>NC_142043.1:71251789-71573456 GCF_982192425.1 Myodes glareolus | reverse complement strand
GCACAAATAAAGACAGACAATGGTCCAGCACATGTATCTAAGAAGATGAAACAGTTTTTGCTTATTATAATATAAAGCACATTACAGGTATAAGAAATAATCCTACAGGTCAGGCAGTTATAGAAAGGTCAAAATAAACTCTAAAGGATATGATGAACAAACAGAAAGGGATAGAAAATACCCCCAGAAATAAATTGCATAATGCTTTATTAGCCTTGAATTTTTTAACACTAATGAGAAAGGAACAACAGCAGCAGAGAGGCAGTGAATAATGGAAAGAACTTCTGAATTGAATCAACCGGTTTATTTCAATGATGTGTTGACCTCACAATGGAATCCAGGAGATGTGCTACAATGGGGAAGGGGTTTTGCTCTTGTTTCCACAGGAGAAGAAAAATTATGAATACCATCAAAATTAATAAACATTTGTTTTGAAAAGAAGAAACCTATTAAAACAGAGTAATGGCAGCTCATCTGCAATGGTGACAACCATACAGGAGGTAAGGAAAGCCATATAGGGTTGGGGCAGGGTTCTGCTCTTATCTTTGCAGGAAAATTACACATCATCAAAATTTCAAGAGACCCTGGATGTTTGAATGCTGAACAGAAGAAAAAATAACTATCCACTAAGGAGCATCTAGAAAACAGAATATGGTTTATGAATCCAGGTACTGTTTACACTTACATTTATACACAACACACATACACATACACACATGCACATACACTCATATATGGCTCTGTACTTTTCTAAATCCAAGTTTGTTGTTAAAAGGAATATTCAGAGTTTCTGTCTCATATCGGGAGTCATCTGGTATGGGACAGAAGGAAGACTATAGGAAAAAAATTTTATTTTCTCCATGCTTATTTTGTCTATATCTTATTCTTCATTATATATATGTTTATATAAATGATGTTTAAGTTTACCATGATGAAGAATAGATTTTCCTACAGATCCTTTTCCTGCAGTAATCTTTGAAATTTCCAGGAAGAAGATGGAGTCCCACAGCAAGCAATCTACCTAGCTGAAATGACATCATGATGTAGACAATGCTATTATAAGATCATTTTGGGTACCAGCTGCTTAAATGGTGCACTTTCTCATATTCTGGCCAGAACTCCAAATGAGAACTTTGAAAAAACAAACTGTTTACTGCTCGGAAATTGCTTGCAACTATACTAGACAGTAATTTTGGAACTTAACCACAACTTCATTTTTGCCAGATTCTATTAGGAGAACATCGCCCTCAAGACAGCGAGAAGCAATTCTAGAAGTTGATGCCCCCTATCCCAAAAAAGTTTGTCCATAGGGTTGGGAACACTGTTTAGGATTTGTTGATTATTACTTGTACTAGATGAAGGCTTGGGGTGAAAACTATGTTTGTTCAAAAAAAATTGGGGGGATAGTAATAGTGGGTAATAGAGGGAATACTTATGAGCTATTATTTATGGATAATTTACATTGGTATAGTTTTGTATATTGATGCAAATTCAAATTATATTTGTTAGTTTTGTTTACATTATTTGTACATAAATACAAAGTTATTTTGTCAGATTGTATGCATGCCTGTTTCTACCTCAGTTTAGGACGTTTTGTATATTGATACAACTTTTAGGGTAAATTTTCATATTGCATTATATATTACTCCTACCTCTGATCAAGATACTTACCGATTGTTTATATTTTGAGGTCATTGCCCTCATTTGTTACACATTTATTTACAGATTATTTAATATTCTCTTGTATGTCAATAGTTGTTCATGTTTGTTATACATACAGTCAGATCAATTAGGTTCTTTAGATACATAGAGATTGTATTCTGTCTAGATAGGTATTCTTCAACCACTTCAAAGATCTGTTGAACATGGTGTTTAAATAATTTAGGGTTCTGTTGACATGAGACATGATTGCTTCTGAGAGCACCAATCTATTCCCGAAAGAATGTTGAGCACCGAAGGCACCCCACTTGAAGCTTGTTTTCTTTTTGGCAAAACTGGTCTATGGGCAAGGAACTGACAATGCCTCAACCACTGACAAGTTACAAAGTATCTGGAAATGGATAAGCAGGACTGTCAAATCTTGAAGATGGTAAAACAGGTTTGAAAAATCTTCTGCCTCTGAAAATGGTCTGTCAGTTACACTAGGCCTTAGCCAAGGTTGGTTGTTTCAACATTGCAAAACGAGACTTTGGGTGATTGCTCAGGTAGCTTATTGTCTCTGTCATATATTACTCACTTTGGAAGCTACTTGATTGTACTTCCTGACTGCTCAAGAATATTAGCTCCCTTCTCAGGCCTTCGATGTGGTTGAAGATTAGATAGTCATAGTTGCTGTACTCTTATGATCTAGCCAAGCCATTTCCTATACAAGACTTAGACTCCATAGGACAAAATGTTTATTAAAACATTCAGCATATATTACTTGCTTAATATTGTTTATTCTGGATGTAATTCTAATTATACTTGATATCTGTTCCCTGTGTATATAGATTTGTATTGGGTTTGGAGCTCTCTTATTTAAACTAAAAGGTGAGGTGATGTGGGAGCACATTCTGTTCCTTCAGTCAATAGGCTTTAAGATACCATCCCACTGGGGCATGGTATCTAATACTTTAAAAATGAGCCAGAACCGTGCACCGGCTCTCTTGCTTCCAGCTCCCATTCTGGATGCTAGACTCTGTTCCTGTTTGCGCTCAGAGGACTGCTGTTTAGGATGGTGACCTGTTAGTTTCCCCCTTAAATAAATAACCCTTTTATTATTCTAATTCTGAACTGCTGTGGGGTTGTTTTAAGGCATCAACCAGGTTTTGTTCCTAGCATATACATGACACAAAATTGCCTGGTTACAGAGAATCTCATACCCTCTCTGACCTCTGTGGGCAGTAAGCACAAAGTGAATATATATATATATATATATATATATATATATATATATATATATATTCATATAGAAAATAAATAAAGTAAGAGAGGAGAGAGAGAGAGAGAGAGAGAGAGAGAGAGAGAGAGAGAGAGAATATGAATGAGAACAGGACAGTGGTAGCAGCTTCCAATACTTAATCATGTCCTATCCTGGGAAGCAGCACCACCTACTGTCCACATAGAAACCTACAGTCTGCTAAAACAACTGAAGGAGCCACTCCATTGCTTCATCTTAGGCAGTTTCAGTAATTCAGGCTGGAATAATTTAGAAGGTACACTGAACTGAATTGATGAGATGACATTAAGACTGCACATATATGAAGTTGTTAAAGAGATCAGAACAGGAATCAAATGGGGCTAGAACTCAGAGGGCTTCACGACTTTATGTAGGGTCAACTACAAGAACGAAAGTGAATTCTGCCTTGGAATTTTACTTCACTGCAGCAGGAAGGAGTGTGATGTGGTCCTTAGGAGAAGCAAATCCCCTAGCCACACAGTTTCCCTGTACCAGAAAAGGAATCAGGAAACAGAAATTCTTTTTGTTGTTGTTTTCATTTTAACTTATTTTTTAAAAACAGTCTTTTCTCATTTTACATGCCAAATCCATTTCCCACTCCCTCCTTTTTCTGCTCCCTCCACCTTCCCCACACACATCCCCCTTCCACTTCTCAGAGTGGTTAAGTCTGCCCACCAGGGTGTCAACAAAGTCTAGCACACTGCTTTGTGTCAGGACCATGGCCCTGCCCATAATATTTAGGCTGAGCAAGGAATTCCTTCAGAGAGAATGAGTTCCAAAAAGCCAAAACAAGCAGTACAGAAAAATTCTGGTGCCACTGCCAGTGACCCCACAGTCTGCCCCAGTTATACAACTGTCACCCACATTCAGAGGGCCTAGTTTGACTCTATGCTGGCTCCTTTGCTGTCAGTCCAGAGATGGAAGGCTTCCATTAGCTCAGGTAAGCTGTTTCGGGGGTATCTCCATCATGGTCTTGACCTCTTTGCTCATATTCTCACTTTTCTCTCTCTCTTGACTGGACTTGAGAGCTCAGCCCAGTGCTCCACTGTGGTTCACTGCATCTGCTTCCATCTCTTGATGAATGAATGTTCTATTGTGACATGTAAGACAGTCATCAAGCTGACTACAGGGCTAGGCCAGGTAAGGCACCTTCTCCACTATTGCTTAATGGAGATCCTGGGAATTTCTCTAGTGCTAGGTTTCTTACTATCCCCATAATGGCTCCTTCAATGAAGATATTTCTTTCTTTGTTCTCCCTCTCTGTCCCTTCCCCCATCTCGACCACTCAGAAAATACAGAAATTCTTTTTAATTGATTTTTATTGAGCTCTACATTTTTCTCTGCTCCTCTTCCTGCCTTTCTCCTTCTCTTCAACCCTCTCCCAAGGTCCCCATGCTCCCAGTTTTCTCAGGAGATCTTGTCTTTTTCTACTTCCCATGTAGATTAGATCTATGTATATCTGGCTTAGGGTCCTCATTGTCTAATGTGCAATGAGGTTGTCTAAGTTCTCTGGAATTGTGATTTGTGGGCTGTTTTGCTTTATGTTTAAAAAACACTTATGAGTACATGTTATAATTGTCTTTATGTGTCTGGATTACCTTACTCAAAATGATGTTTTCTAGCTTCATCCAGTTGCCTGCAAAATTTAAGATGTTGTTACTTTTTCAACTGTGTAGTACTCCATTGAGTAAATATACCATATTTTCCTTATTCATTTTTCAGTTGAGGGACATTTAGGTTGTTTCCAGGTTCTGGGTATCATAAACAATGATCCTAAAAGCATAGTTGAGCACATGTTCTTGTGGCACAATTGATCATCCTTTGGATATATACTCAAAAGTGGTATTAATGGGTCTTGAAGAAGATTGTTTCCTAACATTTTGAAAAATCACCACACTGACATCCCAATGGACTGTACCAGCTTGCATTCCCACCAGCAATGAAGGAGTGTTCCTTTTTCCCCACAACCTCTCCAGCATAAGTTGGTCATCAGAGTTTTTGATCTTGGTCATTCTTACAGGTGTAAGATGGAATCTCAGAGTTCTTTTGATTTGCGTTTCTCTGATGACTAAGGATGTTGAACATTTCCTTAAGTGTCTTTCAGCCATTTTAGATTCCTCTTTTGAGAGTTCTCTGTTTAGGTCTGTACTCTATTTTTTTTATTGGATTATGGGTTCTTTTGGTGTCCAATTTCTTGAGTTCTTTGTATATTTTGGAGATCAGACCTCTGTCTGACGTGTAATTAGTGAAAATTTTTTCCCATTCTGTAGACTATCATTTTGTCCTGTTGACCATGTCCTTTGCTTTACAGAACATTTTCAGTTTCAGGAGGTCCCATTTATTAATTGTTTCTCTCAGTGTCTGTGCTACTGGGGTTATATTTATGAGGTGATCTCCTGTGCCCATGCATTCAAGCGTACTTCCCACTTTCTCTTCTATGAGGTTCAGTGTGGCTGGCTTTACGTTGAGGTCTTTGATCATTTGGACTTGAGTTTTGTGCATCGTGATAGATATAGATCTACTTTCATTCTTTTACAATTTGATATCCAATTATGCCTGCACCATTTGTTAAATATGCTTTCTTTTTTTCAATTTGATACTTCTTGCTTCTTTGTCAATAATCAGGTGTTCGAAGGTTGTGGATTAATATCCAGGCCTTTGAATCAGTTCCATTGATCCTCCTGTCTGTTTTTATGCCAATACCAGGCTGTTGTCAGTACTGTAGCTCTGTAGTAGGGTTTGAAGTCAGGGATTGTGATGCCTCCAGAAGTTCTTTTATTGTACAGGATTGTTTTGGCTATCCTGAGTTTTTCTCTTTTTCATATGTGTAACACCTGAGTCTGCGTTACCCCCTTGGTACAGTTCGCATGCCTCTGTACCAATTGCAAGTCCAGGCAAAGGCCTGGAGATTGAAAGAAACACACAAGAGACCTGGGTCATTCAAAAGGAGATCAGCTGAATGCCATTTATTCAGCTTTGGGGAAAAACTATTATACCTGGCTGCTGCAAAAGGATTACCTCCCAGGCAGGGGGGACCTGGCTGCTGCATAAGGATTTCCTCCGGGCAGGTGGGAAATTACCATACAAAAGATAAAACAATGCCCTACAGCTAATCACCAGGATAGTTCCAGAGCACAGGAACAAACAGGATGCTTTAGCTGGCTGACCAGAAACTGTCCTCAAGATGCTCCCCAAGCAGCAAGGGTAGACCGGGCCCTACACACATGAAATTGAGAACTGTGCTTTCAAGGTCTGTGAATAATTTTGTTGGGATTTTGATGGGCATTGCACTGAATCTGTAGATTGCTTTTGGTAAGATTGCCATTTTTACTATGTTAATTCTACCTACCCAGGAGTATGGGAGATTTTTCCAGTTTCTGGTGTCTTCTTCAATTTCTTTCTTCAAAGATTTACAGTTCTTGTCATACACATCTTCTACTTGTTTGGTTAGTGTTACTCTGAGATATTTTATGCTATTTGTGGCTATTGTGAAGGGTGATGTTTCTCTATTTCTTTCTCAGCCCATTTATCATCTATGTACAGGAGGGCTACTGATTTTTTTGAGTTTATCTTGTATCCTGATACATTACTGAAAGTGTTTATGAGTTGTAGAAGTTCTTTGGTAGAATTTTGGGGATCGCTTATGTAAATTATCATATCATCAGAAAATAGTGAAAGTTTGACTTTTTCTTTTTCGATTTGTATCCCTTTGTGTTACAGGAAGCAGCTACTTGTTTGTCCCTGCCACCTGGCTAACTTACACCTAAAATAACCACAGAGAAACTGTATTAATTAAAACACTGCTTGGCCATTAGCTCTAACTTCTTTTTGGCTAACTCTTATATATTAGTTTAGCTAATCTTCATTAATATGTGCATCACCACGTGGCAGTGACTTACCAGAGATTCTAACCAGCGTTCATCTCAGGTGGAGGATCCATGGCTTCTCTGCCTCTGCCCTTCTTCTTCTCAGCATTCAGTTCTGTTTTCTCCACCTACCTAAGTTCTGCCCTATCAACTAGGCCAAGGCAGTTTCTTTATTTATTAATCAATAAAAGCAACACACAAACAGAAGGAACTCCTACACCACCCTTGATCTCCTTTTGGTGTCTTATTGCTGTAGCTAGGACATCAAGATCTATATTGAATACGTACAGAGAGAGTGGGCAACCTTGTCTTGTTACTGATTTCAGTGGAACTGCTGGAAGTTTCTCTCCATTTAGTTTGAAGTTGACTGTTGACTTGCTGTATAATGCCTTTCTTATGTTTAGGTATGTTCCTTATATCCCTGCTCTCTCCGAGATCTTTATCATGAAGGGATGATGTATTTTGTCGAAAGCTTTAGTAAAATGATCATGTTGTTTTTATTTTCCAGTTTGTTTATATGGTGGATTACGTTGACATATCTTTGTATGTTGAACCATTCCTGCATCCCTGGGATGAAGCTGACTTGATCGTTGTGGATGGTGGTTCTGATGTGATTTTGGATTATTCTATTTGTCAGTATTTTATTTAGTATTTTTGTATCAATGCTCATGAGTGAGATTGGTCTGTAATTCTCTTTCTTATTAATGTTTTTTTTAAAAAAAGATTTATTTATTTATTTATTTATTATGTATACAGTGTTCTGTCTGCATGTATGCCACCAGACCAGAAGAGGGTACCAGATCTCATTATAGATGTTTGTGAGCCACCATGTGGTTGCTAGGAATTGAACTCAGGACCTCTGGAAGAGTAGGCAGTGCTCTTAACCTCTGAGCAATCTCTCCAGCACCCTCTTAGTAATGTCTTTATGTGAATTAGGTATCAGGGTAATTCTAGTCTCATAAAAAGAGTTTGGCAATGTCCCTTCTGTTTCCATTGTGTGGAATAATTTGAGGAGTATTGGTATTAGTTTTTCTTTGAAAATCTTGTTGAATTCTGAGCTGAAACTATCTGGTCCTGGGCTTTTTTGGGGGGATTGGGAGACTTTTGGTGATTGGGAAACAAAATTCTTAAAAGATAGTGTCTTCGTTTAGCTTGGCCAAATCAGACTCCTAGCTCCCACTTTTTCAGAAGCAGTTTTATATTTCTGTAGCCAAGGCAAACAGTCAGGGAATGTGCATATGTCAATGCAACAGGAAGTGAGGCTGGCAGAGTTGCGTGAATATTTTTCTGATTGGCAAGAAGCTTCATCCTTTCCCTCCCCCGGTGTAGGCTCCTAGAAAATTTAATTTTGGGGGGGTTTATTAGTCAGGTAGCCAATGGAAAGCGTACCCTGACTCTCTTTAAAGTAGCTGGTCTCCCACCAGTGTCAAAGTCCCAGGATGGTTGAGGGTGAGAAAGAACCATCAGTCAACATAGAGAATCCAAGGGGGACCACCAAAGATCCAAAGTATCAGTTTATTATTCATGTAAACTGATAAAATATCACAAGAATATGTTTGTAATTGTCAATACAATTTTTTTTTAAATCTGAATGATGGTGCGGGAGATGTGGTCAGCTGTGGAGTACTTGTCCGGCACACATGAAGCCCTGGGTTCCACCCCCAGCACAGGTGGCTCATGCCTGTAATCTCGAAACATGGGAGGACAATGCAGGAGGATCAGAAGTAAAAAGTCATCCTCGGATTCATGGAGAGTTGAAGGCTAGCCTGGGCTAGAGAAGACTCCACCTCAACTGTGACTCCCCCCACTCTCCAAAAGAGAAAGAGATGCTAATTGTTGTCAGGGTGACATAAATCCATTTCATTTGTATCCTGACAGCTTTCACGTTTCTCTCACAGGACTGCAGGTTTCTGATGGAAGGCTTAAGGCTCTCAACAATAGGTTAGCTTTAAAGGGTATGAAAGGATGAAAAGATATAACCCTGCCCCCCTGATGCACAGTGGACAACAGCCTTCAGAATGTGGGGGTGTAGAACTGCCTAGAGCATCAGTGATCAACACCTTTGTGTGCAGAAACAGATGTTTCCAGAGAGACTCAAATGTGGAGAGAAGACTTACATTCAAGTGGGTGTCATTATTACCTGAGCAGGGAACTCAGACTAAAAGGGAAAGGGGGAGAAAGCTGGTTGGGCACCACTGGTATCTCAGTTTCATGACCCACCCAGGTGAGCTGCAGCCTCAGGCTGCTGCCGCCACAGCTTCTAGCCACTGCTGCCCCCTTGCTTTCTCCACCATGGATAGTAATGTCAAACTGTAAACCCAAATAAGCCCCTCCTCCCTCAGGTCACAACAACAAGAAGAGAAACAAATACCTAGTGGTACCCTGGGCACCTGCACTGTTGAAGCTGAGACCATTAAGAACAATGGTATCACTGTCCCCAGCATCACCCAGAGTCACGGTCCTGTGGCACAACCAGAACTCCTGATCCCTCATGTGTGGGGTTCTTGGGACTCATTTTATAAGGCATTTCTCAAGTCCTGTGAGATTTGCATTAAAGGCATCCAGACTTTCCTCCTCCCGTAAGCAAATATGCCACACCCTGCAGCAAAGTCCATGTCGCTGCTCGGGGAGCCCTGCTCATGGGTGTATTTTACTTTTCCTGATAATTCTGGGCTAAATCAGGATGAGTCTTTTCACCTTCTCCCCAGTTCTACTGACGTGTGTGTGTGTGTGTATATATATGTATACTTAGCATAACAGAAGAAGACTCACTCATCTGCTGGCCTTCTCTCTTGGTCTAGAGACCAAGAAAATGACCTGAAGTTGAAAAGAAGAAATTTGAGGTAGGATAGTAAGAGAGCTATTTTTTGGGAGGGCTCAGACAAGAAGTGGGAAGAGGAGGCACTTCCTTCTTTGGGTTATCCTTGGACGTTGTTTGAAAGAACGGGACAATGTAGCCTAAAATGCTATTATATGTTCTGTCTGTCTGTCTGTCTCTCTCCTGCTCTCTTTCTCGTTCATCTAGGCAGCACCACAGTCTTGGAAAATTGGTGGTTCATAAAGACTTGCTGACAAGATTCCACCCTAAGTGGTTGGTGACACCAGCAATAGCAGTGAGTCCTACAGAGTAACATACAGGAGGGACACGTAAATCCCTTGCTGAGTTCCTCTCATCAGCCACACAGCAGAGAAGACTGTCTGCTTGTCCTTGACAGTTTATTTCTGGCCATGACACCATGGCCTAAAATTTAGCTTTGAACTGTAAAAAGATTCCACAGAAAACTTGCAAAACAGAATTGGGGTTTTGGTCGCCTGCTTCCTCGAGGTGTATGAGAAATAAAGAATAACTTTCAGTTTAGAAAACACTGAACTGTTTCTGAAATCCCTATGACATTGTGATTCTTACAGCCCAGGCTCTGGCCTCTCTGATCCAGGGTGGACCTGAAGTCCAGGTCTGAGTCCACTCTCGCCTGCTCCAGATCAGCTCCACTGAGCCCTCTCACCTGGGACTCTCTGGCCTGCAAATCACCCAGTGGAGGGGCTGGTGAGGTGGGGGCCATGGTTCCTCTGTATAAGGACAACAAGGAGGACATCTGTCCCATCTGCCTGGATCCCGTGAAGGAGGCTGTGAGGACAGAGTGCGGCCACCTCTTCTGCCGAATGTGCCTGACCCAGCACATGGATAAGGCCTCAGTCTCTGGGGTCCTCCGCTGCCCAGTGTGCAGGAAGCCCTATTCTGAGGGGGTCCTTGGGGATGGTTATATCTGCTTCAGCCACCAGAAGAGGGTGTGCATGTTCTGTGAGGCAAGCAGACATCTCCTGTGTGTGGAATGCCTCAAGTCCCCCGAACACCAGGCCCAAGCTGACTCTCCATTGAAAATGCCATCAGCCACTACAAGGTAAGGTTGTGCCACCCCCACCTGACCCTGCCACTGGCTCCATGTGTTACTGCTTCTAAGCCTGGCTCCTCACAGATGCTGTGACTGACAACTTCCTTTGAGTCTTCTTCATCAATCAACTTGAAGCCCTGGTCTTTGTTTCTGTGTGCCTCATCGCTAATATCAGGGTTTCCAGGACTCTGTGTATCCATCTAGGTGATCCTGCCTTGTGATGGCAAAGTTCTGGAAGCATGGGCACTGTGTTTGCTGCAGCTGTGTAGATAGATTCTGTACTAGATAGTAAGAACCTCTTCTGGACCAAGATGATACGGTTCCCTGGGTGGATGGTTCTAGAATGCAGTCTGGACAAACAATCAAGACTTATCTGTACTAACAGCTACCTTTCTAAGATTTGAAATCTAAAAACATGATGTCCTTGTCCCCTTCCCCTTCCTTTGCTGGTTATTATTGTTGTTTCTTGCTTTCTTTATTTTTTTTTCAAAATTGATCCACACTTTTGACAGTAATTTTAGGGAACACCTAAAGATTAATAGGAAAACTAAAAAATCTTACACCTGTCAGAAGGGCCAAAATCAAACACACTGATGACAGCTTATACTGGAAAGTATGTGGGGTAAAGGGAACACTCCTCCATTACTTGTAGGAGTGCAAAATTATACAGCTGCTTTGGAAGTTAGTATGATGAGTTCTCAGAAAATTAGGAAACAACGTACCTCAAGACCGAGTGATAAAACTCTTGAATATATATATAAGAATGCTCAATCATACCACAAGGACATGTGCTCAACTATGTTCATAGGAGCATTATTTGTCATAGCCAGAACCTGAAAACAACATAAATGCTCCTCAATCAAAAAATGGATAAGGAAAATGTGGTACATTTACACAATGGAGTAGTACACAGTGGGAAAAATATTGGCATCTTGAAATTTGCAGACAAATGGATAGAGCTAGTAAACATCATATTGAGTGAGGTAACCCAGTACCAGAAAGACAAATATCACATGTACTCACTCATAAATGGCTTTTAGACATAAAGCAAAGGAAAACTAGTCTAAAAATCACACTCCCAGAGAATCTAGACAACAATGAGTACTCAAAGAGAGACGTACATAGACCTAATCTACATGAGAAGTAGAAAAAGGCAAGATCTCCTGAGTAAATTGGGATCATAACAAACATAGGAGAGGGTTGAAGGGAAGAAGAAAGGGAGGAGAGCAATAAAATAAATAAATAAATAAATAAATAAATAGTGTCATCAGAATACAATATAAAAAAGAAAGAAAAAGAAAAAAAGATTCTTCAAGGAGACCAGAAAATCCAAATTGGTATGCCTATTAAAGAGATTGAACTGATAATAATCCTCTAAAAAATTACATTATTCACAATACACTGGTGGTTTCATTAATGATTTTGTTTTAAAATGATTCTTATTCTTTCTATGTGGGTATATTAGCTGCACAAAACAATAGATTTCATTTATGACTGTCACTAAACGCATTAAGAACTCCCCAGACCTTTTCAGAAAATCAAAGTGTTCCAAGCATGTCCTGTGCAGTCAACATTGTCTTCCCACAAACCACAAAATAGATGCTGTATGAAAAAAAAAATCATAGGCCAATATGATTAAAAATTCTTCCAGAAGAATTAGCAAATATGTATTTAAAAGTTGTACCATGGAATTTGTTGAACATTTTAAAATTTGCTTTGCTGAAGATTACTATTAAAATGAGATTGTAAGCCACAGACAGATGAAATATTTGTAAAACACAACTGACAGATTGCTGTCAGGGTTTTGTCCTGCCTGGTTCGCACAATCATTAAGTCCCAAAGAAATCACAAAGAGGTCTACATTGGTTATAATGTAACTAATGGTCCATTAGCTCAGGCTTCTTATTAACTCTTATAACTTATATTAGACCAGTATTCTTGTCTATGTTAGCCACGTGGCTCAGTACCTTATTTAGCGAGGCAGTCACATCTTGCTTCTTCTGTGGATGGGTCATGACTGCAAACTCAGACTTCCTTGTTTCCAGAATGCTCCTGTTCTCATTCACCTGCCTCAACTTTCTGTGCAATTGTCCCACACCACTTCACCCTCTTTAAAAAAAAATAAGAACTCTTAATCCAATATCCTTTGTTTAGCTTTTCTCGTGACCATTAGCCATAAAAACTTGTAACAAACGAAATTATCCATAGTCCATTTTTTGGGAATGTGGGCATAGTTTTCCAGGCGACTTCATGTTGGTTGGAGGCACTGATAATTTTATGGGGACCTAAACTAAATTTAGAATTATGATCAAGTCCTAACTAAGTATTCTGTGAGGCTTGATCATCTCAGGCAGCATCTTGAATCTGTTCTTTATGTAGAAATCAGACATCTGGGCCATCTCTTCCTACTGGAGATTTCTCATGTGGTCTTTCATGATCAAACCTGATTTTTCTTAGCTCAGAATAAATCCAAAGCCTCTCATTTTCTGTGGAAACAAAAGCAAAACCTCTTCTCCAAAGTAACAAATCTTTTGACTACAATTTTAAAGTCAATGTAATTTCAAAATAACTATCTTGGATTAATTCAGCAACATTTATAACCAATATCTTTTAGCAGCTGTTGCTCCTTTCTCAGCATTCAAACAATTCAAAGAGAACATAATAACATACAATATCCAGACTCTCTGTGTATTTTTCATCTTTATGTGGCTTTATTTTAACCTCTACCTCTTTAATTTTTAATTTTTGGCCTTTTGAGACAGGGTTACTCTGTATATGTTTGGCTATCCTGAAATTCATTCTGTAGACCAGGTTGTCCTTGAACCCACAGAGATATACCCGCCTCTGCCTCTGAAGTGCTGGGATTAAAGGTGTGTGCCACCTCACCTTGAACTCACAGAGGTTTGCCTTGCCTCTGTCTTTCAAGTGTTGGGAATAAAGCTGTGTGCCACCACACTCAGCTAATCTCTTTTTTTTTTTATTTTAAGGACTTTAACTTTTGGCCTGCATATATTTTTAACACACTAGAAACCATTTAGAGGTTTCCTTCATCTTTGACTCTCTCTTTACTGTATATCTCTCTTTTTCTGACCCCATGAGTCTTTAATTTGCTAAGTGATATGGTTAAGGTTAAAGCCATGACTTTGGCAGCTGGATCTAGCCCATTTCTTAGCTTTCTGAGATTCCAACCTCATGGCAGAGGTACTGGCTGTAACCATGTTTATGGCCACAACTCTATGGCATTCCAAGGTCCCTGAGAGCAAGCAAGCTTCAGTAGTCTACTCACAAGCCACAGTCAAATGATCTATAGCCAGACCTCCTGCCTGAAAAAGTCAGAGTTTGTGCAACAGGACAGCCCAGAAAACTGGCATTTTAAAATGGCACAGCTTTTTTCCTGCTAAGGCTGAAAACCAAAAAGCATGCAGTCAGCTTTTCATCAATGCCATTTAAGTGTTTTGTGGCAGGGCCTCTTAAAAGAGCTGCATGGTTTTACAACTAAAGCTGAGTCAGGAAGCCTCTCTTTTTAAAAAAAATATTTATTTATTTATTTATTTTATTTATTATGTATACAATATTCTTTCTGTGTGTATGCCTAAAGGCCAGAAAAGGCCACCAGACCTCATTACAGATGGTTGTGAGCCACCACGTGGTTGCTGGGAATTGAACTCAGGACCTTTGGAAGAGCAGGCAATGCTCTTAACTGCTGAGCCATCTCACCAACCCCAGGAAGCCTCTCTTAAATGAGATGCATTTGCCTCTAGCAAACAGAGCCTTCTGAGAAAATGCTACTAACAATAAGCTGTGCTTAACTCCATTATTTTCTTTTTTTTGTCTAGAATTACTTCCCTAGCTCTCTCAGGCTTTATGTGGATGCAGTTGTCCATGTGGACACCATTTGTTGACTGAGTTTTCTGTCCTGCCCAGTTCCCACAACATACAGGGTTTAAGGACAGGATAGGCTACATGAACTCTAGGGAGAATAAGCTAGCAAACATGTCTATATACAGTCTTCCTTCTGGAATGGGAAATAGAGACAGTGAGATGATTTATCTGTTAGACACTTGCACCAAGTCTATGAGCTAAGATCTATCCTGGATCCCATAAGGAAGAAAGGGGAGTTGATACTCAAAAGTCATCTTTTGACCTTCCAGGGAGACCATGACACGTGGGTGCACACACACACACACAATACAGAAATGTAAAATAGATTAAAATTTTAATTGTGAAATACAGTATGCTCTATGCGTGGTTCCTTCCCTACCTCAGACTATCACTCTATTCAAGTAGTAACCTGCCTGAGTCTGGAGTATCAGTGGAGACTAAAGATAGCTATGGATGTGGCCTAAGACAAAATTAGAAATTTAAATCAACATGAAGGGTGGCTTACAATTTTATTTTTAAGTTGAAAGCAAAGTTGTGAAGGTGACAACATCGCTTTGAATTGTCAAAAGGTTACAGCCCTGATGGAAGACTGCCCTGTCTACAAACTGGCACAGGCCTGGCTGATTCTTCATGAAGCCTCTGGTTCTCAGACTTCAGGAAAGGGCAAGAGCCTGGTGCTGAAGTTCAGAGTCATAGGAACTGCAGGTAGTGAAGTAGAGAAAGGGGCAGGCAGGGTGCTGGGCAGCATCTTGGACTTGGATCTCAAGCAGGGAGTGGCCAGATATTTCCCAATGGGCTGTTGCTGAAGTTTGGCCACTTCTAATTGTGTCCTTTTATGAAGTTCAGCAATGAAAAGCCTTGGGGTTACTATTTGGAGATTCCACTGCCTTCTTTACTCACAGAAAGAAGTATGTGTAGGGTGTGTGGGGTATGTAGTATGTGTATTGTGTGTAGGGTGTGTGGCATGTGTGGGGTGTGTTTTGTATGTAGGGTGTATTGTGTGCAGGGTGTGTAATGTGTGTAGGGCTGTAGGGTGTGTAGTGTGGGGGTGTGTAATGTGTGTAGTATATGTAGGGTGTGTGGCAAGTGTGGGGTGTGTTTTGTGTGTAGGGTGTATTATGTGTAGGGTGTGTAGTTTGTGTAGGGTTGTGGAGTGTGTAGTGTGTGGGGGGGTGTAATGTGTGTAGTATGTGTAGGGGGTGTAGGGGGTGTGGGGTGTGTAGCGTGCCCGAGCAGGGTCAAGCTTCATTTCTGCCACTTGCATTTTATTCGATCATGACAGATGGGTGGAAAAGAGACTGAGGGACCCACATGGGTGCAGCCCTAGAGGCTCAGGGTGATAGAGCTGCGGGGATTTAGGAGCCCAAAAAGAGGGAAGACCTGTTTGTCAAAGGAAGTTTGGAAGGTGTAGATGTGTTTGTTAGTGATGGCATCATAGAAGACGACATCTCCACGGTCATAATCCACATAGACGCCCACTTTCCTAAGGCTGATTAGGAGATTCTCCTGGATACTGCAATTGGTGATTGGCTGACATCCAGAGGATGAGATCCGCAATGCCCACAAACAGCATGGCTCAGAGTTCTGAATCTGGGACCCCTGCGGCAACTGGGCAACAACGCCCACTATGCCAACCCTGCCTGGGGGTCCCTGAATTTCCACCTCCCACACCCCATGGCCTGAGGAGAGGCCTGGGGAGCCCCTCACACAGTGGAAAGGATAGAATTGTCGAGGTTTTGCCTGCTTATTCAATGTGCTGTCGACGAAATACAAGCTTGCTTTCTTTAGATCCTGAGAAAAGGTGAGGTTTGGGTCAGCTGAAGTGGAGTCCAGGGTCATAGGTACTGTGGGAAGATAAAGAAGAGTGAAGAGGTATAATTTCTGGCCAAGTCCTCCAGCACCCTGCTTTTGAGCTTCTCATGATGTTGCTAGAGGGAGAATTTCTCCTTCAAATTCCAGTCCCTGTCCTCAGAGAAGACTCCTGCCTCTTTCTTTTGGTCTTCTGGGAAGGGAGTCTCAAGCAGGGCTGAAATTTTCTGTGTAGCTAAGAACGATTTTGAACTTCTCATCTTTCAAACTGCACCTCCCTTGTGCTGGAATTATAGATGTGAGATACCATACTCATGTTCCCTATACCACTCTCCAGTACCTCTCTCCACTCTCCATCCTCAGGCCTCAAACTTAGCCTCTGATTTTATGAGGTTCTGTTCTGTGGGTGCAGAGGGAAGCTCCCCCAGTCCACATGGTAGTAGAATTATTTCAGAAAGAGGTCTTGAACCAAGGTCATAACACCCTGGACAATTTGGATCTTCTAACAATGAAGATACGCCTTCCCATTTGCACATTTCCTGGTTCACATATGGCAGACAATTGGGGCTACTATGAGAGGTCAAGGTTTTCAGCCTGATTTTCTAAAGCTGGGGTCACCACTAGCCTGAATTTCTAAAACTGAGTTCCTGGGGCCAGGAGGTGACTCAGTTGACAAGGCCTGAGTCCCCAAGCCTGACACCTGATTTCAGTTCAAAAACCCACATGGTGGGAGACTGACTTCCCCACTCATGCTTTGACTCCCACACATACACACGAGTACACATGATAGAATGGGATCCCTTGATCTACCCCTACCCTCGTATTACGGCTCAGACATTGAAGGGCAGTTTATCAAAGCTACACAGTCTTTGTCCTATTCAAAGGCTAGAGCATCAGTGGTCCCGGCTCTGCTAAGGTTTAGAAAGTGGGAACATTTTAGCCCCTCATTTGGTATTGCGTCTCAGCCTTTGCTGCAATGACAGTTCTCCTCTGCTGTGTGTGGGGTTGGGGAGATGGCAGATGTGGAAGTGTGCATTAAAGCAAGTGGTCAGGGTCACTAGGGTAGGTTAGGGGCATGACCCAAGCAGATCTTACCCATTTCTGCTCCCCAGAGCTGGCTAAGTTGTATTACTGGGGACAGGGCGATGGGGACAACGACCATAGAGGAAGACAGGGGTAGGAACTTCTACGGTCTACTGGGGGCATCAGAGTCAAAGCAATTGGAGAAGAGCAGGACTGGGTGAGAATAACCACCATGGGGCTTGTCTTCTGTTTTGTTGGAGGTGCTGATTGCCAGGCACGGTGGTGCATACACCTCTAATTCCAGCACTTGGGAAGCTGAGACAGGAGAACTACCATGAGTTCAAAGACAGTCCGGGCTACATGAGATTCTGTCTCAAAAGCAAGCAAACAAAAAACAAAAACAAATACAGAAAAAAAACAACAAAGAACTGGGGGAGGTGCTTTGGCTGTGTAGGCATGAGGACATGAGTCATGAACCCCAACATCTAAGGATAAAAACTGGGTGTGGCCCTGGCACATCTGTTACCCTGGTGCTGAGTAGCAGGGATGGCTGCATGGGCATGGGCCTCAGTAGTAAGACAGCCTACACTATCTAGTGAGCTTGAGGTTCAGCGAGAGATCTTCTCCATGAAATAAGAAAGGGTGTGAAAGAAGATGCCTAAGTCTAGCCTCTATGAATACACACACATGCACGCACACACACACACCACAAACTCACATGCATGCATGCACACCACAAACACAAATCACATGCAAGCACACACACACAAGTGCACACACCACACACACGCACAGAAGCAAACACCCCACACACACACATGCAAGCACGTACCCCCCCGACACACACATCATACACATGTGTGCACACACACTCACACACTATCCAGAGGGCAAGAGAGAACTAATAAAAGCCAGGTGAGAAGACTTGGCAGGTACAGATACAGATGCTTACTTACTGCCTAAGCCCAAAACTCACATAAAAAGCTCACGTAAAGAAGAGAATGGTCTTCACAAAATAGCTTCTCACCCCTGTTGTGCATAAGTATGCACACATAATAATAACCAAGAAAGTAAAATTTTTGAAGGGAAAACCCAAAGGAGGTGGGAGAGTGAGAAGGAAAGGGTAACTTGCAGGGGTGCACAGCCCAAAACTCTGAGGTTGTCGGTGTGCACAGAGCCCAGCTCACAGCCAGCTCTTCCTCCAGGAACATAGGGAAAGGGGCCCAGTTTTGCTCCAAAGCAGTGCTGAAGAGGGTGCTGTCCCATAAAGGAGGCCTCAAAGTGAAAGGGGATGGAATAGGGCTGAGCATTAGGTCCTGCTGAACTCCAGAGGCAGTAGGAGAGACAAAGACCAAGCAGCAGGGTACACCTGCACATTAGGGGTCCCCTGTTGGGGTCTAGGCCTTTCCCATGGAAGGTATAGCTCAGGAAACTGAAGAGGGAAATGCCTGACCCTCACTCTAAGTCTACCCATCTCTGGCCCCTGAAGTCTGTACAATTACATAGCTCTTCTCCATCCCTCCTGTGGGAAGCCTAACTCGTCTTTCCAATCTTTTTTGTTCCTGTATTCTCAGGGGAGTTGGGAGCAATCAGGGTGTTCTACATGTTACGTAGCTCTTCCCAGGGTCTGATCTCTAACTTTCCTCTGCTGTATCAGAGCTGGGAATGAACAGAACACTTTGACCTGCACACCTAGAGGACCCTTGCTTCCCTACAGAAAGACCCGTGTGCCAAGCAGGAATCCTACCTGAGGTGGGCAAATCTGAGTTATTCCTCTGTAACAGGTGCCCTAAGATTTGAGAGAAAAAACAAATTTGTGTTAATAACAAGTGGTTATAAATTGAAAGTCATATTGGGGATGAGCAGCTGATCCTGGCTTTTATCCTAACTACCCTCAAAGCTGAACCAATCAGATGACATCATTACAGGCATTGTCCCTGTGGGTCTCAACTCCTCAGCTTTGCTGGGCTAACCAGGCCTGTTACGCCAGCTCCAGCTACAGACTGAGCTGCCTCCACCTGAGCCTTGTGCAATGAAGAAATAAATCTATAAATTTCCATTCATTATGAACATTTCTTACTTAGTGGGGGTGTCACTATGATTATCTAAATATAAAATAATAGAACAATTCTATAAGCTTGTTCTTCATTGGTGTTCACACACACACTGGACCTTCTACCCTCAATATCCCATTGAAGAGATATTTTGTAATTTTTTACTTTCCCCAAACAGCATGTATGCACACACTTACAGTTCTCCTTGTCCTTTTTATTCAGGCTGTTCAGGAATGCGCTTTTATCTTCCTTCCCTTCAGTCTGCAGGTTGTCTGTGAGGGGAGAGAGAAGGAGATGGGGAGTCCACAGAGGTTAAGCAAGCAACAAGGAACACACAGCGAGGCACTGATTGCTGATGTAGGAAGATGTGGTACTGGGATTTCTCTCAGTGGACCAGAAAAACAGCAAACAGGGAGAGCTGCCCTAGGGTCTCCCTGAAGTTGCTCTCCAGTACAGCTCAGTCCAGAACAGAAGTATTGGAGTCTCAAGCATAAGCCACTGAATTTGGAATTTTCTAGATGCTATTTTGGAACCCTAAAAGACCAGGGCATGCTGACACTCAGGAAGCTGACACAGGAGGATGACAACTTTTAGTCCACAGTACATAGTGAGTTCCAGTGTCTCAGAAGGAAAGGAAAAGGGAGCTGGAAAGAGGCCTCAGTGGTTAACAGCACCAGGGACCCAGTTCTGTTCTCAGCATCCAATGAAGCTCCAGTCCCTGGGTATCTGGCACCCTCTTCTGACGTCAATGAACACCAGGCATATACACAATACAAGCACACAACACCCATACACATAAAAAATAAAACTTTTTTAAAAAGAAATGAATACAATAAATTTAAATAATATGTTTTGTTTAGCTCAGAGTGTTAAAACACACTGCCATTTCAGCATGCCCATTAAAGGCTGGGTACTACCTGGGCACAGAGCTCATTGCTGGAGACTCAGTTACTCAGAAGATCACTGTGGTCTTCCATAAGAGACTCCCCTGGACAATATTTCTGTTTGTTTTTGTTTTCATTGCTATATTTTATGCTCTATTTCAATATTAGGTCTTTCACAGTCAATGTGTATTCTTTACCAACACTCTGTGTGAATGCTGTGTTTTGGTGCCCAGGGGTACATGTGATAAGCAACAACCAAATTGGGAACATACTTCTAGTCCCATGTTCACGACCAAGTAAGCAAGGAAAATTTCTTGTCTAAGCGGTGCTTTGACTCTGGGGATGTAGCTCAGATTGCAGAGTGCTTGTCAAGCAAGCACGAAGTCCTCAGCACTAAACCTGATACAGCACAGCATGAGGGATTTCTGCACAATGGTTCTCTGAAGGTACTCAGCATTCAGCCTGGGTTCTGAAAGGCTCAGGGACTGTACCAGAAACATCAGGGAGTATCTGGGGTGAGGGAAAGAATCCTGATGCAGGTAAGCACAGGAAGTGGCAGGCACATCTTACCTGTTAATTTCTTCAGGCTTTCTATGATGGACTCATGTCTTGCCTTGGCTTCACTGATTTTTTTCTCCAGGTTCATAGGAACTGGAATTGGGTTGTGAAACTGAAATTCTTTACTCCTGTGAAGATATGATGATCTTGAGTGGTAAGTTCAGGGATAGAATGGGCCGGAAGGACCTGGGAAATGGTTCCTGCTGAGGAGACAGAGTGATAAATACAGTCTAGAGCCAGGGAGCTGAGTGTCAGGGGGTGTGGACAGAGGTTTCTGTCCCACTGCATCCCGTAGCCTTTCAGTCTCAAAGAAACACACAGAGGTCTACATTAATCATAAACTGGTTAGCCTATTAGCTCAGGCTTCTTATTAACTCTTAAAACTTACATTAACCCAAAATTCTTGTCTGTGTTAGCCACATGGCTTGGTATCTTTTATCAGCGAGGCATTCTCATCTTCTTCCTCTGCGTTTGGGTGACGACTACAGAGTGCACCATTCCTCTTCCCAGAATTCTCCTGCTCTGGTTGCCCCACCTATACTTCCTGCCTGGCTACTGGCCAATTCACATATTATTAAAATAGTACAATCTTTGTACTATCAATCTTTGCAGAATATAAGACCATTGTCTCACAGCAATGGGGGCCAGGACAGGAATGCAGGACTGAATGAGATCAGACTCATGACAATATGGAAATGAAGATGAGAGATGGACCAGAGAAGAGAGAAGGGACAGGGAGTAGGGAGGTAGAGTAGGAAACCCAGAGTTCACCCACTTGACTAAGAGGAATATGGGAGGGGAGTGCAGCTGCTCTAAAGCTGTGTGTTGGTGAAAAGAGCTGTGCCCAGCAGACCACATGCTACTGTGGACAGCTTGGTCTTCCCCACCTGCAGCCTAAAGGGTTTATAGCCGAGTTATTGGAGGATGTGAACATATTGAGATATACGTTGAATGATGTATGTGTGAGTGAACCAGAAAGCACAGTGCACTTGGGATGCCCATCATACCTGCCCAAGACGTCATTGATGGCCTGGAAGAGAAAGAGAGAACAATGTCAGAGTGTGCCTAGTCATAGGCACCAAGAAGGGGTTCAACTCAGCTAGAGGCAGAGTGAGAACACCCCAGTTTCCACCCTCTCTTTCCTCTCTCTGTCTTTCTGTCTCTGCTATCTCTGTCTGTCTGTCTGTCTGTCTGTCTGTCTCTGCCTGCTCTTTTCTCTCCCCCCATTCCATTCTGAACGGTTACCCCCAAAACTCCTGATACAGTTGGAATAGTGTTTAAACCTCAGGAGGAACAGAGTGGAGAGAGAAGAAAGAGTGACATTTAGGAGTGGGTGTTGCCTCTGATATAGAACCAGGGGGCTCAACTTGGCAGTGTTACGACAAAGGTGAAGTGGCTGTTCATGGTTCTTTAAAGAATAAAACAAAAACAAAAACAAAACAGAAACCAGGTGTGTTAGTCCAGGCACTTGGGTGTGCTATTATTCCTCCCACTTGGTTTTGTTTGTTTGTTTTTATTCGAGACACTTTAATGTATATCAGGCTGGCTCGAATTCTCTGTGTAGCCAAGAACAGTCCTGAACGACCGAATCTTCTGTGGCTGACTCTTGACTCCTGAGCACTGAGATGACAGGAAAATGCACTAACACATCAGTCCTCCCCACAAATTAATGTTTACTATTTTAAATCTAAGACAGTGCTCTTAACCTATGAGCCATCGCTCCAGTCCTATTTTTATTGTTTTTAAATTGTGCATGTATGTGTGTCTGTGTGTGGGCATGTAAATGAGAATTCAGGTATACTACAAGGCCAGAGTGATCAGACCTGCTGGATCTGGAGTTACAGAAGGAGGTCAGAGGAAAACTTGTGGGAATTGGCCCCGTTCTTCCACTGTATGGGTCTTGGTATTGGTGGCAGGCGCCTTTGCACAATGAGTCTGAGAGACGCTTTAAAGAAACATATGTGTCCTACATTACAATTCTAAACTGTGAGTTGGGTGTAGAGAATGGGGAGATCAGTAATCCAGCGTTATACCCTTGGTCACATGACCTTTGTCCTAACACTGCCAGGCTGCCTGGGCTGCTTGAGATCCTGCCTCAAAGAACGAGATCAAAAAGCTCTAGATGTTTTGTGGCTCTCTTTCTTTTTTTTCCCTCCCTTTTTCTCTTTCGTATGTCTGTCTGTCTGTCTGTCTGTCTGTCTGTCTGTCTCTTTCTCTCTCTCTCTCTCTCTTTCTCTGTGTGTGTGTGTGTGTGTGTGAGTGTATGTGTGTGTGTGTGTGTGTGTGTGTGTGTGTGTCCAGGCTGGCCTTGAGCTCTAGTGATCCAGGGAAGCCTCCTATCTCGGGAGTACAAGAATTACAGAGGTGAGACACCACGCCCAGCTATTTGAGATAGTGTCTTGATCTTTGCTCCTATTAGCCTTGGACTAGCAACAATCCTCCTGCCTCAGTGTCCTGAGTTATGAGAGGAGCTTTGGTTAGGTCAGTGGTTCTCAACCTTCCTAATGCTGCTGAGCTTTAACACAGCTCCTCATGTTGTGGTGACCTCCAACCATAAAATTGTTTCCGTTGTTACATCAAAACTGTAAACTTGCTACTCTTATGAATTGGAATTAATTATCTGATATTTTCCGGTGGTCTTTGGTGGCCCCTGTGAAAGGGTCGGCAGATACCCCAGAGGGATCAACACTCATAGGTTGAGAGCTCCTGTGTTAGGTGAAGCAGGGCAGCAGTTGGTGGATTAGTTCTGGAAGGCAATAAAAAGTAATAAAGAAACCACACCTCATATATGAGGGTTATTAGGAAAGAGGGCGTGGTGAGCACTGGGCTTTGGGGTGGAAGAGCTTTAGAGAGGATTGGTACATTATGTCAGAGCCAATACAAATGGAGCCTTTTGGGGAGCAACAGGCATCGCTTTAAAACCTGACAGGATCCTCAGGCAAATCCCCAAAGAAAGGAAAGTAACTGACTTTAATGTCCTTTCAGGGAGTGATAGGAGTTTCTCAAAATTTCATTTTAGGGGACAAAGGACATGGAGGAGTCAGATATTAGGAGCTGTTAGGACACAGTATAATACAGATTCTTAAGTATCTTTCAGAGAGGGGGGGGTCTATTCCCAATGCACTGACCTCCAGTAGCTCCATGGATGGCGCTTGTAGCCTATTTTTCAGGGACCCTGTGAGCTCTCTGAGGGTGGTCAGCTGTCCCTCTGTGTCAGTGACATACTCTTCTATCTGCTTGACTCCCTCCTGCTCCAGCCAGCTCAGCCTGGACAGGAGGAATCTCTCTTCCTCTTCCAGTCTCTGGCGCACATTCTTAAATTCCTCAAGGACCTTTAGTTTCTCTAGATGTACCTGGGCCTGGGGATAAGGGAAGGGATGCAGAGATGAAGAAGGAATGAGAGAGGATCCTCTAAGCTTCCTTTAAGTGTATCATTCACTTTTTAAATCAATCAACCATCAACCAATCAGCCAATTAACTAATTGCAGGCTAAGTCTCCTTATATAGTTCTGGATAGCCAGGAACTCATTTAGAGGAACAGGTTAGTCTTGTATTCATAGAGATCCATCTGTCTCTGCCTCCTAAGTGCTGGAATCAAGGGCATGCACCATCTGACACCATTCACTCTTTAGGAGTATGTAAGGATTATTCTGAGACAGGTTCAGAACAGCTTGCTGGAGCTTACCTGTGGGAAGGGGGAAGGTTGGGGCAAGGAGATAAAAGCACTTCCTGTGTTCAATAATTTAGGCTAAATGACTTTTTTTTTACCTTCAAGGACATCAGTTAGATGCACAACTAAGAAATCTTAGCACTTGGAAAGTGCAGATAGGAGATTTAGGAAGCCAAGGCCAGCCTCCATTCCAGGCCAGCCTGGACTACTCGACCCACTCTCAACAAGCAAACGAAACCACCATAGAAAACTTGGGATGAGGTTGTAGTTCAGTTGACAGGGTGCTTGCTTAGCATGTGTGTAGTCCTGGATTCCATTCTCAGCACTGCATAGTCAGGGAATGCTGTTATAGCCCTGCAGTTCCAGTACTGGGGGAAAGACAAAAGGGTCAGAAGATCAAGAATATCATTTTTATGTAGGCCCCTGTCTTCCCTTGCTCCCTGGGATGCAAATCAAGGACTGTTTTGGCTAACCAGCTAAGCTTCCTGCTTAATTCTGTGCTCTGCTCTGCTAGCCTGGTGAATTAGCCATAGGGCCTTATATTACTTTGGAATGGTAATTTCCCCACCTGCCCTGGAGAGCCCACGGCGCCAAGGTCCCTCTCATCTGTCTGCCACTGCCCCGCACCTCTCACCCACATGACTGCAGAAAAGTTTTCACATGACGCCAGTTCCCCCAACCCCCTCTGGCTGGGAGGGGTTTCCATTACTGGGGGGAAAGTATATTAACTCTGGATAAAGCTAAATAAATTGGCATTCACCTCTTGGCGAATGACCCGGACTCTGTGTGTGTGTGTGTGTGTGTTGTGTTTAACCCCTAGGCCCTTGCCCAAGCTCATGGTGGTATGGAGCCACGGTCCATACCAGGAGGGTGGTGATGCAGATCTCAGGTGATTCTACAAATGGCGTCCCTGGGTGGGCAATTGAAAGCGACTGCAACCAAAGAACACTCGTCTACAAAACCCATCTGCGAGTTTTGAGGGGTAAGGATCTCCGTGGTAGTCACCCTCGGGAGGCTGGCCAGCGGTAAGTGAATTGCGGAGGGTGGATTGGCCAGGATTGGCTCATTTGGGTGTGGGAACTTCTGCTCCAGGGTAAAGTCCTGGTAAACAGGTGTTGGTAGGTCTTTGGGAGAGAATGGGCACCAATATTAAGTTTGAGACAACATGAGAGTTCCTTAAAACAGTTTCCTTTTATGTAGGATAGTTAATTGCCTGATTTTTTTGAGAGAATTTAGTCCATGACTTTTACTTGCAGGGGGCTTTAATTTTTACTAAAGAGAACAGGCTGGCATGGCTAGCGCCCAGCGGAAGTCCGTTACTGAGACGCATGGAGGCCGACAGGGCGAACTCGGCCGGGCCAGGGCTGCACCTTTGTCTGGCCATGCTCGCGCGTCCCATACGTGGGACTCCGGCGGGCTGTGTGACCACGACTGGCAACTCGAGGGGTCTCGGAGACGGTGGCCACAGCTGTGGCGGGCCACAGAGACCGCCCACGGGCATGCACCATGGCCAAGGTGCACGATACCCCTGGGACAGGGCCAGGAGTTTTCGCCATAGCTAGGGAGCCGCATCGGGCTGGACAAAAGTGCCAACGGCCAATACGCCTAAAGCCAAAGAGAGAGAGAGAGATACAAAGCAGCTGAGAGAGGCTGACCACATCGGCCTACGACAAGCGGCGAGGGCCCACAGTGAAAAGTGCGGCCGTGATAGCAAACGCTAATGAGCCAGGCGACGGTGGCAGCGGGCAGGGCCAACAGCGCCACGGCTACCAAAGCTTAAGAAAATTTTTACCTAATAATGGGAGGCTGGAAAGATGGTTCAGAGGTTTAAAATACTGCCTGCTCTTCCAGAAGTCCTGAGTTCAGTTCCCAGCAGCCACATGGCGGCTCACAACCATCTGTCTTTAGATCTGGTACTTTTTCTTTTCAAAAAGGGTTGTTTGCAGACAAAGGAGCAAGAGGACCCTCCAGGGATTTTCAAAACTTTGCTCTGAGTTTATTGACCGCCTGCTACAGGTAAAGTTATATTTTTAGAGATATAAGCTCGGCTGTACCAGCCATAGAGCGGTTAGCCTATAAAAAACGCTAACAGATTTTTGTCAGGAGGCTATATGCCCCCATAAAAATGACAATTTTAATAATTTTATCCGATTATATAAAGACATTCACATACTAAGTCAGATAACTGCTTCTGCCCCTAGGGAAGTTCCAAACAGAGCTAAATCTAAATATTGTTTTCATTACAAAAGGTCAGGACACTTCAAAAAAACTGTCCTGCCGTTTACGGGATGGTTATTCAACCAAAATAAAAGGCTGGCTACAATGGCGCACGCCAGTAGGATTTACTCTTTAAAGACAGAGACCTACAGATCTCTACGAGTTCAAGACCAGCCTACACCAACGCTGAATTTACTAAATTTTGCTCTGAGTTTTCTATTACTCTTATATCAGGTATAAACAAATACATCATACACTCAAAACATATTTACATAAAACAAAAAAGGGGGATTATGCTTTCATTCCCAGGGACCATTTGTCTTTTATTTTATACATTCTAAACCTTTCGACTGTTGATACTCGATACCAGGTTCCCAGACCATGTACTAATTTTGGGGCAGGGAAGTTTTGTCTATGTCTTCCCGCAGGATGCTATGTATTCTCCTGTCCAGAGGCCTAAAGACGGGACAAAACCAAGAGATTCAGGCATAGTCGACCTGCCAGACTAAAGAGCTACTGGATTCCTAAAGCTAACAGCGGTGGCCCATAGCCACGGACCCTTCCCTTTTCCGGCTCCCTCCCCAGGATCTGTCAGTCATTGCTACAGCCGCCAGAAGTGGCTTGCTCCCAGTTTTTTCCCTTATCCTGTCAGCTGCTTCTGCTAGACACTGTGGGTACCTTCTCAGGGCAGGTTGCAAATGCCATGATCATTCAAATTGAGCTAAATGTACAATTGAATACTACAGTTAGTTTTACAATTGGTTATGGTTTTTTACCTCTGCTTGGTCAGGATAACTTTTGCTGTTCTTCTTGAACCCTGAAATACGAGATTTACTAATTGGCTGTTAATTATTATTCTAGTTAGCTATTCCAGGGGATCTTTTCACCAATGCTAAAGTCCTTACTTAAAAGGCTCCTTTTTGAGCAGACTTTTTAAGGATTATACAGGCACAGTCTCCTCTAGGAATGCTTATATGTGCTGAAACGTCATCTTGATGATCGCATGATGCCAGAGCCAAAGGCTAACTCAGGTCAATGTTGTCACATGACAAATCCTTTTAACATTTGCCCCAAAATATTTTTCAACATAAATCTGGCTAAACTTGGTGATAAATGACTAGTAAGCCAATGAAGGGTAAGGTTTTGGGGGGTGGCCTCAACCTAAGACAGGAAATGTGTTTTTACCTGGATACTTTCCCATGACGGGTAAGGAGTTTTCGCCTGACGTTCATTGCCGCCCAAGATAGGCCTAGTCATATAATTTATATAAAAGGGGGACATGTAGGCCCCTGTTTTCCCTTGCTCCCTGGGATGCAAATCAAGGGCTGTTTTGTCTAACCAGCTAAGCTTCCTGCTAAATTCTGTGCTCTGCTCTGCTAGCCTGGTGAATTAGCCTTAGGGTCTTGTATTACTTTGGAATGGTAATTTCCCAACCTGCCTGGGAGAGCCCACGATGCCAAGGTCCCTCTCACCTGTCTGCCACTGCCCCACACCTCTCGCCCACCTGACTGCAGAAAAGTTTTCACATGACGCCAGTTCCCCCAACCCCCTCTGGCTGGGAGGGGTTTCCATTACTGGGGGGAAAGTATATTAACTCTGGATAAAGCTAAATAAATTGGCATTCACATCTTGGCGAATGACCCGGACTCTCTGTGTGTGTGTCTTGTGTTTAACCCCTAGGCCCTTGCCCAAGCTCATGATGGTATGGAGCCGTGGTCCATACCAGGAGGGTGGAGATGCAGATCTCAGGTGATTCTCCATTTTACTGTATAACAATTTCTAGCTTGTGCTACATAAGATACTGTGTCTAGGAGCTGGAGATATGACTCAGCAAGGGACTTTGTTACTCTTGCAAAAGACTCAGATTCAATTTCCAGAACACACATGGTCACTCACAACCATCCTAACTCCAGTTCCAGGGATCCAATGCCCTCTTCTGATCTCCATGAGTACCAGACATGGACCTGGTATGCGAACATACATACACGGAGGCAAGGCATTCACTCACATAAAATTAAATCTAAAAACAAGTCAATAAAAGATTCTTAACAGTCAGTGGGAAAGAACATAAATGAATGAAAGAGAGAGAAAGAGAGAGAGACAGAGAGAGAGACAGAGAGAGAGAACTCTTCTCAGTTTAACTGCCTTCACACTGAATTTCCCATGGATGGACCTGGAGAGATGAAGCAGGAGGTAAGAATGCTTACTGCTCTTCCAGAGAACCTAAATTCAGTTCCTAGCACCTTTGAAGAGCAGCTCACGAATATCTGTATTTCCAGTTCTTCTGGTTTCTGCTAAGATTTGCACACACATGACTTTCACTCACACAGACACATACACATAGATAAAGGTAATGCAAACAACCTTTAAAAAAGTAAACAAAAACAAAATCAGGTGGAGACATTTGGTGGTGTCATATTCTCTTGTCTTTCCTTACTGTGTAATCAATCTCTGGTAACAAAAGGGGCTTGTATGAGTCAGGGTGTGTGTGTGTGTGTGTGTGTGTGTGTGTGTGTGTGTGTGTGTGGTCCTTACAAAGCCTGCTGTGGGTGGAGGAGCAGAAGCCCTCCTGGTTCACTGGAACAGCACCCAGGCAGGTACAGCTCAGGTCAGTACAGCTCAGAAGCATGGCTCAGGCACCACACCCTCTGCTCTGCCCCTCGCCACTTGTCAGCAGGACTTTGTCCCAGCCTGGTGTATAAAGAGTGCTCAACATTTCCTCAACAGAGATGCTCATCTTCCCCAGAAATATTTGGAGTGAATATTTCTTACCCTGAACACCTGGATTGCTCCTTCACCTTTCTTCTTCTCTTTAATTATTTCCTTGTCCTTTTGTCCCAAGACCTGGACCTCTGTCTCAATCTGCACCTGTGGGGAGAGGATGCTTCAGTCAGGTTCTGATTCTAGGGAGGCAGGGAAGATATCCCAGGGTTCAGATGTCATTATTAAGAGCCCCCTTTCCTTCTCAGGGATCAAACCAATTTTCTCTTTGCATTATGTGATCCTGAGGGTCAAAGTCAAGTCCTCAGACTTGGTGGCAAGTGCCTTCATTCTCTGAATTATCTCCCCTGCCCCCAAAGTACTATTCTGATTATTCTTCTTGCCTTGTTGACAGATTGGTATTTCCCAGAACCTGGCCCTTTGAGCTCACTGGGCCCAGCTGCAAACTGCTAACTCAAGTGTTGAGAGTGCAGCAGTCGGTGCCAACCAGATGGAACAGGCAGGAGCTCCCTGGTCCCCAGAGAGTTCTACTCTGCTGAGCTGGGGTCAGAGAAGGAAGCAGGTTCCTACCTTGTAGTTCTGGGCAGCCTCATCTAACACAGTAACTTCGTGTGTTTTGTGGTCCCTGGAGTCACGACACACCAAGCAGAGGAATTCTTTATCCTTCTCACAGAAGTAATGTATCTTTTCCTTGTGCTTCGGACATCTTGTTTCTTCTTCTGTTTGTTCTTCAGCAGGATCCATAGCCTGGATTTTCTCTGCAATACTAGCCAACAGCTTATTGGGCCTGAACGCATTCTTATTCACAGGGAGTTTGCAGAGCGGACATTGGAGGTTTTCTGTAGTTTTCCCAACCTGACTGATGCACTGCAGGCAGAAGTTGTGCCCACAGTCAATGGTGACAGGATTCTGTAGAATATCCATGCAGATGGGGCAGATCACATCCTCCAGTAGTTTGCTGGCTCCCTTTAGGCTTGCCATGATGGAGCAGCAAGGTTAATCTGAAATGTGAAAGCCCAGAAGTCCGAGGCAGGTGCCAGTACTGGGAAGAGAAACTGAAACAGGAAGCAGAGAGGCTTTAGAGCCTCTCAATTGGAAAACTAGAGAAGAAAAAATGAAGAAGGGGTAGATTAAATGAACAACAGAAAAGTGGAAATTTTAAATGGGGAATATTGTAAAGAGAAGAAAACAGTCAGTCCTACCTCACTGTCTCTCATGAGCAAACAGAGACTGTGAGTTCCTGCTTCCTATAATGTATAGCAAGGTTTCCTGGACCTTGAACTTAATTATCTTTACAAAGCAGTTGTCTGAAAACGGAAGATTCAAGTGTCAGAGTTCACTCTACTACAGGTAGGGAGTGGAGAGGCTAAGTGTCATTTCAGGGAGGTGTTCTAACCCCCTAGATCTCTTACTTTCCCCCACCTGTCTTCTGAGCCATCCTTTGATTTGTTTGGGCTACCAGTTTCTTCCTCTGTCTCTGTACTTCTTAGATCCCCAGCTTACCTGACCTGTTTCCTTTATCTTCACTAGGAAAGTCTCCACTAGTCTCATCTATGTACCCTTCAGTAGCTCAATACTTCACTTCTTAACCCTTCTTTTGTCCTCAGGATCACACTGCTTCTTCCCTTCTCTCCCCCACTTCCCTGGCTCCCTTTTCTCCCAGCCCCATCCCCCACACCTCTCCTCTCTTCTGTCATTAAAAACTAAACTGCTTATTTTTCAATTAACTGCAATGTCTTAGGTTTGTTTATCTTAATTTTATGTACATTGTGTTTTGCTTCCATGTATGTGTATACACAGTGTGCATACCTAGTACCTGCAGAGGTAAAGGAAAATATTGTCTCTCCCATGGAAACTGGAGTTAGAGCCAGTAGTGAAGAGACTATGTATGTGCTGGGGATCCTAGCTGTTTAGGCTGACCGTGAACGCAAACTCACCTGCCTCTGACTCCTAAGTGCTGGGATTAAAGGCATGAGCCACTACCACCTATAGCACAAATAACAAAAGCCCAGAGACAGAAACTGGGATTTAACCTGAAAAGTAGAAAAGTAAAGCTTCGAAGCCACTAGAGAAATCTTACCTCTCACAAGGCTGGGCGACTGCAAACTAAACAGACTCAAGTCTTTCTCTCTTCTCACTTTATATTTCCTCTAGTACTGGGATTAAAGGTGCGAGGCACCTACACCTGGATTTGTTCCTGAATTATCTTGTGTATCCCAGGGTGGCCTTGAACTCACAGAAATCCATCTGCCTCTGTCTCCCAAATCCTGGGGTTAAAGGTTTGTGTCACCATTACCTGACCTTTAGTGACTTTAGCTTTGCCTCTGGTCTTCAGGCAAGATTTATTTATTAAAATACAAATAATATACCACCATAACCACCCAGCTATTTATATTTTTAATAGTTATGTATTTTTATTTATAAGAGTATTTTGCCCGCAAGTATGTATGTGCATCATATGTGTGCCTGGTTCCTGTGGAGGTCAGAATCGGGGTAGGATAGCCTGGAACTGCAATTACAAATGGTTGTGAATCACCATGTAGGTACTGGGAGCCAAACCTGGGTCTTGGCAACAAGTGTTCTTCACCCTTGAGCCGTCTTTTCTGCCCTTTATTTATGTTTTATAACACACAGTCCAGGTGATGGGGAAAAACCACTGAGTTCAGTTAGTACCAACCATCTGCAAATGATGTGGGACCATCCTCTGTAGCACAGGCAACTACAGTTAGACAACCCCAAAGACAAGGACTGTCCTTCCCCAGCAGCCACCAGCTGCCAATGTCTCCTCAGAGTGAGGTGGGGAGTTAGGAACCCTCTCCTCTCCAGCTGGAATCTTGACTGACCTGATCTGCACAGGCAACCACAGCTCATGGGTTCATGAGTGTGAGGTCGTTGTCAGGTCACACAAGGGTGTGGCTGATCTTGTGGTTATAGCCCCATTCCGATTTCCTGGGGACGGTCTTAGGTTTATTTCTGTCCTGATATAAATATCAACAGCATTTCTGTTCATTCTCAAAATTATCCATTCGTAAGACAGTGGTCACCTTGATTATAGCAACTGCTGAAAGCCATACACTTTCAGAAATAACACCCTTTTCAGGACTGTCTGCTTCAATTTAAGTTTGAATTAAAGTAAATATCTGTGTAAGGATTTATAGATTGCATTCATACTCAGCTGTCAGATCTAGAGGTAATATTTAATTTTAAATTAAATTATTTCTTTAATATAATTATTTTATCTTTATATATTTATAATTCTTTTAGAGTATAGATAGATCTTTTGCTTGCAATTCTGTCTTTGACCCACATGCAATACTCCTGAAAGCCAGAAGAGGGCTTCTGATCTGCTGGGATTGGAGGTCCAGATGGTTGTGAACTGAACATTGGGTACTGGGAATCTAACCTGGTTCCTCTGGAAGAACAGGAAATGCTCTAAACCACTGATTCGTCTCTCTAGTTCCCAGTATTTAATTTTCAGGCAAATTTTGTTAAGAAATAATGACTGCAGGAGAAGGAGACCTACATGCCTGCCTGGGGCAAGGAGAAACCATGGGCCTGCTCAGCACAATTATAGTGAGCAAATACATGGTGAGCTGTGAGAGTGGCAGAGACAGAATGGTCACATCCTGTGGAGAGAGGCGGATCTGACGAGGTGAAGGCAATGAGGAGCGGCCTAAGTAGGTGGCTTACTTGCCACCTTGAGCCTTGGTGATTTCTGGGTCAGGGCTGCTGCCAAGACCCATGTCTGCTGCAGCTGCAGTCTGCATTGATGTCCATGGCTCCGATTACCACTGAAGGCCAAGTGGATTGGGATGAACAAAATTATTACCCTCATCCCGCTCTGGCCGCAACACTAAGGAGAACTGGTCTTATTCCTCATGAGCAGCAGCACTGAGGAGAGTGGATCCTACTCTTTACCTGGGCAGAACAATAGAGCTCACCCTGTTCTCGGGGGCATGGGCAAGCTGGCCCTGCCACTTCGCCAGCTGTAATACTCAGGAGAGCAGGCCCTGTACCTGCTCAGTGGCAGGTGGGAGAGCTGGCCCCATCTCTCACCAGCTGCAGCACTCAGGAGAGTGACCTTGCCTGGGCAACACAATAGAGCTGGCCCTGGTGGCTGAGGTATGGCTGAGTCAGCCCTGAGGGTGTGAAAGCAGGAGAACCAGCACCACCCGTTTCCCTGCTGCATTATGAACTACCCAGCGCAATGCTGGAAGGTTCACCCCTATGGTAAGGGTCAGGGAGAGCTAGCAGGCTGACCCACACTACAATCACCAGGCCCAGAATCAGGGCTCTGAACTGGCCCACCCTAGCATCTATCCCATCTATAATCTGCTAGCTTGTATAAAGCTGCAGGATCTTCACAACACAGGGCAACAGCAGGATATTCAAGAAGAGTCCCAGCATTGACAGTGTAGCAGAAACCAGAGGCCTCGAACCAGACCAGGGACTCTTTGCAATGAACACTTGCAAGTAAAGATGTATGGGCTAAAGGTTAAACTGTAGGACTCTCTGAGCCACACTACAGTTCCCACAATGAGATTTTCCCTTTTCTTTCTTTTACTTTCTTATTAAATTATATTTCATTTCATTTTAGTGGGGGAGGTTACAAAGGGTAGATACATAAGGATACGTAAGGATGGGGAGATGGATGGGATTGAGATGCATGATGTGAAAACCACGAAAAATTAATAAAGTTTAAAAAACAGAAGAAGAAATAAAGAAAAAAGAAAAAAGAAAAGGAAGGAAGGAAGGAAGAAAATGTTATTCCTCTTAGTCTCTGGTCTCTTTTAGGGGCAAGCCACGCCCACTCCCAGTGACTTCTGACCTCTCTTCGCCATCTTGGCCTCTTTCTATTTTTTCCCTTGACATGTGCACACATGTCTCTGTCTTTCTCTCTCTCTCTTTTTTCTGTCTCTGTCTTTCTGTCTCTCTCTCTCCTTTAAGTAATAAATGTTTAGCTTTATATTTATTTACTATGTCTTATAAGCCTTTTATCTGCCGCCTGCTCTCCCGGCCGCATGGCAGGACCAGCCTGCCCAGGACGTGCTCCCGCTGCTCTGTGAGCTCACCACCTGTTCACTTGGCCCCTGGGGATCTTGCAGGGACCCACAGCTGTCTCTTCTGGACTAGTGGCTGCTCTGTGAGCCTGCTGGGGGCACGCCAGCATTTTTTAAGGAATATTTTTTGATGCCGTGTCTTGGATATTCACCAACCCCAGATTTCCACCCGGGGCCGGAGCTCCAGCTTCAGGCGCCGCCCGGGGCTCCAATCTCCCTCCCGGGGCACGATCAGGACCTAGGACCTTCTCGACAACAACCCATGGGTTCCATCTGCCAAACAACACCGGCCTCTATTCGTGAATGTCCCCATTTCGGTCAGTTTAACCGACTCTTTTAACCCGAGAATTGACCAGTGAGCTCCTGGAAGCTCCCAGTGCTTCTAGGGTCAGGGGGACTTCCCCCAACCGAAGTCCTTCAGGGCCTGGGGTCCCTTCACTGGCATTCAGTTATGGCTTGCATCCTCTATTAAGCCTGTGCCTGGGATGACTTGGCCGTGGCCAGCCCCCAGCATACCCACACCTGGGGGCCCGGAGTCCCCAGTTCTTACTCTTTCTCTTTTTTCATTCCTTTCCTTCCTTCTTTTCGTTCTCATGGTTGGCTGCTATGGTGCAGCCCAGCCGCTGCTTTCTGAGCAATCTGCCCAGAACCAGCTAGGCCCATAGCACCCCACGTGTGGACCGCGGACGCCCGGCCACATTGTCCTGGGTGTTTGCTCCATCTGAATCTCGTCTAAACGGGGAGCCGTTCTCGCTGTAGGTTTGAGGTGCCACAGTTTTTGTGGGTTTTTCACAACCTTGACCATGGGAAGCAAGCCGTCCCAGCCTAAACACAGCCTCATGCTTTGATGCCTTACTTAAAATCCTCCACACTTATCCGTCTTTCTTCAAAAAATGTCCTCAATATAACTTAGGGGTAAATTGTCTGTTTGTGCCGGTTTTCACCATTCAGGCTCTGGATAGCAACTGCCCATGGCAAGCGGCCCCCGGCTTTTAAAATTCCAGCTGGCTTTTCCATTCCAGCCATGGCATGGTGCAGTTTTTCGGTTCCAGCCTTTTGCCACCACCCCCCACCCCCGCAGCTGGTGTTATGGCATGGAGGCTCAGCAACAGGGCAGATCACACCTTTAGGTCCCTCTCATTAAACTTAAAATATTTACAGCTCAAAAACTAACTTTTTTCCCACAATATGTGGCTTCTGCCATGTTCACTGGGGTCAGGTGACTTTATCCTGAAAGCCAGGACACGTGACCAAGCTCTCCCATTCTTATGTATGCCCTGCCTCCCCCCCTCCCAAGTGTTCACTGAAATTCTCTCCTTAACTCTGTTACAGGTGTTTTGCACAGTGACGTGCTTTTGATAGGGCCCATCAAAAGCATGCACATTGCCCAATTTCTGTTCATTCTTTCTATACATAATAATTGTTCATTACATCTCATTTCAGACTACAAAATCATAAGTCTCATATTTTAAACTGGTATGTACTTTTAACTCTGTTATATTTAAAATTAAGCTGTTCTCTGCCATTGTCAGTTCTGCCACTAATCTTATATTACAAACAATTTTTTTTCTTTCTTTCTGTCTTTTCACGAGTGTGGATCTTACCTGTTAAGAGCCAGTACAGTCAAGCTCAGACCCAACCTTCCAGACAGATTCTATTCTGCAGCTATACCTAATAAACAGCCTCAACTGCTCAGAGATCTGGGGAATATGATATTTAAGTATTTAATTATTTAAAAAACTTTTCATAACAAAAAGAGACAGGTTGACTCCTAGCAGCAGCACTCTGTTTCCTCCAAGAAGACAGAAGACAAACGGACACAGAACAACATTCATCTGTAGTTGCAGAGAAATGTCCATCTGCAGTTCACTTCGACTGCCAAGCGCTGACCATTGGGAAAAACTGCCTTTCCCTTAAACTGAAGACCTCCAGACATGGACAGAATCACTGGAATCGACAGCCTAGCTGCCCAGGTCAAGGTAGGCCTGTCTTCCTACAGATTTCTTAGCCCACAGGGTCTTCTGGAGTCTGACACACCCTGCGCTAAACAGCAAAGGTCAAGTGTAACCTTCAGCAACCATGGAGGACCCAAAAAAGTAGCTCTGGGTGCCAACCAAGTAAGTTCTCTGTTATTTTTTAATCAATAACTCAAATAAAATCTTGTCCTTCTCAAAGATCTCTGACAGTTTGATAGCTGAGAGGTAAAAAATACCTTTCATTGTACAAAAATATGTCACAGTCATTATACAATGCATATGTCTAAAACTTCTGTTTTTACAAACCCAAGGAGTTCTTATGGGTTCCAGGGAGCCGAATTAAAGAACCCACCTTAAACAGGTCAGATACATCCCCCACAATTCCCTGGTCCTAAAAATTTTTTTGCCCTTAATTTAACTTTGTCCTCTGTTCTGCCAATACCCTAACCAGGTACAAGGGACACCGACATTTCCATGCCACAGACACTTGTCGGGAGCAGAGACCAACTATGCCAGGATGTGACCAGCACCCAGCCTTCTCTCGGGTTCCCCCCCAAAGACAACGCCCACAAGTCAGCCAGAAGCAGTCTTGAGAATTCACTGCCCCAATTCCTTCAAACTGTGGTGTCTAATCTCCTGCTTTTTATTATAAAAAGGATCCGGGAATGTTATTCCTTTTGGTCTCTGATCCCTTTAAGGGGCAAGCCACGCCCACCCCAGCGACTTCTGACCTCTCCTTGCCATCTTGGCCTCTTTCTGCTTTTTCTCTTGGCATGTGCACACATGTCTCTGTCTTTCTGTCTCTCTCTTTTTTTCTGTCTCTGTCTTTCTGTCTCTCTCTCCTTTAAGTAATAAATGTTTAGCTTTATGTCTATTTACTATATCTTGTAAGCCTTTTATCTGCCGCCTGCTCTCCCAGCTGCATGGCAGGACCAGCCTGCCTGGGACATGCTCCTGCTGCTCTCTGATCTTGCCGCCTGTTCACATGGCCCCTGGGGATCTTGCAGGGATCCACAGCTGTCCTTGTCGGGCTAATGGCTGCTCTGTGAGCCTTCCAGGGGCACGCCAGCATTTTTTAAGGAATATTAGAAAGAAAGAAAGAAAGAAAGAAAGAAAGAAAGAAGGAAGGAAGGAAGGAAGGAAGGAAGAAAGGAAGGAAGGAGAAAGGGAGAAAGGAAGAAAGGAAGAAAGAAAGAAAGAAGGAAGGAAGGAAGGAAGGAAGGAAGGAAGGAAGGAAGAAAGGAAGGAAGGAGAAAGGGAGAAAGGGAGAAAGGAAGAAAGGAAGAAAGGAAGAAAAAGAAAGAAAGAAAGAAAGAAAGAAAGAAAGAAAGAAAGAAAGAAAGAAAGAAAGAGAGAGAGAGAGAGAATTGGAATGCCCTAATGAGGGTAACTATCCCCCACCACTGCCTATTTTATTCTGGCTCCCCAGGCCTGGAATGCATGTTCTGATTTACAGATTTCTTCTGCATGTCCTGTTTCACTTAAGTCTCTCCTCTAAACCAAAAATCCTGTTGTCCAGGAAACTGACCATGTTTCAGAATCACCTAGAGTATGAAAGATTCACCAAGACACCAAGGTAGACACACCTGTCATCTCAGCCCTTGGGAAGCAGAGGCGGGAAGATGAGGAGGTTGTCCTGAACTGCACATGTCCCTGTCTCATAAAATAGAAACTGAGCCGGGAAATGGTTCAGTGCTCATGAGTACATACTGTCCTCTCTGAGGACTCTATCTCTCCAGCCCCTGTTTAGAGTTATTGTACATGAGATTTCAGGGCACTTGCCAACTCCTTTTGTTTCTTCTACCTCATATAGTGCTCTGTTTCAAGGAAGTATATACTACCATAGCCTTATGCTCTTGTTGACACAGGTGTGTCACACCTATCCACACTCCAGGAACTACAGCCCAGATGTTTACACTCCTACTGGTATGCTTTCCAGAAGTCCCCTGAAATTGCAAATAAAGATGGTTTACTTGGTGAATGTCTAATTGCCTTGATACATTTTGGGCTAATTGGGTTTTGATTTTTGCTTTTTAAATATTTATTTATTTATTGTGTATATAGTGTTCTGCCTGCATATATGCCTGCAGGCCAGAAGAGGGCACAAGATCTCAATACAGATGGTTGTGAGTCACCACGTGGTTGCTGGGAATTGAACTCAGGACCTCTGGAAGAGCAGTCAGTGCTTTTAACCGCTAATCATCTCTCCAACTCCCTTGTTTTTGTTATGTTGATAATACCTAAAATCTATGCTCAGCCCATTTGAGAGCACCATGGTGATGCTCTCAGCTAGCTTCCTGATTGTCTCACAAATGATGAGACAACTGGTAGGAGGCACCTTGCCCTGATTCACTTTGGCTTTTTTTTTTTTTGCTATTGTTTTGTTTTTGGAGATTGTCCTGTGTAGCCAGACTGACCTCCAACACACTATATAACCAAAAATGACCTTTAACTTCTGCTCCTCCTGTCTTTACCTGTTTTTTTTAGTGCTGAGGTCACAGGCATGAGCCACCCCAGCTTGAGTTCAGTTTCTTATAGTCCACTCTACTTGAGATCACTGCTGAGAGTTTGAGGCTGTTTCCTCCAGGCTATTGGATAGAATTCAGGGGTACCTGCCAAGAGCTCCCCACGTCTTCTGAGTCCCAAGAGCTGTCTTGTTTTTCTGGATTTCTTATGCTCAAACCTAGAGCCTAGAACATTTTCTGTAGTGTACTTTAGTGTCTTCTGTGCCATGTGGTTCTATTCAACATGTTGATTGGCAGTTCTCTCTAGATGTTATTTGCATCCTGGGTAGAGGATGGGATCATCAAAGGACACAACTATAGAGCATGGAGGATTTCTCACAGGCACACACGTTCCTCCTTGGTCTCCCTGCCTCTGCCTCCTTTGCACTTGTTTTATGCACTTGTTCAATGCACTTAAACAAAAACCATCATAGTTTTATCCTACAGCCACTTTTTCTCTCCCCATCTATATATTTCAGAGCTCCGTTTCTTCTGATCTCTCTCTCTCTCTCTCTCTCTCTCTCTCTCTCTCTCTCTCTCTGTGTGTGTGTGTGTGTGTGTGTGTGTGTGTGTGTGTGTGTGTGTGCTGACTATGCCATAGCATATAAAGCATAGAGGATCTAAGGACAAAACTTCAGGAGTCTCTTTCCACTTTCTTCCTTGTTGGGGCAGGGCCTGTCGTGTTTCTGCTACAGAGTAGTCCAGGCTAGCTACCCTGAAGGTTTCTGACACATTATCCTGCCTGCCTCCTGCTCTGCCTGGGACTGCTGGCCTTGTAATTATGCCTCATCATAGCCAGAACTTTAAATGGGATGGAACTGAGGTCATCAAACTTGTGTGACAAGCATTTTTATTCGTTGAGCCATCTCTCTTGTCTCAGCCATAATTCCTAAAAGAAATGACCTGGGAGCCTGGAGAAATGGCTCAGCATAAGAGCACTTGCTGTTCTTGCAGAGGGCCCTGGTGCTGTGGGAGCACATTCTGCTCCTTCAGCCAATAGCCTTTAAGATACCAGCCCACTGGGGTGTAGTCTCATACTTTAAAAAGCAGTGGGAACTGTGTGCCTGCTCTTGCTTCTGGCTCTCATTCCAGCTGCTAGACTGTTTCTTTTTGTGCTCAGTTGACTGTTGTTTAGGATGGTGATCTATAAGTTTTCCTTTTATTATCCTAATTCTGAACTGGTGTGGGATTGTTTTACGGCATCAATTGGCACCCAGCTTTTGGTTTTAGAATTCCCCATCTCTGCTGCCCACCACCAGCCAGACTGCAGCCTTTGTGTGGACCCAGAAGTTCAATATAGAATCTTGCACAGCTGCCTTTCTTGCTACAAATCAGCTACAGTTCTTTATATTTTCTCTTTACATACCTCCAGTTGGCTTCAAGTCCCCAGCATCTTACTGTTTGCCTCTTTGGCTTATGAGAATGCCAACATTGGGTACAAACAGATCCTTGGGCCTTTGAAAATCAGATCAGCACCCATGGATGAATGGGTCTTGTATACAATAAATGTCAAGACACTAGACTATGGTACTGAAGCATGGGTAAGAGAAGCAGAAAGAGTTGTTTTACATATTGAAACTGCTGAATTTATACCAGATGATACAGAATTCACTTCATTATTCATCCAGGTGCAAGGCCTGATCAGGAATAGGCCTTGTTCTACATACATAACACATATCTGATCCCATATGAGTCTACCAGGTCCTCTAGAACCAGGTGACAAAGAAATTGATCAATTATTGATTGGAAGTGTGTTGCAGGCCTCTGAATTTCCTAAAATAAATCATGTCATTAGCAAAGGTGTAAAGAAAGAGTTTTATATTACATGGCAACAAGCTAAGGAAATTATAAAGAGGTGTCCTACTTTCTTCTAATAACCAAACACGGTTGCCTGCAGGGAGTAACACTAAGCATACTCAAAGGAAAGAAACCTGGCAGATGGTTGTATTCCACTTTATGGAATTTGGTAAATTGAAATATGTATAACATACCATAGACACATATTCAGGTTTTCAATGGGCCTTAAGCTCAGAAAAGGCTGATTCAGTAATAACACATTTATTAGAAGTTATGGCCATCATGGGCATATCTACACAAATAAAGGCAGACAAGAGTTCATCATATGTATCTAAGAAAAGGAAACTGTTTTTCCTTCTTATAATATAAAGCACATTACAGGTATAGCAAATAATCCTACAGGTCAGACAGTATAGAAAGGTCAAATTGTACTATAAAGGATATGCAGAAAAAACAGAAATAGATTGCATAATGCTTTATTAACCTTGAATTTTCTTAAGGCTAATAAGAAAAGAACAGCAGCAGCAGAGAGGCATTGGATAATGGAAAGAACTTCTGAATTGAAACAACCAGTATATTTCAAAGATGTGTTGACTTCACAATGGAAACCAGGAGATGTGCTACATTGGGGAAAGGGTTTTTGCTTTTGTTTGCACAGGAGAAGAAAAATTATGGATACCATCAAAATTAATAAAGATTCGTTTTGAAAAGGAGAAACCTATCGAATCAGAGAAATGATAGCTCATCCACAATGGTGACAACAATACAGGTGATAAGGAAAGCCATGCAGGGTTGGGGCAGGATTCTGTTCATATCTTTGCAGGAAAATTACACATCATCAAAAATTCAAGAACCCCTGGATGTTTGAATGCTGACAGAAGAGAAAATATCTGTCCACTTAGGAGCATCTAGAAAACAGAATATGGTTTATGAATCCAGGTAATGTTTACACCTACATTTATACGAACACACACACATATACACTCATACATGTATTAATATATTTACCTGGTTTTGGAGTTGGACAATGGCTCTGTACTTCTCTAAATCCAACCTTGCTGTTAAAAAAAACATTCAGAGTTTCTATCTCATATTGGGAACTATCTGGTATGGGACAGAAGGAAGACTTTAGGAAAAAATTTTTACTTTCTCCATGGCTGTTTTGCCTATATCATATTCTTCATTGTATGCATGTTTGTGTGAATGATGCTTCAGCTTTCCATGATGAACAATAGATTTTTATACAGATCCTTTTCTTGCAGTAATCTTTGAAATTTCCAGGAAGAAGACGGGGCCCCACAGAACCCCTCTACCTAGTTGAGATGACATCGTGATGTAGACAGTGCTACTATAAACCATTTTGCATACCAGCTGCTGAAATGATGCACCTTCTCATATTCTGGCCAGAACTCCAAATGAGAACTTTGAAAAAGAAACAAAAACAAACCTGTTGACTGCTTGGATATTTCTTGCAACTATACTAGACAATAATTTTGGAACTTAACCACCACTTAATTTTTCAGGATCTTTTTAAGAGAACATCAACATCACCCCCAGGACAAACAGTAGTAACTCTTGAAGATGATGCCCCCATTCCAAAAAAGTTTGTCTATAGGGTAGGGAACCTTGTTTAGGAGTTGTTGATTATAACTTGTACTAGATAGAGGATTGGGGTGAAGACCATGTTTGTTCAAAAACAAGGGGGGGGGAGGTAGTTATAGTGGGTAATAGAGTGAATACTTGTGAGCTACTATTTATGGATAATTTACAGTGTTAGAGTTTTTATATATTGATACAAGTTCAAATTATATTTGCTACTTTTGTTTACATTGTACATATATACATATATGTATATATGTACAATGTAATGTAATTTGTACATATGTACAAATATATATTTGTACATATATACAAAGTTATTTTGTCAGATTGTATATATGCATGATTCTACCTTGGTTTAGGACATTTTGCATATTAATACAAATTTTAGGGTATATTTTCATATTGCATTATATATTACTCCTAACTCTGATCAAGATACTTATAGATTGTTTACATTTTGAGGTCATTGTCCTCATTTGTTGCACATTTGTTTACAGATTATTTAATATTCTTATTATAGATCAATAGTTGTTCATGTTTGTTGTACATACAGTCAGAGATTGCATTCTGTCTAGATAGGTATTCTTCAACCACTTCAAGGATCTGTGGAACATGGCATTTAAATAATTTAGGGTTCTGTTGATATGAGACACGACTGCTTCTGACAGCACCAATCTATTCCCAAGAGAATGTTGAGCACCAAGGACATTCCACTTGGAGTTTGTTTTCTTCTTGGCAAAACTGGCCTTGGGGCAAGGAACTGACAATGCCTCAACCACTGACAAGTTACGTGATATCCAGAAATGGATAAGAAGGACTGTCAAATTTTGAAGACAGGGTAAAAACGGTTCTGAAAAATTTTCTGCATCTGAAAATGATCTGACAGTTATACTAGGCCTTGGCCAAAGTTGGTTTCAATGTTGCAAAATGATACTTTGGGTGATTGCTCAGGTAGCTAATTGTCTCCATCATATATTGCTTGCTTTGGAAGCTACTTGATTGTACTTCCTACTTGCTAAAGTAATATTATCTCCTTTCTCAGGCCTTTGATGTGGTTGAAGATTAGATAGTCATAGTTACTGTACTCTTACGATCTAGCCAAGTCATTTTCTATACAAGACTTAGACTCCATAGGATAGACTGTTTATTAAAACATTTAGCATATGTTCCTTGCTTAATATTGTTTATTCTGGATGTAATTCTAATTACACTTGATATCTGTTCCTAGTGTATATAGATTTGTATTGGATTAGGAACTCTCTTATTTAAAGTAAAAGGGGAGGTGCTGTGGGAGCACATTCTGCTCCTTCAGCCAATAGCCTTTAAGATACCAGCCTACTTGGGTGTGGTCTCTTTATACTTTGAAATGCAGCCAAAACCATGTGCCTGCTTTCATGCTTCTGGCTCCCATTTTGGCTGCTATACTCTGCTCATGTTTGTGCTCAGAGGACTGTTGTTTAGGATGCTGATCTGTAAGTTTTCCCCTTAAATAAATAACCCTTTTATTACCGTAATTGTGAACTGCTGTGGGATTGTTTTATGGCATCACCCAGGTTTTGTTCCTAGCATACACATGCCCCAAAAATTCCTGGGGCCCAAGTTACAGAGAATCTTATACCCTCTCTGACCTCTGTGGCAGGGAGCACAAAGTGAACATAAATATATTTTTATTGAAAGTATATAAAATGAGAGAGGGAGAGAGAGAGAGAATATGAATGAGAACAGGGCAGTGGCAGCAGCTTCTTAGCCTTAATCATGTCCTATCCTGGGAGGTAGCACCACCTACTGTCCACATAGAAACCAACTCTCTGCTAAAACATTTAACTGAAAGAGCCACTTCATTGCTTCATTTTAGGCAGTTTCAGAAATTCAGGCCAGAATAATTTAGAAGGTACACTGAACTTGAATTGATGAGATGATATTAAGATTGCACATATATGAAGTTGGTAAGGAAATCAGAGCAGGAATCAAATGGGGCTAGAACTCAGCGGCCCTGTGTAGGGTCAACTACAAGAATGAGAGTGAATTTTGAACCTGGGTCTGCCTTGGAAGTTCACGTCACTGCAGCAGGAAGGAATGTGATGTGGTCCTTAGGAGAATCAAATCTTCTAGCCACACAGTTTCCCTGTATCAGAAAAGAAATTAGGAAACAGAAATTCCTTTGTGCTGTTATTTTTATTATTTTAATTTATTTTTTAAAAACTGTCTTTTCTCATTTTACTTGCCAAATCCTTTTCCCACTCCCTACCCTCCTACTGCTTCCTCCATCTTCCCAACACACATCCTCCTTCCACTTCCCAGAGAGGCTAAGGCCTTCTACCTGGAGTCAACAAATTCTAGCACATGGCTTTGAGGCAGGACCATGGCCTTGCCCTGCTGCGGGAGTATCTTCTACTGCTTCAGCCAATAGTCGCTGAAGCACGAGCCCATGGTGCTGCAGGAGGGCCTTCCGCCCCATCAGCCAATAGCCGCTGAAATACCAGCTCACTGGGGCATGGTATATTTCTCTTTTAAAAAGAGCCACAGATCTCGGCTCGGGCCTCTTGGTTCCGGTGCTTGGTCCCGGCTCCTGCTCCAGCGACTAGGCTCCCTTCCTGACGGTTTATGGTGTATGTAAGTTTTACCCCCCAAAATAAATAGCCCCTTAAAACATAACTGGTGTGGGATTGATTCGCCGTTATTTGGCGCCCAGCATTTGGTTTAAGAACCACCCCACCCCCCCACCCCCAGCTTGGCCAGTTGGGCTTGGCACGAGCCCTCCCTCAGCCATAACCTCCATGCCTCCCAGGATACACAGGTTCGGACAGTCTCTGGTCTACTGGTAGACCAGTTCGGCTGGTCTACTTTGCCCTGTTCTGCATGGATTTTTAAATATTTCCTTGCAACATGCGTCAAAGAGCTCACAGTGCAAGCTCCCTTTGAAGTTCCAGCAAGCTGTTTGAAACCCCTGCCATCTGCCATAACTGATTGGGAGTGCTGCAAGCAGCTTGACCCTTAATCCCAGCACAGGGACATGGGGCCCAAAGCACTAGGACTCTTTAGCAACAGCACAGTGGCTGTGTCACAACCTTCTGCATCGGGTTGAACAGAGCGGCAGGGCAGGAGAGCCCGGCCGGGGTAGGCCAGGCTGCCTTGGTTATTGGCCACTAGAAGCTCTCTGATCTTTTGTGATCTGTGAATTTAACCTCTGGATTTGAGTGTATATATTCTAGAGTTTACTTTCTGAATCGACGCCATTGCCACGTGGATTCAGGTGTGCCCCACCTCCTACTGGTAGGCAACGGTCATTACAGGTAAGATTTTTCTTTTCAGTTGAAAATACATACATATGGTCTCCTGAGTCCTGGGAAGACCAGCTAGCCCTGTTGCCCTGCTGAGCAGTTCTTCCCAGAGAGGTGAGTGGGTGCTCACCGGGGCAGCCTGCCTGCCCAGGAAGAGAGTACAGCCCCCCCAGCTTCTGCAGCAGGGTCTTTGGTGTTCCAAGGGACCCCTCCCCTCCCCCCACTGCTGCGGGCCCTTTGTCTCCTGAGTCCTGGGAAGACCAGCTAGCCCTGTTGCCCTGCTGAGCAGTTCTTCCCAGAGAGGTGAGTGGGTGCTAGCCTGGGCAGCCTGCCTGCCTGTCCGGGAAGGGAGCACAGCCCTTCCCCCCTCAGCTTCTGCTGCAGGGTCTTCGCTGTTCCAAGGGACCCCTCCCCTCCCCCCACTGCTGCGGACCCTTTGTCTCCTGGGTCCTGGGAAGACCAGCTAGCCCTGTTGCCCTGCTGAGGAGTTCTTCCCAGAGAGGGCTGAGGAGCTCTATCCAGAGAGTGCTGTGAAGTCCTACCCAGAGAGTGCTGAGGAGTTCTATCCAGAAAGTGCTGAGGAGTTTCATCCAGAGTGGGGGAGATGGGCAGGCGCCAATGCAAGAATTCCTCCAACAACCTGAAAGGCAACATGACATCGCCAGAATCCAGGGAGCTCGAAACTAGAAGAATTGAACAGCCTACTCCAGAAGAAATAGAAGAAATCGACTCTAAGCGCTTCTTTATGAAAATAATAGAGGAACTTAAACAGGAGGTGAAAATCTGCCGTAAAGAAATGGAAGATAAGTATAACAAAAAAATTGAGGAAATGAGTAAAGAAATGGAAGAGAAATATACCAAAAAGTTTGAAGAAATGAGTAAATCCGTAAATGAAATTCTGGGAAACCAAGAAAAAACAATCAAACAGGTAATAGAAAAAGTTCAAGATTTGAAAACTGAAATGGAGTCAATGAAGAAATCACAAACCGAGGGCCGACTGGCTATGGAAAATCTGGGTAAACGAACAGAGACTTCAGAAACAAGCTTAACCAATAGAATACAAAAGATAGAAGAAAGAATCTCAGACTCTGAGGACACCATAGAGAAATTAAACACTCTGTCCTAAGAAAACAGCAAATCCAACAAATTCTCATCACAAAACATTCAGGAACTATGGGACACAATAAAAAAACCAAATCTAAGAATAATTGGAGTAGAAGAAGGACAAGAATTGCATTTCAAAGGTCCAGAAAATATACTCAACAAAATTATAGAAGAAAACTTTCCCATCCTAAAGAACGATATTCCTATGAAGGTTCAAGAAGCATACAGAACACTGAATAGACTGGATCAGAAAAAAACATCACCTCGTCATATAATAATCAAAACACAAAGCGTTCAGACTAAAGAAAGGATATTGAGAGCTGCAAAGGAGAAAGGTCAAGTAACTTATAAAGGTAAACCTATCAGACTTACACCAGACTTCTCGATGGAAACCATGAAAGCCAGAAGGTCCTGGATAGAGGTACTGCAGAAACTAAGAGACAATGGATGCAAACCCAGACTACTTTACCTAGCCAAGCTATTGTTCACTATCAATGGAGAAAACAAAATATTCCAGGATAAAAACAAATTTAAACAATACGTAGCTACTAATCCAGCCTTACAGAGAATACTAGAAGGAAAATCACAACCCAAGGAATCCAACATTCCCAACACTGCCTACATTAACTCAGACATCTAGCGACCCTTCACAAGCACAACTCAAAGAAGGAAAACACATACATGCTACTACCCAAAAAAATGACCAGAGTCATCGATCACTGGTCATTAATATCACTTAATATCAATGGTCTCAACTCACCTATAAAGAGGCACAGACTTAGAGATTGGATACGAAAACAGGATCCAACATTCTGCTGTCTACAAGAAACACACCTCAACCACAAAGACAGACACCTACTCAGAGTAAAGGGTTGGGAAAAGGTTTTCCAAGCAAATGGACCTAAGAAACAAGCGGGTGTGGCCATCCTAATATCTACCAAAATCGACTTCAAACTAAAATCAATCAGAAGAGATAGAGATGGACATTTCATACTCATAACAGGAACAATTCATCAGGAAGAAGTCTCAATCTTGAATATCTATGCCCCTAATATAAAGGCACCCACATATGTAAAAAAAACTCTTCTAGAACTCAAGGCAGTCATCAAACCACACACACTAATAGTAGGAGACTTCAACACTCCTCTCTCACCAATGGACAGGTCAATCAGACAGAAACCTAACAGAGAAATAAGAGATTTACTGGAGGTACTGAATCAAATGGACTTAACAGACATCTATAGAACACTCCACCCAAATAGGAAAGAGTAAACCTTCTTCTCTGCAGCCCATGGAACCTTCTTGAAAATTGACCACATACTTGGTAACAAAGCAAACTTCCACAGATACAAAAAAATATTAGTGAGCACCTGTGTCTTGTCAGATCACCATGGATTAAAATTAGAATTCAACAACAATGGTACACCCAGGAAGCCAACAAACTCATGGAAGTTGAACAGTCAACTACTAAATCACCCCTGGGTCAAGGAAGAAATAAAGAAAGAAATTAAAGTCTTCCTTGAATATAATGAAAACAAAGACACAACGTATTCAAACCTATGGGACACAATGAAAGCAGTGCTAAGAGGAAAGTTCATAGCACTAAGTGCCCACCTAAAGAAAACAGAGAAAGCACACATTGGAGACTTAACAACACACTTGAAAGCTCTAGAAAAAAAAGAAGCTGATTTACCCAGGAGGAGTAGAAGACTGGAAATAATCAAACTGAGGGCTGAAATCAACAAAATAGAAACACAGAAAACAATTCAAAGAATCAATGAAGCAAAAAGCTGGTTCTTGGAGAAAATTAACAAGATTGACAAACCCCTATCCAAACTAATCAAACGGCAGAGAGAGAACTTGCAAATTAATAGGATCAGAAATGAAAAGGGGGACATAATCACAGACACGGAGGAAATTCAGAGAATCATTAGATCTTACTACAAAAGTTTATATGACACAAAGTTGGAAAATGTAAAAGAAATGGACATTTTTTTAGATAAGTACCAGATACCAAAGTTGAACCAAGAACAGGTGAACAATCTAAATAGACCTGTCAGTCGTGAAGAATTAGAAGCTGTTATCAAAAATCTCCCTACCAAAAAAAGTCCTGGACCAGATGGTTTCAATGCAGAATTCTACCAGAACTTCCAGGAAGAGCTAATACCTATACTCCTTAATGTATTCCACAATATAGAAAAAGAAAAGTCACTGCCAAACTCCTTTTATGAAGCTACAGTCACCCTACTACCAAAACCACACAAAGACACAACCAAGAAAGAGAATTACAGGCCAATCTCACTCATGAACATCGATGCGAAAATTCTCAATAAAATACTGGCAAACCGAATCCAAGAACACATTAGAAAAATCATCCATTATGATCAAGTAGGCTTCATCCCAGAGATGCAGGGATGGTTCAACATACGCAAATCTATCAATGTAATTCATCATATAAATAAACTGAAAGAAAAAAATCATATGATCATTTCATTGGATGCTGAAAAAGCGTTTGACAAAATTCAACACCCATTTATGATAAAGGTGTTGGAGAGACTGGGGATACAAGGATCATACCTAAATATAATAAAAGCAATATACAGCAAGCTGACAGCTAACATCAAATTGAATGGAGAGAAACTCAAAGCCTTTCCACTAAAATCAGGAACACGACAAGGCTGTCCACTCTCTCCATACCTCTTCAATATAGTGCTTGAAGTTCTAGCAATAGCAATAAGACAACATAAGGGGATCAAGGGGATTCGAATTGGAAAGGATGAAGTTAAACTTTCGTTATTTGCTGACGATATGATAGTGTACATAAGCGACCCCAAAAACTCTACCAAAGAACTCCTACAGCTGATAAACACCTTTAGTAACGTGGCAGGATACAAGATCAACTCCAAAAAATCAGTGGCACTCCTATACACAAAGGATAAAGAAACGGAGAGGGAAATCAGAGAAACATCACCTTTCACGATAGCCACAAACACCATAAAATATCTTGGGGTTACTCTAACCAAGGATGTGAAAGACCTATTTGACAAGAACTTTAAGCCTTTGAAAAGAGAAACTGAGGAAGATACCAGAAAATGGAAAGACCTCCCCTGCTCTTGGATTGGGAGAATCAACATAGTAAAAATGGCAATTCTACCAAAAGCAATCTACAGATTCAATGCAATCCCCATCAAAATCCCATCAAACTTCTTCACATCACAGACCTTGAGAGAACATTAATCAAGTTTATATGGAAAAACAAAAAACCCAGGATAGCCAAAACAATCTTATACAATAAAAGAACTTCTGGAGGCATTACCATCCCTGACTTCAAACACTATTATAGAGCTACAGTATTGAAAACAGCTTGGTATTGGCATAAGAACAGAGAAGTCGACCTATGGAATCAAATAGAAGACCCAGATATTAACCCACAAAGGTATGAACACCTAATTTTCGACAAGGGAGCTAAAGGTATACAATGGAAGAAGGAAAGCATCTTTAACAAATGGTGCTGGCATAACTGGATGTCAACCTGTAAAAAAATGAAAGTAGATCCATATCTATCACCATGCACAAAAATCAAGTCCAAATGGATTAAAGACATCAACATTAATCCGTCCACTTTGAACCTGATAGAAGAGAAAGTGGGAAGTAGTCTACAAGATTTAGGCACAGGAGGCCTCTTCCTAAGTAGGACCCCAGCAGCACAGACAATAAGTGAAACAATGAATAAATGGGATCTACTGAAACTGGGAAGCTTCTGAAAAGCAAAGGACACTGTCAGTAGGACAAAAAGGCTGCCTTCTGACTGGGAGAAGATCTTCACCAACCCCTCATCAGACAAAGGTCTGATCTCCAGAATATACAAAGAACTCAAGAAACTAGACAATAAAACTCTAATTAACCCAATTAAAAAATGGGGTACTGATCTGAACAGAGAATTCACAACAGATGAACTTCGAATGGCCAGAAGACACTTAAGGTCATGCTCAACCTCCTTAGCAATCAGGGAAATGCAAATCAAAACCACTTTGAGATACCATCTTACACCTGTCAGAATAGCTAAAGTTAAAAACACCAATGATAGCCTATGCTGGAGAGGATGTGGAATGAGGGGAACACTCATCCATTGTTGGTGGGAATGCAAACTTGTGCAGCCACTTTGGAAATCAGTGTGGCGGTTTCTCAGGAAACTGGGAGTCAACCTCCCTCAGGACCCAGCAATTCCACTCTTGGGAATATACCCAAGAGATTCCCAAACATACTACAAAAGTGTTTGTTCAACTATGTTCATAGCTGCACTATTTGTAATAGCCAGAACCTGGAAACAGCCTAGGTGCCCCTCAATAGAAGAATGGTTAAAAAAGGTGTGGAATATATACACATTAGAGTTTTACTCAGCGGTAAAAAATAATGACATCTTGAATTTGCATGCAAATGGATGGACATAGAAAACGCTTTACTGAGTGAGGTAAGCCAGACCCAAAAAGAGGAACACGGTATGTATTCACTCATAAGTGGATTCTAACCATAATTTAAGGTCTTTGAGCCTATTATTCGTGATCCTAGAGAAGCTAAATAAGAAGACGAACCTGATGAAGATTATTTAGCTATCCGCCAGGAGGTAGGAAATAGTCAAGAGTCCCAGGTAACCTTGGGTGCATCGGGGGGGGGGGGGGGTGGGAGGGTTGTTGGAAGGGGAGAGGGTTAGAGAGAAGGGAGTAGGGGAGGAATGGAGAAAGCTCGGCTGACTGAGATGGGGGGAAGGGAGGAAGGATGAATGTGGGATCAGGGAAGAATATATTTCAACTGAGGGAGTCATTTTAGAGTTTACAGGAAACTTGATAATATATGGGATCCCAGGTCCAAGGAGAGATCCCCAGATTGTTCTCTGGACGGAGGAGGGGGTGCCTGAACCGGCCTTGGCCCGTGACCATACTGATGAATATTTTGCTTATCACCATAGATCCTTCATCTGGCGTTGGATGGCGATACAGATGGAGTCCCGCGTTGGAGCACCGAACTGAGCCCCCCAAGATCCAAATGAGGAGCAGAAGGAGGAAGAAAATGATGAAGGACTGCGAGGGATACTATCACCCACTGATACAAGGGGTCGGATCTAATGAGAGTTTACCAAGGCCAGATGGACCGTGACTGAACGAGCATGTGATCCAACCAGATTCTCTGAATGTGGCCGGATTTTCTGAATGTGGCTGGCCTGCAGTCTTTCTGAGAAGCCATTGACAATGACACTGGGACTGGTTTCCTCTGCATATACTGGATTTTTGGGATCCAGTCTGTTTGGATGCTCACCTTCCTGGACCTGGAGGGAGGGGGGAGGAACTTGGACTTCCCACAGGGCAGGAGACCCTGACTGCCCTTGGGGACAAAAGAGGGAGGAGGAGAGGGAGGGGGGGAGTGGGAGGGCGTTGGGAGGAGGGGCTTAAATGGAAACTTTTTATAATTTAATAAAATTACTTTCAAAAAAAAGAAAATACATACATATAGACATACATACATACATACATACAAGTACAATTTCTTTTGATTGAAAATGTCAGAAAATATTATTATCCAAAAGTTCAATGGTTTTTTTAATTGCACTATGGAGGATATTCTGAAGGATGTCTCTGATATTCCTCTTACTTTGTTATTCCTGGGATCTGTCGCTTTTCTGGTGTTTTGCTATTTTATAAGAAAGATACAGTCCTTATAGACTGAATCTACAATGCTAAGGGCAGAGATTAAAACCTTAAGAACAATTCAGACTGATACCAACCTCCTCAAAAAGAGTTTGGAGATTTCAAGGAGGAGACTAGATCAGAGTTTGGAGTTCTCAAGGAGGAGACTAGATCTTTGTCTGATATGACTCGGTCAACTGACCAAAATATCAAGAAGGTACAGTCTGATATTGCTTCTTTAGAAGGGGGCTTCACTGCTCTGGAGGAGGGGACAACCAAAATGACTCGTAACCTCCAGTCCATGACTGTAAGTGCTGAAACATTAGCTGAGAGGATTATAACCATTGAATGTGAAAATCGAACTTTATCAAAAGGGTATGATAGATTAATTAACAGGATTTCCATACAAGAAGGCACAGTACATGCCATGAGAATTGTGTCCAAGGAGGAAATGGTGTCTCTGACAGACAAGCTCCATGCCTTAGAATCGTTAATGAAGGCTTTGGAGCATAATACTGGACAGGAGATTCAGGACTTACAGAAGGCAATGGTGAGAAGATTTAATAAGATTGAGGAAATCATAGACTCTGATGAACAGGAGCAAAAGGTAGAAAGGCAACATTCACCTCAAGAAACTCTCAGTCTACATAGAGTTATACCTGCCTTTCCAGTAATAACATCAGAAAAGACAACCGGCTCCAAAAACCCTAAGGTCATTAAAGAACATACATGGGAGCCTATATGTATGAATGATCTGAAAGAATTTAAACAAGCAATTGTGAATTATGGACTACATTCATCCTTTGTTAGGGAGATGTTAAAATTCTGGGCTCTGAGCAGCAGGGCCAACCCTCAAGATTGGAACCAGCTCACGTCAGCTGTCCTAGAGAACGGACCTTTATGGCATTTCAAATGCCTATTCAAACAAAAGGCCAGACTTTTACAACAACAAGAATCAGTGAAAGGAATTGAGGTTTCTCTAGATCAAAATCTAGGGGAAGGACTTTACTCTGGTCCTCAGGAACAAGCTCTTTATGATGACAACATTTTATCCATATGTGCTACAGCAGCTCTAAGGGCCTGGGACAGGGTTCAAGACTCAGGTCAGAGAGTAGAATCATATATCAGGGTCAAACAGGGTCAGAGAGAACCCTTTAGTGACTTTTTGCAACGACTAACTAAGGCTGTACAAATAGGGATACCTGATCCAGAAGCAAGAAATATAGTAATTGAGTCTTTGGCTTATGAGAATGCGAATATAGAATGCAAAAGGATCCTGGGGCCTTTAAAGCTCAGATCAGTGCCTTTGGATGAATGGGTTTTACATACAATGAATGTTGATACATTTGATTATGGCAATGAAACATGGGTGCAAGAAGCAATTTCCAAAGGTAAAAGGAGACATCAGATTACAAAATGCTTTCATTGTGGCAAAATGGGACACATGAAAAGGGACTCCAGACAATGGAATTCCAGGAATAATGCCTCTTCTAGGAATAACAAGAATAGGAGGACTCAGCCTTCAGGTTTATGTAGGAGATGTGGAAAGGGCAAGCATTGGACGAATGAGTGTAGGTCAACAAGAGATAAACAGGGCAACCCATTGCCATTGGGAAACTCAATAGGGGGCCTCTCAAAGGCCCCCATGGCAAATGTGGTCCAGTCATTTCTGATCACTGCAGAGAACATGACTCTTCAGGAAAATTAGAATGCCCCATGCCTGCTGTTAAAAGCAATAACGGCCTGAAGGATGAGTTAAATGTGGTGAATGAATCAAGAAATCTAAGAGGACAAAGTAAACGAATATTCTGGCATACTTCTATAAATGAACAAAGACCACAGCTAAGAGTGTGTGTAAATGGCAAATTTATTACTGGCTTACTGGACACAGGTGCGGATGTAAGTATCATTACTCCAGAATCTTGGCATCCGCATTGGCCTCTTCAGGAGGTAGATATTCAGTTCTTAGGAATTGGAACCCTATCTCGAGTAAGACAAAGCATGAGATGGGTCAATTGTATAGGTCCAGACGGATAAATAGGAAAACTAAGGCCATATGTAGCCAATATCGCAGTGAATTTATGGGGCTGTGACCTATTGCAGCAATGGAATACCCAGATTAACATTCCTGCTGCTTCCAGAGCCTATATTTCTAAGGACAATATTACAAGAAATTACAGATGGTGGAAACCAGCCATTAGAGCTATACAAGAACACAACACAATTGATGGCCCTTCAGAGGTACCAACAGCCATGCCTCTACAATGGTTAACTGAGAAACCAATATGGACTAAACAGTGGCCTTTAGCTGAGGAAACGTTACAGGCTTTAGAACAGCTGGTACAAGAGCAATTAGATGTTGGACATATAGAAGAATCTACCAGCCCTTGGAACTCTCCTGTATTTGTTGTTAAGAAAACATCTGGTAAATGGAGAATGGTGACAGATCTTAGGGCTATCAACAAGGTTATTCAACTTATGGGCCTCGGCAATCTGGAATTCCTCTGCCCTCCCTGTTACCAAAGGGATGGCCTCTTATAGTTATTGATCTGAAAGATTGTTTCTTCACTATACCATTACAAGAAAAAGATAGAGAAAAGTTTGCTTTCACAGTGTCTACCTATAATAACTCTTAGCCTGCAAGGAGGTACCAGTGGACCGTCCTCCCACAGGGAATGTTAAACTCTCCCACCCTGTGCCAATATTTTGTAAGCCAACCATTGAAAATTATATGCAAACAATTTCCTAAGTCCATAATATACCACTGTATGGATGATATCCTGATCTCTGATCAAAACAAAGACACCTTAGAAAGGCTGTTTGAAGAAGTAAAAATAGTATTACCTAAATGGGGATTGCAAATTGCTCCTGAAAAAATTCAGAGAGGAGATTCTGTTAATTATTTAGGTTATAAAATAGGTTTACAAAGAATTAAGACTCAAAAGGCACAAATCAGGAGAAACCGGTTACGAACTCTTAGTGACTTTCAAAGATTATTAGGAGACATTTCCAGTCTACGACCAGCTGTTGGGATAACACCTGATCTAATAATTCATTTAAACAAAACCTTAGATGGTGACAAAGATTTGAATAGTCCCAGAGAGTTAACAGCTGAAACAGAAAAGGAACTGACGATGGTTGAGGAAAAATTACAGGAGGCACATGTAGATAGGGTGAATCCAAATCTTAGTTGCATTCTAGTCATATTGCCTTCCAGAATTTCTCCTGCGGGAATTTTAATGCAGAGGGAAGTTACTATTTTAGAGTGGATCTTTTTACCACACAAACCAAGTAAAAAATTAAAAACTTATGTGGAAAAAGTCTCTGAATTGATTATAAAAGGAAAATTGAGACTTCATCAATTAGCAGGTATAGACCCAGCAGAAATTATAGTGCCTTTCACTGCTGATGAGATAAAAAAAAGTTGTGGGAAGACAATGAACCATGGCAAAGAGCTTGTACTAATTTTGGGGGAGAAATCAATAACAATTACCCAAAAAGCAAGAGACTTAATTTTATAAAGAGAACTTCTTGGATCCTTCCTCGAATTGTCCGTGATGCTCCAATAACCAGAGCCCATACATTTTATACCAATGCTAATAAATCAAGGAAAGCAGGTTACAAATCAGAAGAATTGAGTAAAGTGAAACAAAGTCCTTATGATTCTATCCAGAAGGCAGAATTATATGCCATCCTTATGGTGCTTAGGGATTTTAAAGAACCTCTTAATATAATTGCTGACTCACAATATGCAGAAAGAGTTATTTTGCATATTGAAACTGCTGAATTTATACCTGATGTTACAGAACTGACTTCATTGTTTATCCAGGTACAAGACATGATCAGAAACAGGCTCTGCCCTATGTAAATGATGCATATCCGATACCATACGGGTCTGCCAGGTCCTCTAGCACAAGGTAATGCAGATATTGATCAATTGTTGATTGGTAGTGTGCTGCAGGCATCTGAATTTCATAAAACACATCATATCAATAGCAAAGACTTGAAAAAAAGAGTTTTCTATTACATGGCAACAAACTAAGGAGATTGTAAAGAAATGCCCTACTTGCTCTTTTTATAACCAAACACCATTGCCTGCAGGGACTAATCCAAAGGGTATTAAAAGGAATGAAATTTGGCAGATGGATGTGTTTCACTTTCCAGAATTTGGCAAATTAAAATATGTACATCACACCATTGACACGTACTCAGGTTTCCAATGGGCAACTGCTTTAAGCTCAGAAAAAGCTGATTCAGTAATCACTCATTTATTAGAAGTTATGGCCATCATGGGTATACCTACACAGATAAAGACGGATAATGGTCCAGCTTATGTTTCTAGGAAAATGACACAATTTTTTGCTTATTATAATATTAAACATGTTACAGGTATACCATACAATCCTTCAGGTCAAGCAGTTATAGAAAGATCAAATCGAACTATAAAAGATATGTTGAACAAATGGAAAGGGGTGGAAAATACCTCCAGAAATAGGTTACATAATGCTTTATTAACCTTGAATTTTCTCAATGCTAATGAAAATGGGACAACGGCTGCAGAAAGACATTGGATATTGGAAGAGTCTGCTGAATTAAATCAACCAATTTATTTCAAGGATGTGCTGACCTCACAGTGGAAGCCAGGAGATGTGCTGCGTTGGGGAAGGGGGTTTGCTCTTGTTTCCACAGGAGAAGAAAAATTGTGGATACCATCAAAATTAATAAAGGTTAGATCTGAAGAGAAGAAACCTCTTGGAAAGGAGAAATGACAGCATCTACAATGATGATGACCATACAGGTGGTAAAAAAAAACATAAAATGGGGACAGGGTTCTGTTCTTGTCTCCACAGGAAAACACTCATCTTTGAAAAATTCAAAGGACCATGGATGTTTGAATACTGACAGATGGAAAAATAACTACCCAATATGGATTATGAAGAAAACTGAATAGGTTCTGTGAGTATGAAGCTCTGGAATATACTAAATCATATTTCTGAATTTATAGAATTGGTTTTGGAGTTGGACTCTTGGCTCGGTCCCTCTCTAATTCCAAGCCTGTTGTTAGGAGAAAAACCCAGAGTTTCTGGAGTTTCTGTCTTATGTCACGAGCCATGATATGAGACAGAAAGAAATATGAGTTTAGAAAACATCTTTGCTTTTCTTCATATGTATCATACTTTTCACTGAATATGTCTATCATACCTTTCATTGAATATATGTTTGTATATGTCTATATAATTAATGTTGAAGTTTTCCACAATGAACAATGAGTTCTTTCTGCACTGACATTTGAAGTTTCCAGGAAGAAGATGGGACCCCCATAACAACAACTCCACTTGGTTGATATGACATCATGATACTGATAGTGCTACTACAAGTCCTGTTTTGGGTATCAGCTGCACAGATGATTCCAACTTGGTTAGCTGAAATGGTGCACATCTTGTACAACATTCTGGCCAGACCTCCACAAAATACTCAGAGACTGTTTGCAATTTTAAAAGACATTGACCTTGAAATTTAACCATCATTTTAGTTTCACAGGATCCTCCAGAAATAATCATACCCCCATGACAGCTGGAAGTAATTCTAGAGGACGATGTCCCTTCTCTCAGCATAGTTTGTCCTCAGGTTTAGGAACAATATTTAGGGATTGATTATAATTAGTATACGGTTGAGAGTTGGGAAAGGAATTTTATAAGCTCAGAGATCTTTTGGGAAAAAAAGGGGGATAATTGGATAGATAATAATGGTATTTGTGAGTTATTGTTTATAGATAATTACATCAGCATATATTGAATATTGTATGTATGCATGCTTCTACCTGTTTAAAACATTTTTTATGTATTGATATATATTGTATTGATATATGTATACCATATTGCAGTGTACATTTCTACCTCTGATTAAGATACTCATATATTGTTTATGTATTGATATTTATTGTTTACATTTGGAGGTCATTGTCCTCATTTATTGCACAGTTGTTTATTCTCTTAGTCTTTAAGTTAGATACATGTTAAGAATTGTAGATCAATAGTCACCTATGTCTGTCATATTTATGGTTAGACTAATCAGGTTCTTTAGATACATAGAGATTATATATAAATAGTCTTCAACCTCTTCAAAGAGCTGTAGAAAATGGCATTTAATTTAATCTTAGAGTTCTGTGTAGTGAGACACAATCACTCCTGGCAACACCGACCTATTCTCGAGAGATTGTTGAGCACCAAAGACACTCCACTTGGAGCTTGTCTTCTTGACAAAACTGGCCTCTGGGTAAAAAACTACCCATACCTCAACTACTGACAAATACACGGTATCCAGAAATGGATAAACAGAACTGTCAAATCTTGCCAAGACAGGGTAAGACAGTTTTGAAAAATCTCTTGCCTGTTAAAATCCGGAAATGGATAAAATCCGGAAATGGATAAACAGAACTGTTAAATCTTGCCAAGACAGGGTAAGATGGTTTTGAAAAATCTCTTGCCTGTTAAAAATAATCTGTCAGTTATTCTAGGCCTTAGTTAAAGTTGGTTGCTTCAACGCTGCAAACAGGTCTTTGGTGATTGCCTAGGTAGCCAACTGTTTCTGTGATTTGTTGCATGTTTTGGAAGTTCTTTGATTGCACTTCCTAATTACTCAGGTAACATTATTTCCCTTCTCGGATCTTCTATGGGGTTAAAGACTAGATAAATGTAGCTACTTTCCTCTCATGACTTGGCCAAGTTATTTATTATACAAGACTTTAGCTAGTTAGAATAGGATATTTGTACTTATTGTATATAATTGTGTAGGTTTGTACTTACTGTATATAATTTCGTAGTAGGCTTAGAACTCTCTTACTTAAACAAAAGGGGGAGGTGCTGTGGGAGTATCTTCTGCAGCTTCAGCCAATAGTCGCTGAAGCACGAGCCCATGGTGCTGCAGGAGGGCCTTCCGCTCCATCAGCCAATAGCCGCTGAAATACCAGCCCACTGGGGTGTGGTATATTTCTCTTTTAAATAGAGCCACAGATCTCGGCTCGGGCCTCTTGGTTCCGGTGCTTGGTCCCAGCTCCTGCTCCAGTGACTAGGCTCCCTTCCTGACGGTTTATGGTGTATGTAAGTTTTACCCCCCAAAATAAATAACCCCTTAAAACATAACTGGTGTGGGATTGATTCGCCATTATTGCCCATAATATCTAGGCTGAGCAAGTTATCCCTCCAGAGAGAATGAGTTCCAAAAAGCCAGAACAAGCAGTAGGGATAAATTCTGGTGCCACTGGTAGTGACCCCATAGTCTGCCCCACTCATACAAATGTCACCCACATTCAGAGGGCCTAGTTTGGTCTATGCAGGTTCTTTCACAGTAGGCCCAGAGATGGAAGGCTTCCATTAGCTCAGGTAAGCTGTAGCTACCAAGGTTTCTTCCCTTCTCTCCTGGTGATTCACAGGGCCGTGTGACCTCCAGCTCCCTGGAGACTCTGCACTAGCTCTGGCTTGAGGGGATAACTTAGCAAGAACCTGGTTCTCTTTGTTATGGTGATTCCACTTGTATTCAAGGTTTTAGCAGTGGGCCCATAGCCTGCCTCCCCAGCTGATCCTGCCCAAGGCGCCGGGAAGACTTTAATCTTCTCCTACTGCTCCTGGATGGGAGGAGGCTTTGCATTTTCGATCCTTCTAGCCCACTGGTATAAATACCCGACTTGAGTTTAATAAAGTTGCCATTTACTCTGGTAAATGAGCGAAGGTCTCTTTTGTGTGTGTCTCTTTTTTAACCCTCAGGACAGTCGTCCATTCTCATGGGCCCAAGTTCGGGAAAGCACGCAGCCTGAATCGGGTGTGGGTATCCACTGGAAAGTGCAAACTCTTACAGATGGCGTCCCTCGGGTGGGCTTTAAAGAAGAATTGAAGAGTCGCGTCCTGCCGTCAGTGGATCCATCACGAGAACCCCAAAAAGAGGTGAGGGTCCCCCTGATCCGGAATCTGGCCAGTTTTGTAATGTGCAATTGTGCACAGGTGATAAGGGGGTGAATAGGTTGAACAGTTTGATTTTTAGAAAAATGGGTGCTGGAATGTCCACTCCGGAGCTAGAAGGGCAGTTAGCAGATCAGCTACTGCAGCTTGTGGAAAAGCTAGGCACCAGGATCAAAGGTGACACAGCACAAGGGACCATCAAGGTAATTTCAGAGCTCAGTCCTTGGTTTTCTCTGACTGGTAACCTTAATATCGAGGACTGGGAACAAGTTAGGGCCGATCTACGTGTTGCACAGAGAGAACGGGGAACTAAAGCCATCCCCCTAGCGATCTATTCGCTATGGCGTCTTATCAGAGATGCCCTCCTTAGTGAAGATGTTTTAGTGAAGGAACAGTTAGAGGTTTTAAACAAAACCCTTGAGGAAATTCAGAAAGTAGAATCTGTGAGCTCTATCAGGAGTTTTGAGGATCAAGAAGTCAAAAGCATTGATAATTTAGATGAAGAAGAGGATATATTAGAAGGCGAAATTGCACTTCTAACCAAACAGCTAGAGAAGGAGGAAGGCGGGGCCACTAGCAGAGATGCCCCCATTAGGTCTCCTCCACAAAGAGCATTTTCTGCCACCCTAAACCGTTGTGCTACAGCTTTCGCCCCTGTTAATCTGGAGGTGGGAGCTCAAGAGTTTCCAAACAGGCCTGATAATCTCGGTAGAGATAGGTCGGTCTATCCTACTGAAACAACTCTTGGCCAGCAAGTACTTAGTATCAGACAGCCTGACTCTCTGACCTTTAAGATGGTCAAGCAATTAAAAGAGGCAGTCGTTGCTTATGGTGCTCGCGCTTCCTTCACTGTAACATTGCTGGAGTCCTTCCTTAAGTCCAACCTTATGCCCAGCGATTGGATACAACTTTGCAAGGCCTGTCTCTCTGGGGGTGAATTTTTACTGTGGAGAGGTGATTTGCGAAGGATTTGCAAGGAATCCGGGGAGCTTAATGCCTCCGCCAGTTTCTCCCAGCATGACCTTGATGTGTTACTTACAGGGGGTCAATATTCTGATCTCACAGTGCAAACCACTTACAATCCCGCAGTTTGTGCTCTAGTGGCTACCGCGGCGATAAAGGCCTGGACATCTCTACCAGTTGAAGGAACAGGAGAACTACTCTCAAAAATTGTACAGGGACCTACAGAGTCTTATTCTGCATTTATAAACCGCCTCTTAGAGGTGGGCAGCCGTACTCTTGGGGATATTAATTCTTACTTGCCAGCAGTAAAGCTATTAGCCTATGAAAATGCTAACAGGTCTTGCCAGGAAGTTTTGCGCCTGCATAGAAACAAGGACCTGGATGATTTTATTCATCTGTGCAGAGGCATAGTTCCTTCTACTGTGGTGGGACAGGTGGTCACTTCTGCCCCTAGGGAGGTTGCAGCCCAAACTGGATCAAAAAATTGCTTTCAGTGTGGGAAGCCCGGGCATATTAGAAAAGACTGCCCAGCCATTAAAGGAGTGGTTGGTCCTTCCAGGAGTAGCCCTGGTGTCTGCCCCAGATGCCAGAAAGGAACGCACTGGGTTAGCAACTGCCGGTCTAACACCAACAGTCAGGGCATTCCCCTACCTGTGTCAAAAAACAGGAGAAGGGGCCGGCCTCGGGTCCCGAAAACGCAAGCGTACGGGGCTATGAGCGAGCCAAATGCTCAGATCAGATTCGTCCCTCAAAGAAGCGCCTCACTGTCTGCGAACTTGCTCGAAGCACCCCAGGAGGTGCAGGATTAGCTCTCTGCGTCTCTGCCCGGGCAGTATTAACACCGCAGATGGGGGCACAAGCATTAGGGACTGAGGTGTTTGGACCCATTCCGGAGAACTCTGTAGGGTTAGTACTGGGCCGAAGCAGTTCTGTGCTTAAAGGAATTAAAGTTTACCCAGGAATTATTGACAGCTATCATTCGGGAGAGATTAAAGTTATGGTGGAAGCCACCGTGGGGGTCCTTGTCATCCCCCGCGGGGAGAGGATAGCCCAACTGGTTCTCCTGAGCAGTTTTCACTCTGCTAATCCCTTAAATAAACAAGTACAAGGAGGAGACAAAAGGCTTGACCCCGGTAAATCCCCTGGGACGTTCTGGGTTGCTAGCCTAAAGGACCACCCTGCTCTCACTTTAACCATCCGTGGGAAGAAATTCACGGGTCTCCCTGACACTGGGGCTGACTCGTCCGTGGTTGCTAAGAAACATTGGCCCACTTCCTGGCCCCTTCAGCTGGCCTGCACTGCGTTACAAGGGGTCGGTGTAGCCAGCTTCCTGGAGCGCAGCACGCAATACCTTGATTGGGAGGACGAAGAGGGCCACGCTGGTGTTTTTAAACCTTATGTTCTAGAACACCTTCCTCTTAACCTGTGGGGAAGAGATGTGTTACAGGCCATGGGAGCGGTGCTGACCACGGAACCCATGCGGCGCATGCTAGCTAATCAGGACTTTGTCCCCGGCTGAGGTCTGGGAAAAAATCTCCAGGGAGACGTTCAGACCTTAGCCGACAAGAACTTGATTCAGCAATTGCCTGGACAGCGTGCAAGGCTAGGAAATTTTTCTTAGGGGCCATTGCAGAGCAGCCAGATTATATACCTATTAAATGGAAAACTGAAAAACCTGTGTGGATTGAGCAATGGCCCCTTAGTAAGGAGAAACTACTGGCTGCTCAGACCTTGGTCCAGGAACAGCTGGAGGCGGGGCATATAGTGCCCTCCACCTCCCCCTGGAATACACCTATTTTTGTGGTTAAAAAGAAATCAGGTAAATGGAGATTGTTGCAGGATCTCAGAGCCGTAAATGATTGCATGGAAATTATGGGTAGCACCCAACCAGGTTTGCCACAGCCAGTGGGTATCCCTGCAGGATACCATCTGTCAGTTATTGTCCTGAAGGATTGTTTTTTCACCATTCCCCTGCATCCTAAAGACTCTGATAAATTTGCTTTCAGTGTGCCTTCCACAAATCTCGTAGAGCCTTTCAAATGCTACCAGTGGAAAACCTTGCCACAGGGAATGTCATGCAGTTCAGTCATTTGTCAGGTGTTTGTGGCAAGGGTTATTGCCCCTATCAGACAGAAATATCCTCAATTGTATATAATCCACTATGTTGATGACATACTTCTCACTGGACAGGAGCCAAAAGTAGTTCTTGAGGCCTTTGCTGACCTGCAGGAGTGTCTAGCACATGCTGGGTTGGTGATTGCTGCTGATAAGGTACAACAGCAATTCCCATATCAATATTTAGGGCATCAATTGTTGCAAACAGGAGTAAAACCTCAAACGGTCACTCTCCGCCTAGACAAGTTACAAACTTTAAATGATTTTCAAAAGCTACTTGGGGACCTCAATTGGATCCGGCCTTGTTTGGGTATTCCTACTGGAACCCTAAAGCCACTTTTTGACATCCTGCAGGGAGACTCTGACCCAACTTCCCCTCAAGAGTTAACTCCCCAGGCAAGACAGTGTATCTCACTGATTGAAGAAAGGCTTGCCTCTGCTCATGTCCAGTATATAGACTATAATCAACCTCTGTTCTTAATAATTTTTCCTTCCCAGCATAGTCCTACTGGAGTGTTTTGGCAAACAGGGCCAATCCTATGGGTGCATGAACACGTGTCACCTGCAAAAATTGTTATATCTTATCCATCAGCTGTGCTGCGCGTTATTCAGAAAGGATATAAGTTGTGTCTGCAAACCTTTGGTATGTTACCTGATAAAGTTATTACACCGTATACCCAGTCAGAAATAACTTGGCTGCAGAATTTTGCTGAGGATTGGACTTTATTTCTATGCACCAATCCCTGTAAGTTTGATAATCACTACCCTTCTAATAAGCTAGTCACCTTCTTCAAGAATCATCCGGTGTGTTTCCCTAAAGTTATTTCCTTAAAGCCTTTGACTGGGGCTAGGAATGTATTTACTGACGGCTCCTCCACCGGAAGAGCTGTGGTGTTCTCCCCACCTGATGTTTGCACCCGAGCCATTGATACTAACTCTGCTCAGATAACTGAATTAATCACAGTACAACTGGCCTTGAAAAAATATGCTGACATTCCATTTAACCTCTATACTGACAGTCAGTATATTAGCAAAATTCTTGCACCTTTAGAAACTGCAGCTTATATTGCTTCTGTGTCTCGAGTCCAGATTCAGCTTCTGGCTATTCAAGCATTGCTTTGGGCCAGGTCTGTTCCCATATACGTGGGACATTTGAGGGCACATAGCAATCTTCCTGGCCCCCTGAGTGAAGGCAATGCCTTGGCTGATGAACTCACTCGCCAGGTTTATACAGTTAGTCAAGAATCTTATGAAGCTGCTAAGAAAGCTCATGATCGCTTTCATCTCAATGCTGGGTCTTTGAGATTTCATTATAAATATCTCGGGAGCAAGCCACTGATATTGTTAAGAAGTGCCCTTTATGTGTAGAACTTTTAACTGCTCCCCATTTGGGAATTAACCCGCGTGGGCTGGCTCCCAACCATTTATGGCAGATGGATGTTACCCACATTCCTTCTTTTGTACGTTTGCAGTATGTTCACGTAACTGTGGACACATATTCACACCTTATCTTTGCCTCAGCTCATACAGGAGAAAAATTACGGGATGTTAAAAGCCACTGCCTGCAGGCTTTTGCCTAAATGGGGGTCCCTAAATCTCTCAAAACGGACAACGGATCAGCCTATACCAGTGCTGGTTTTGCTAAGTTCTGCCAGGAGTTTCATATTTCTCACAAAACTGGTATACCCCATAACCCCCAGGGGCAGGCGGTCGTAGAAAGGACCCACCGCACTCTTAAGGCTTATCTGCACAAAACTAAAAGGGGGGATTACAGTTCTACCCCCAGAGAGCATCTATCGTTCATTTTATACATTTTAAACTTTCTGACTGTGGATGCTGGCTCCCGTACGGCGGCTGAGAATCATTGGCAGCCTACTTCCCCCAGGAAGCCCTTAGTGAAGTGGAAAAATCTGGCAAATGGCACTTGGTGTGGTCCGGATCAGGTCTTAATTTGGGGCAGAGGAGCGGTTTGCGTATTTCCATAGGATGCAGAGCTCCCAATCTGGGTCCCTGAACGTCTGGTGTGGACCGTGGATTCCTCTGTTCAGAAACCTGAGGACGAGGCGAGATCGAGAGATCCCATGGACACGGCGACGGAGGCGGCAGCGGAGTTGGCAGATTCCTGAGAGATGATCCAGTGCCTGATTTTACCCCTTTCCCAGCTTTCTGTCGTTCTGCCTGATCTGTCCCTTTCAGCCAAGGCTGCTTGACCCCCTGAGGGGAAAACAGCTACTTCCCCTGTCCTGCTAGCAGCTTTGGGTGCTCAAGGCTAAAACCTTGCCAGATACACAGAATTACCATACTATTCAAAGTATCTAAATTCACAATTGGACGTTGTAGTCAATCTTTACAACTGGGTGAGGATTTTAACCTCTGCTGGTTGCAGGTTAAGATTTTGCTGCTTTTTCTCGGACCCCAGAATACAAAATTGCTAATTGGCTCTAATTTAGTTTGGCTAGTCATACCAGGGGTCCCATTTGCCGGTGCTGTAGCCTTACTCAAGGGCGCTATTCTGAGCCAACGTTTCAGATATTGTGCAAGCACTGTCTCTTCCAGGAATGCTTATGTATGCATACTCTAGAGTGTCTTCTCCTGGCCAGTGGCTTCAGGTCTGCCACGGCCTGGCCCTAGTAGGCATTCGCCTTGAAATATATTTCAGCATAATCTGGCTGGACTCAATGTATGACTAGTAACCAAAGACGGGTAAGGATTGAATGGGAGGAGACTCTGACCTAAGACAGAAAGGTATTTTGACCTGGAATACTTTTTCCACGACGGGTAAAGAGTCTGCCTGGCCATCACCACCTAAGACAAGGTGCTAGTCATCATATTTAATATAAAATGGGAGACTTGTAGCTACCAAGGTTTCTTCCCTTCTCTCCTGGTGATTCGCAGGGCCGTGTGACCTCCGGCTCCCTGGAGACTCTGCACTAGCTCTGGCTTGAGGGGATAACTTAGCAAGAACCTGGTTCTCTTTGTTATGGTGATTCCACTTGTATTCAAGGTTTTAGCAGTGGGCCCATAGCCTGCCTCCCCAGCTGATCCTGCCCAAGGCGCCGGGAAGACTTTAATCTTCTCCTACTGCTCCTGGATGGGAGGAGGCCTTGCATTTTCGACCCTTCTAGCCCACTGGTATAAATACCCGACTTGAGTTTAATAAAGTTGCCATTTACTCTGGTAAATGAGCGAAGGTCTCTTTTGTGTGTGTCTCTTTTTTAACCCTCAGGACAGTCGTCCATTCTCGTGGGCCCAAGTTCGGGAAAGCACGCAGCCTGAATCGGGTGTGGGTATCTACTGGAAAGTGCAAACTCTTACAGTAAGCTGTTTCAGTGGGTATCCCCATCATGGTCTTGACCTCTTTGCTCATATTCTCACTCCTCCCTCTCTTTGACTGGACTTTGAGAGTTCAGTCCAATGCTCCACTGTGATTCACTGAATCTGCTTCCATCTGTTGCTTGATGAAGATTCTATGGTGACATTTAAGACAGTCATCAATCTGACTACAGGGCTAAGGCAGGTCAGGCACCCTTTCCACTATTGCTAAGTGGAGATCATCTTTGTGGATTCCCGGTAATTTCTCTAGTGCTAGGTTTCTTGATAACCCCATAATGGCTCCGTCAATCAAGGTATTTCTTTCCTCTTTCTCCCTCTCTGACCTTTTCCCCCATCTAAGAAAATCTCAAGTCTTTTTGCTTTTTCCTGTTACTCTAAAATTCTCACTTTCTCTTTTAAAAAGCACCTCCAAAGCAATCGTGGTCCACTTTCTAGGAATGCTGAGATTAACTGAGCCCAATCTTGAGGTGTGGCTTTTCTACTCAAAGCCCACGTTTTGACCATTTCTCTAACAAAGGATGAATGTAGTCTGTAAGCTACAATTGCTTGTTTAATTTCTTTTAGATCAGTCATACGTATAGGCTCCCATTTAAGGCTTCACAATCTTAGGGTACTTGGAGCCAGATACTTTTTCTGATGTTATTACTAGAAAGGTAGGCAGATCTCTGGGGAAGCTATCCTGGAGATATTTTACACATTGAGGAAGCTAAACTTTGCCTTTTTACCTTTTGTTCCTGGTAATCAAATTTGATAATTTCCTCAATCTTTTCATATCTGTTTACCACTGCCTTTTGTAGAGATAATGTCTCATCCTTGAACATAATTTTTATAGCATGCATATTACCTTCCTGCAGAGACATTCTATGAATCAATCTGTCGTACCCCTTTGACAGAGTCCGATTAAGACATTCAACAGTGCGAATTCTCTCAAATAATGTTTCAGTACTCACTGTCACTAATTGGGTTTTATGTGCCAAATTGGCTGTTTCCTTCTCCAGAGTACTAAAACTTCCTTTAAATATTACTATCAGTCTATACCATTTCCAAAAGGATCACAGTTGACCAAGCTTTGATAGTTAAATTGGTTGTATCCTTCTTCAGATTTCCAACCTCTTTCTTGAGAAGTGTGGTTTCAGTCTGAAAAGACTGTACCATTTCTAAAAATGCCTCATTCTTAGTCCTATTGTCAAACCATAATTTTACAAAAAAAAAAATGAGTAAAAGACTAATCCCCAGAACCAAAAATAGTGATATCGAAGGGACATCATATATGTCTTGTAAAAACTCACACATGGTGTAAATAAAGAGATATTGAAAGCTTAGACGTTTAGATTGTCTGACATATCATCCTTTTTAATCAGCAACTTATGATCTATAATTACGATATGAAATTTTACCTGTGGTTTAATTAGCTGGATTATATGCAATAACCGTAACCTGCCAGTAGGTGTCGCAAGCTTCCTGGGGAGAGCGGGGCAGGTTTAGGGGCATTAGGGTCCACTGGTGTAGGGGTGGATGGACAACTGTCAGCAAATGGAGAAGGGACCTTAAAAGGGAGAAGTAGGGTAAGTTGTCCTGCCAGTGGAAGAGTAACACCTTAAAACAATCCCACACCAGTTCAGAATTATTGATAATAAAGGCATTATTTATTTAAGGGGAAAACTTACAGATCACTGTCCTAAACAACAGCCCTCTGAGTGACCAGGAACAGAGTCTAGCAGCTGGAAGAGGAGCCAGAAGCAAGAGAGGAAGGTGGGAGAGGTGTAAATTGATCTTGAACCTCCAGATTGGCAAGGGAGGGGGTTGACAGGAAAGGAGAGAGATGTGAAGAATGTTGCTCCACATTGTTGGGTAGTGTGGATTTGAGGGAGTGGATAAGGAGCCAGTGCCTCTGGTGCATATTCCAGCTGGAATTGTCGGGGTCCCAATTCCCAAATGACCTGGAATTTTGAGGCATTGAAGCCTTCGATACCAAGACTGGTGCCGTGAGACACTGTCTACTAAGGGAAGGGAGAGAGCACAGAACCCCCAAACCATGGACAGATGTAAGCTCTGCCCATTTATCCTTATGGCAACAAAAATTTTTTAGGTCCCGGAGAACAGTAAGCTCAAGGCTTCCTTCTGGTGGCCAATGTATCCCATTGTCAAGATAGTATTGAGGCCAAATCTTAGTACATCGGGAAATTAGCAGTTCAGGATAGATTGTATTGGACAGTCCCAATGTATAAAGATTTTGTAAGGGGTGACAGCAGATCTGGCTTTGAACTGTAAGTGTCCATTTTAAACTCTGCCCAGTTGTGTGGCCTGAGTCTATTACAGTGCATCCGCTAAAATAGCTCTCAGGCCTAACAGGGTCATAGAAGTTGAATGCTAGGCATCCCTAGAGCAAACAAAGTCCATCTCAGTGAAACCCGGTCTTGCCAGTCTAGTCGATGAGGTCAGAACTCTCGGTGAGTGCCTGCGGCTTCCACAAGATTCCAATAATCAACAAAAGTAAGTACAAATGGGTTTCCCAAGCTCTATAGCATAGACAAGAAAAAGGGACTCACCAAGATGCAGCCACTGCAGCCCAGGAGCCAGTGTTAGCATGGCATGGAGAGCTCAGATTGTGGACTAGGGGGCTTCTGACTCATGGCCTAGGGCCACAAGGAAAGGCTGTCCTACCCAGTGGGACCTCCAAGATGTTATGAATTTTCCTAATGTGAGCTTTCTGCTGACTCAAAAATCCCAATCAAGCAAAATCACAACAAGTCAAATTAAAAATTATCCAGGTGTTGTAGGACTCCTGCACTCTTGAGTGTTGCCGAGGGGGAACCAGGAAGCTACGAATGTGATCACAGGGCGTGGGGGGCGGGGGGAAGACCAAAAAGGAACGTTCCGTGGAAGCAGTTTAAATAGACTGGGGGAGTGGTCAAGATTTTGGCAGGCTGTCTTGACCCTCCTCTGCTTAGGAGTCAATGCTTAGCAGACACAGGAATGGGACCTCCAAAGATGGAAGCCAGAGACTGGGGCTTACGGAGAAGAAGGAAGAAGCAATTTATTTGTTCCTTGGTACAAAAAAAGAGAGAGAGAGAAATGGTTAGGAAATGAAGTATTGAGCTACTGAAAGGTACATGAATGACACTAGCTGATAATGTCGTAGTTGAGATAAAGGAAACAGGTCAGGCAAGCTGGGGATCTAAGAAGTACAGAGACAGAGGAAGAAACTGGTAGACCAAACAGAACAAAGGATGGCTCAGAGACAGGGAGAAAAATAATAGAAGACAGGTGGGGGAAGTAAGAGATCTAGGGGGTTAGCACACCTCCCTGAAATGCCACTTAGCCTCTCCACTCCCTATCTGTAGTAGAGTAAACTTTGACACTTGGGTCTTCTGTTCCTAGACAACTGCTTTGTAAAGATAATCAGTTCAAGGTCCAGGGAAACTTGCTCTATGTTATAAGAAGCAGGAACTCACAGTATCTGTTTGCTCTTGAGAGACAGTGAGGTAGGACTGACTGTTTTCTTCTCTTTACAATATTCCCCATTTAAGTTTTCCTCTTTTCTGTTGATTATTTACTTAACCCCCTCTTCAATTTTCCTTCTCTAGTCTTCCAGTTGAGAGGCTCTATAGTCTCTGCTTCCTGATTCATTTTCTTTTCCCAGTACTGGCACCTGCCTCGGACTTCTGGGCTTTCACGTATCAAATTAGCCTTGCTGCTCCATCATGACAAGCATAGAGCGGGTAAACAAACTACTGGAGGATGTGACCTGCCCCATCTGCATGGAAATTCTACAGAATCCTGTCATCATTGACTGTGGGCACAACTTCTGCCTGCAATGCATCAATCAGGTTGTGCAAACTAAAGAAAACCCCCAATGTCCACTCTGCCAACTCCCTGTGAATAAGAATGCGTTCAGGCCCAATAAGCTGTTGGCTAGTCTTGCAGAGAAAATCCAGGCTATGGATCCTGCTGAGTTCCAACCAGAAGAAGAGCCAAGATGTCAGAAGCACAAGGAAAAGTATCATTACTTCTGTGAGAAGGATGGAGAGTTCCTCTGCTTGCTGTGTCGTGACTCCAAGGACCACAAAACCCACCAAGTTACGTTGGTAGAGGAGGCTGCCAAGAACTACAAGGTGGGCACCTGCCTCCTTCTCTGTCCCCAGCTCAGCAGAGTAGAACTCCCTGGGAACTTGGAGGCTGCTGCCTGTTCCATCTGGTTGGCACCGACTGCTGCACTCTTAACACTTAAATTAGCAGTTTGCAGCTGGGTCCAGTGAGCTCAAGGATCCAGGTTCTGGGAAATACCAATCTGTAATCAAAGCAAGAAGAATAATCAGAATAATATTTGGGGGCAGGGGAGATAATTCAGAGACTAAAGGCACTTGTCACCAAGTCTGAGGACTTGATTTTGACCCTCAGGTTCATATAATGCAAAGAGAAAATTGGGTTGATCCCTGAGAAAGAAAGGGGGGCTGCTAATAATGACATCAGAACCCTGGAATATCTTCCCTGCCTCCCTAGAAGCAGAACCTGACTGAAGCATCCTCTCCCCACAGGTGCAGATTGAGACAGAGGTCCAGATCTTGGGACAAAAGGACAAGAAATTAATTAAAGAGAAAAAGGAAAGTGAAGAAGCAATCCAGGTGTTCAGGGTAAGAAATATTCACTCCAAACACTCCTGAGGAAGTTGAGCATCTCTGTTGAGGAAATGTCTGTGCACTCTTTATACACCAAGCTGAAACAAAGTCCTGCTGACAAGTGGCAAGGGGCAGAGCAGAGGGTGTGGTGCCTGAGCCATGCTCCTGAGCTGGACTGACCTACCTGCCTGGGTGCTGCTCCAGTGAACCAGGAGGACTTCTGCTCCTCCACCCACAGCAGGCTTTGTAAAGACCATACACACACACACACACACACACACACACACACACACACACACTGGCTCACACAAGCCCTTTCTCACTAGGAACTGATCACACAGTAAGAAAAGATAAGAGACTATGACACGACCAAATGTCTCCACCTGATTTTGATTTTGTTTACTTTTTAAAAAGATTGTTTACATTATTTTTATCTATGTGTATGTGTCTGTGTGAGTAAAAGTGTGTGCAAATCTTAGAAGAAACCAGAAGAACTGGAATTACAGATATTTGTGAGCTGTTCTTCATAGGTTCTGGGAACTGAATTCAGGTTCTCTGGAAGAGCAGTAAGCATTCTTACCCCCTGCTTCATCTCTCCAGGTCCATCCATGGGAAATTCAATGTGAAGGCTGTTAAACTGAGAAGAGTTCTCTCTCTCTTTCTCTTTCTTTCTCTCTCTGTCTTTTTTCTCTTTCCTCCTCCTCTCTCTTTCTTTATTTATTTATGTTCTTCCCCAATGACTTTTAAGAATCTTTTATTTACTTATTTTTAGATTTAATTTTATGTGAATGAATGCCTTGCCTCCATGTATGTATGTATGTATACCAGGTGCATGTCTGGTACCCATGGAGATCAGAAGAGGGCACTAGATCCCTGGAACTGGAGTTAGGATGGTTGTGAGCGACCAGGTGTGTTCTGGGATTTGAATCTGAGTCCTTTGCAAGAGCAACAAAGTCCCTTACTGAGCCATATCTCCAGCTCCTAGACACAGTATCTTATGTAGCACAAACTAGAAATTGTTATACAGAAAAGGATAGTCTTGATCTTCTGACCCTTTTGTCTTTCCCCCAATACTGGAATTACAGGGCTATACCTGAAATGGATTAATTAAAATTGCTGCGGGTCCCCTAGTAGCTAATGTGGCAGAAATGCTGTAGGTCACCTAGCAGTGTCAGGCATCCCGTCCTATGGTGGCAGGCAAGGGGCAGTGGGTCCTAAAAACAGCCAGGCCCAGGCAGGGACAGCATAGACCACATGCAAGTCTGAAGGTGGATGGTCCCAGGCGGCCAGCCATGTGGCAGCGGCAGGTGAGAGACAAAGGGATAGGCACGTCATGCAGACTGAGGTTGGATATTTATTAGTGGGTTATTGAAGTATGGAAGGGAAGGTGGATAAGGAGAAGAGCAGAAGCGGAGGAGGTGGGGAGACAGAGGCTGCCTCTTCAAGAAGGAGACAGAAAAGGAAGAAACTCAGACTGCAAGCAGAAAGGAACATGTGCCTCCTTAGCAGACTGGGGGGAAGGGAGCAGGCGTGGCTTGTCTCATAAAGAGACAGAACAGATCATTACAATACCAGCATGCCCAGACTATGCAGTGCTGAGAATGGGATCCAGGACTACACACATGCTAAGCAAGCACCCTGTCAACTGAAATACAACCTTACCCTAGGTTTTTAATGGTGATGTTGTTTGTGTGTTGAGAGAGTGGCTCAAGTAATCCAGGCTGGCCTTAGCTTCCTAAATCTCCTGTCTGCACTTTCCAAGTGCTGAGATTTCTTAGTTGTGCATCTGGGTGACGTCCTTGAAGGTTAAAAAAAAAAAAAAAGTAGTTGAGCCTAAATCTTTGAACACAGGAAGTGCTTTGATCTCCTTGACCCTCCCCCATTCCCACAGGTACACAGTAGCAAGCTGTTCTATACCGGTCTCAGAATAATCCTTACATACTCCTAAAGAATGAATGGTTCCAGATTGTGTATGCCCTTGGTTCCAGCACTTAGGAGGCAGAGACAGGTGGATCTCTATGAATACAAAACCAACCTGTTGCTCTTAGTGAGTTCCTAGCTAGCCAGGACTATATATATAGTTAGACTTTGCCTGTAATTAGTTAATTGATTGATTGATGGTTGATTGATTTTAAAAGTGAATGATGGGCTTAAAGGAAGCTTGGAGGATCCTCTCTCATTCCTTCTTCATCTCTGCATCCCCTCCCTTATCCCCAGGCCCAGGTACATCTAGAGAAACTAAAGGTCTTTGAGGAATTTAAGAATGTGCGCCAGAGACTGGAAGAGAAAGAGAGATTCCTCCTGTCCAGGCTGAGCTGGCTGGAGCAGGAGGGAGTCAAGCAGATAGAAGAGTATGTCACTGACACAGAGGGACAGCTGACCACCCTCAGAGAGCTTACAAGGTCCCTGGAAAATAGGCTACAAGCGCCATCCATGGAGCTACTGGAGGTCAGTGCATTGGGAACTCTCTCTCTCTCTCTCTTTGTCTCTCTCTCTCTCTCTCTCTGTGTGTCTCTCTCTCTCTGAGAGATACTTAATAATCTGTATTATACTATGCCCTAACAGCTCTTAATATCTTACTCCTCCATGTTGTCCCCTAAAATGAAATTCTGAGAAACTCCTACTATTCTCTTAAAGGATATAAATGTCAGATACTTTCCTTTCTTTGGGGATTTGCCTGAGACTCCTGTCAACCCCATTGTAGAATCCATGACTCTTACCTTTCTTACTTTAAGCTATTGCTTTTGATAAAGGTCCTTCCTGTCCAGGTTTCAAAGGAAAGCCTATTGCTCTCCACAAGGCTCCATTTGTATTGTCTCCGACACAATGTAGTGTTCCTCTCTATGCTCTTCCACCCCGAGGCCCAGCGCTCACCACGCCCTTTCTCCTATTAAGCCTCGTGTATGAACTGTGGTTGCTTTACTACTTTTTATTGCCTTCCTGAACTAATCCACCAACTGTCACCCTTCTTTATCTAATCCAGCTGTTCTCAACCTGTGGGTCTCTATCCCTATGGGAGGATCTGCCAACCCTTTCACAGGGGCCACCATCAGAAAATATCAGATACTTACATTCCGATTCATAAGAGTAGCAAATTTACAGTTATGATGTAGCAGTGGAAACAATTTTATGGTTGGAGGTCACCACAACGTGAGGAACTTTATTAAAGGTCAGTAGCATTAGGAAGGTTGAGAACCACTGATCTAACCGAAGCGCCTCTTATAACTCAGGACACTGAGGCAGGAGGATTGTTGCTAGTCCACGGCTAACAGGAACAAAGATCAAGACACTATCTCAAACAGCTGGGTGTGGTGTCTCACCTCTGTAATTCTAGCACTCCTGAGGTAGGAGGCTTCCCTGGATCAATAGAGTACAAGGCCAGCCTGAACACACACACACACACACACACACACACAGAGAGAGAGAGAGAGAGAGAGACAGACAGACAGACAGACAGACAGACAGACAGACAGAAGAAAGAGAAGAAGGGAGGGAAAAAAAGAAAGAGAGCCACAAAAAATATAGAGTTTTTAAATCTTGTTCTTTGAGGCAGAATCTCATGCAGCCCAGGCAGCCTGGCAGTGTTAGGACAAAGGTCATGTGACCAAGGGTAACACTGAATTACTGATCTCCCCATCCCCTTTAATGTGCCACTACACCCAGCTCTCAGTTTAGAATTGTAATGTGGACACATATGTTTCTTTAAAGCATCTCTCAGACTCATTGTGCAAAGGCGCCTGCCACCAATCCCAAGACCCACACGGTGGAAGTACAAGGCCAATTCCCAAAAGTTTTCCTCTGACCTCCTTCTGTAACTGCAAATCCAGATTTGATCGTTCTGACCTTGTAGGGTACCTGAATTCTCATTTACATGCCCCCCCCACACACATATATACACAATTTAAAAATAATAAAAAATACGGCTGGAGCGATGGCTCATTGGTCAAGAGCACTGTCTGCTCTTTCAGAGGTCCTGAGTCCAATTTCCAGCAACCACATGGGGACTCACAAGCATCTTTAATGGAATCTGATACCCTCTTCTGTTACGTAGGCATATGAACAGAGTACTCATACATTAAAAATATATATATATAAATAAAATTTTAAAATAAAAAATATTTTTCAGATTATTCTTAAAAATGAATAGACCTTAACAACAAAACACAATATAAAGAACTATATTTCAACCTATATTTCTAATAGCAAAATTAAAAAGAATAAAAAGACTCAGGCATAGTGGTACACCCTTAATCCCAGCATTTGGGTGACAGAGGTAAGTTCAAAATTAACCTGGTTCTCAAATGGAATTCCAGGCAAAGCAGGAAAAAAAATCAGATAAAAGTAATTTTAATAAAAACACTTTCAACAATTTATTTAATTCAATATTCCAAATGTAATCATTTATGCATCTTTAGACATATTTATGAGCTTTCTGTATTCATAAATGTTTTTGTTTTTTTAGTTCTGAGTCTTTGAATTCTTGTTTATCTTGCACATCTCAGTTTAGATGCTAAATCATCAATTGCTGAGGTAAAATGTAGTTAGTCCAATGAATCAATAAAGTTGTACTTATAATGCTTCAATTTTTAAATTTAGATTTAAAATAGTAAAAATTAACTGCTGGGGGGACTGATGTGTTAGTGCATTTCTGTCCTCTCAGTACTCGGGAGTCAGGAGTCAGACACAGAAGAATCGGTAGTTCAGGACTGTTCTTGGCTACACAGAGAATTCGAGTCAGCCTGATATACATTAAACTGTCTCAGATAAAAACAATCAAACAAACAAACAAACAAAACCAAGAGGGAGGAATAATAGCACACCCAAGTGCCTGGACTAACACACCTGGTTTCTGGGTTTTTTTTTCTTTAAAGAACCATGGACAGTCTCTCCATCTTTGTCCTAACACAGCCAAGTTGAGCTCCCTGGTTCTATATCAGAGGCAACACCCATCTCCCAAATGTCACTCTTTCTTCTCTCCCCACCCTGTTTCTCATGAAGTGTAAACACTATCCCAACTATATCAGGAGTTTTGGGGACAGCAATTCAGAATGGAATGGGGGAGAGAAAAGAGCAGGCAGGGACGGACAGACAGACAGAGACAGCAGAGACAGAAAGACAGAGAGAGGAAAGAGAGGGAGGAAAACTGGAGCAGACTCACTCTGCCTCCAGCTGAATCTGAACCCATTCGTGGCACCTGTGACTCAGGCAAGCTCTGACATTGTTCTCTCTTTCTCTTTCAGGGCATCAATGACGTCTTGGGCAGGTATGATGGGCATCCCAAGTGCACTGTGCTTTCTGGTTCACTCACATATACAACATTCAAGATATATCCCAAATATATTCACATCCTTCAATAACTCGACTATAAGCTCTTTAGGATGCAGGTGTAGAAGACCAAGCTGGCCACAGTAGCATGTGGTCTGCTGGGCACAGCTCTTTTCACCAACACCCAGCTTTAGAGCAGCTGCACTCCCCTCCCATATTCCTCTTGGTCAAGTGGGTGACCCTGGGTTTCCTACTCTCCCTCCCTACTCCCTGTCTCTTCTCTCTTCTCTGGTCCATCTCCCATCTTCAGTTCCATATTTTTATAGGTCTGATCTGTAGTAGGACATTGCTTGCATGTTTTCTTGCCTGCACAAACTTCCAAATAATCACACAGTGATTATTTAAATCACTGCTTGGTCAACCACTTAAGTGTTTTGATAGCTAGCTTTACATCTAGTATTAACCCATTTTCAGTATTTTATATTTTGTCATGAGGCTTGCTGCCTACCAGCAAGATTAGACCTGTCTGTCTCTGGTGGCAGCTTCAATGGTTTCTCTTTGATTCTGCCTCCATTCTCCCAGCATTAAGTTTAGTTTTCCCAAAGTAGCTCTATCCTGCCCTGTCAACTGGCCAAGGAAGTTTCTTTATTCACCAATGGTATTCACAGCATACAGATGAGATTCCCACATCACCTCCATTTTTCTATTTAAATAAAAAGGAAGTTTTTAACTTTAACTTAGTACAATTACAAATAACAAAACATGTACCAAGCAAAAATTACAGTTACAATATTTATAGCTACTTTATCTTTTATCATAACTAAGGAATACTATATCTATAACTATCTATTCTTCAACTCTATCAAAGACTCCAGAAGGAGATAATATTACCTAAGTAAACAAGAAGTGCATTGTGGGCAGCTTCCAAAACTCTCAAATTGACAGAGACATCTAGATGCCTGTACAGTCACCTAAAGTTCTTTTGTACCATTGGGGCATCCATCTTCAGCCTGCAGGCCCATAGTATCCAGCAAACTTTTTCATGAAGTTGGAAATGTCAAAGGCAGTTCTGGCTATATTGGCAGTTTGCCAGTCACTTTCTTCTGTGTCCTGCAGAATGTCTAGCAGACCCTTACATGGAGCAGGAACCCCGAAGGATTGTCTCACCTATACACAATTTCAGTAGTAACTTCTCTGTGGACCCTGCATGTGTAGTTCATACAGAATAGAATCAAGCAGTCCAGACAAGAACAGTTTCTTGCCCAAATGTTTAACCAATGGCATAAGGAGCCTCTTCAGTGTACATCTTCCTCTTGAAGTAATTGGTGCTTTTAGGAGCAGATGTGTCTCATTGTCATGAAAAGTTAAATTCTTAAAACATTTTAAATGCCATATTCTGAAGGTCTCTGAAAGATCTGAAGAATACTTATCTAACTAAAATATATCTCTCTATATATAATTAACATGACTACAAGCTTGACAATTATAGACGATTATTTATTTACCTGTATTTCTTAATTATACATTATATTTTTAAATGAGCAGCACAAACACAATACCTTAATCAAAACCAGAAATATACATATAACAAAATTGATCTTAAGATAATATCAATAAAATAAGATCGATACCAATGCAAATTTTATAGTATATCCATCTTTAAATGTAAAGAACATTTATAAACAATATTTGGTAATTTTGGAACAGTTCTTTCCAAATTGCTTCCTGCTTTTTGTTGGGCAAAGTATTTTGGGGGGTTTCATGAAAATCTTTCAGGTGGTCCATCAAACCACAATCACCTGGAAACAATCCTCAGGTTCTCATCCTCTGTGGAAACAAATTTTTTTCCAAAGTAACAAATCCTTAGACCCAAATTCTGAAGTCAAGATACCATTATGTTGGCTTAACGTAACAGTCCATACAATGAAATGTGTCTCTGTACTGCTGTGGAAGCACATTCTGTTCCTTCAGCCAATAGCCTTTAAGATACCAGCCCAATTTGGCATGGTCACTTATAGTTGAAAAAGCAGTGAGAACCATGCGCCAACTCTCTTGCTTCCGGCTCCCATACTGGCTGCTAGACTCTGTTTCCTGTTTGTGCTCAGAGAACAGCTTATGATGATGATCTGTAAGTTTTTCCCCTTAAATAAATAACTCTTTTTTAATCAATAATTCTGAACTGGTGTGGGACTGTTTTATAGCATCACAGTCCTTAGCTCCTTCATGGTCAAAAAAATTCATAAATCACAATAATATACATAATCCAGACTCTATGTGTATATTCCATCTTTTTGTGTCTTATTTTCTTACTCTGTTACTTTTTAATATTTATTTTATTATCTTTAATCCTTTAATCTTTGACAATCTGTACTCTGTTAAAAGACTTTCTTTTATTGTCTTTTAAAAGCCATTTACTTTCTTTTATAACTCTCTCTACTCTTTTTTCCTCTCTCCCAAGCCTACCTACATTTTTTAAATATGCTGTGTCCCATTTAGAGGTCTTTGATGTCTGAATCTCTTCTTATTGCCTATCTGTAATCCTTTGCTGAACAGAACAACTTCTTAAATTGCTAAGCACCTCTTAAGAACCTAAGAGGCAGCATTGCTAGCACCCGCTTTCTCCACCCAATAAAACATGGTGGAAGTCCTTCACTGCCTCTGAGACTGTGGGTGGAAGCCATGCTCACCACCTCAACTCTGATAACTACTTGACCCATGCAGCTACCAAGTAACTTGCAGCTTGCTTTCTACAAACTCCATTTAAATGCTTGGCCTCATGAAAGAGCCAGAATTTGTGCTGGCAGCACAACCCAGAAAGCCACCATTTCAAAACTGCATGGCTTTGTTTTTATGCTACGGCTGAATCTGCAAGACCTCTCTTAAAGGAGCTGCGGCATGCCATTAGCAAAATGCTGGCTACCAAGGAGTCATGCTTAACTGTTCTTTTGTGTCTAAAATAGTAACATGAGGGCCTGCTTGTTGGGTTTTCTGTCCTGCCTGGTTCCCACAGTTGTTAGGTCCCAAATAATCACAAAGAATGTCTACATAAGTTATAATACTGATTGGTTTATTAGCTCAGTCTTCATATTAGCTCCTATAACTTATATTAATCCGTTATTCTAGTATATGTTAGCCACATGGCTCCATATCTTTTTTAATGGGACAGGTCACATCTTGTTTCTTCCATGATCTGGATAAGACTTCAGAGAAGAGTTTCCTTTTTCCCAGAATACTCCTGTTCTCATTGCCCTGCCTCTACTTCCTGTTTGGTTGTCCCACCTATACTTCCTGCATGGCTACTGGACAATCAGTATTTATTTAAAACATAAATAACAAAATACAGAATTGTTCCACACCACTTCCCCCTCTTTTTTATTAAACAAAGGAAAATATCCATAGTTCATGTTTTGGGGATGTGGGCGTAGTATTCCAGGCTACTTCCAGTTGGATGGGACACTGATAATCTCATGGGGACCTAAAGAAAATTTAGAAATATGATCAAGTCCTGACTGGAGTATCCTGTGAGACTTGATCTTCTCAGGCAGCCGTCTTGAATCTGTTCTGGATGTAGAACTCAGACATCCAGGACATCTGTTCCTACAGGAGATTTCTCAGGTGGTCTTCCTTGATCAAACATTTTTCTTAACTTAGAATGAACCCAAAGCCTCTCATTTCCTGTAGAAACAACAGCAAAACCTCTTCTCCAAAGTAGTATACATTTTGGTTTCAATTTTGAAGTCAAGGTATTTTTAAAATACCTATCTTGGATTAGTTTAGCAGCATTTATAAACAAATAACTTTAAGCAGCTGTTGCTCCTTCCTCAGCATTCAAACAATTCAAAGAGAGCATAATAACATACAGTTTCCAGATTCTCTGTGTGTTTTCCATCTTTACATGGCTTTATTTTAAACTCTATTTCATTGTTTTTTAATTTTTGGCTTTTTGAGACAGGGTTTTTGTGTATCTTTAACCTGGAACTCACTCTGTAGACCAGGCTGACCTTGAACTCATAGAGATCTGCCTGTCTCTGCCTCCCCAGTGCTGGAATTAAAGGTTTGTGCTAACACACCTTGAACTTACAGAGATCTGTCTGCCTCTGACTCCCAGGCATTGGGATTAAAGGTGTGTACCACCACACTCATCTACTCTCTTTCTTTCTTTTTTATTTTAACCTTTTCTTTTCTGTCCTAAGCCTGCATATATTTTTAAACACACAGTAAACCATTTAGAGGTTTTCTTCATCTTTGAATCAATCTTTACTCTTTATCTCTCTGCCATTGTGTAACATGAGAGCCTGGTTGTTGGGGTTTCTCTATCTTTACTGTATATCTCTCTCTTTTTCTGACCACATGAGTCTTTAATTTACAGATGAAGCTGAGTCAGGAAGCCTCTGTTAAATGAGAGTGCTTGCTTGCCTCTAGCAAGTAGAGTAGATCTGAGAAGTTGCTTCTACCAAGAAGCCATGCCTTCCTCTATTCTTTTCTGTCTAGAATTATTTCCCAAGCTCTGTCAGGATTTATGTGGATACAGTTGTCCATGTGGGAACCATTCTGTAACATGAGGGCCTACTTGTTGGGGTTTCTGTCCTGCCCGGTACCCACAGTCATTAGGTCCCAAAAAAACCACAAAGAGAGTCTACATTAGATATAAACTGATTGACCCATTAGCTCAGGCTTCGTATTAGCTCTTATAACTTATATTACTCATTACTCTAGTATATGTTAGCCACATGGCTCCATATCATTTTCAGAGGGACAGGTCACATCTTGCTTCTGCCATGGTCTGGGAAGGACTGCAGAGAAGAACTTCCTTTTTCCCAGAATACTCCTGTTCTCATTGCCCCACCTCTACTTCCTGTCTGGTTGTCCCGCCTATATTTCCTGCCTGGCCACTGGTCAATCAGCATTTATTTAAAGCATAATTGACAGAATACAGAATTGATCTACACCATAAAATTACTTTATAAGCTTTCTCACGTTTTATGTGGCTTAAATTGACACTCGCTAGAGCGGCATTAGTTGTATTGAGGCTGCTTGTTTGTTCCCAGCTGCTCAGAATCCTGAAATAATCACACAGAAGAACAGTCTTTTCTTTCCCAGCTGTACTCCCCTCCCACATTTTTCTTAGACAATGAAGTGAACCCTGGGTTTTCTACTCTCCCTCCCTACTCCCTGTCCCTTCTCTCTTCTCTGATCCGTCTCCCATCTTCATTTCCATATTTTCTTGGGTCTGACCTCATTCAGCCCTGCATGCCTGCCCTGGCACCCTTGCTGTGGGACAATGGTATCATATCCTGCAAAGTTTTATCAGTTGTAGTAGTTTAATAAAATGCTAATTGGCCAGTAGCCAGGCAGAAAGTAGAGGCAAGGTGACCAGGCAGGAAGTAGAGGTAGGGAAACCAGTACAGGAGAATTGTAGAAAGAAGAAGGGCACACTCTGCAGTCTTCACCCAGACATAGAGAAAGCAAGATGAGAATGCCTCACTGATAAAAGATACCAAGCCACATGGCTAATACAGACAAGAATTATGGGTTAATGTAAGTTTTAAGAGTTAATAAGAAGTCTGAGCTAATAGGCCAAACAATTTATGATTAATGTAGATCTCTATCTGTTTCTTTGAGACTGAAAGGATACAGGAACAGGCAGGACAGAAACCTCTGTCAGCACCTCCTGGCACTCATCTCCTTGGCTAAATACTGTATTTATCACTCTGCCTAATCACCAGAAACCATCTTCCAGGTTTTTCCTGCCCACACTCTTATCACCAAATTTACCACTCAGATCAACATATCTTCACAGGAGTAAAGAATTTAATTTTCACAACCCAACCCCAGTTCCTATGAACCTGGAGAAAAAAATCACTGAAGCAAAAGCAAGACATGAGTCCATCATAAAAAGCTTGAAGAAATTAACAGGTAAGATGTACCTGCAACTTCCTGTGATTACCTGCCTTGGGATTCAGTCCATCATCCCAGATACTGCCTGATGTCTCTGGTACAGCCCTTGAGCATTTCAGAACCCAGGGTGAATGCTGAGTACCTTCAAAGAACCATTATGTAGAAATTCCTCATGCTGTATTGTATCAGGGTTTAGCTCTGAAGATGGAACATGGGACTTCATGCTTGCTTGACAAGCACTCTGCAATCTGAGCTACATCCCCAGAGTCAAAGCACCTCTTAGCTCAGAAATTTTCCTTGTTTACTTGGTGGTGAACATGGGACTAGAAGTATGTTCCCAATTTGGTTGTTGCTTATCACATGAAGCCCTGGGCACCAAAACACAGCATTCACACATAGTGTAAGTAAAGAATACACATTGGCTCTGAAAGACCTAATATCGAAATAGAGCATAAAATATAGCTGTGAAAAAAACAAACAGAAATATTGTCCAGGGAAGTCTCTTATGGAAGACTGCAGTGATTTTCTGAGTAGCTGGGTCTCTAGCATGCCGCACTGTGCCCAGGTAGAACTCAACATTTTTTGGACATGCTGAAATGGCAGTACTTTTTAACATTCTGAGTTAAAGAACATATTATTTAAATTCATTTCATTCATTTGTTTTTAATAAGTTTTACTTATTTTATTTCTATGGGTGTTTTGTATGCATGTAATGTGCATGTGCCTGGTGTCCATGGAGGTCAGAAGAGGGTGCCAGATGCCCTGGATCTGGAGTTTCAGTGGATGCTGAGAACAGAACTGGGTCCCTGGTGCTGTTAACCACTGAGACCTCTTTCCAGCTCCCTTTTCCTTTCCTTTTGAGACACTGGAACTCACTATGTACTGTGGACTAAAAGTTGTCATCCTCCTGTGTCAGCTTCCTGAGTGTCAGGATGCCCTCGTCCTTTATGGTTTCAAAATAATGTCGAGAAAAGTCCAAATTCAGTGGATTATGATTGTGGCTCCTAATACTTCTGTTCTGGACAGAGCTGTACTGGAGAGCCACTTCAGGGAGACCCTAGGGCAGCTCTCCCTGTTGGCTGCCTTCTTGGTCCGCTGAGACTATGAGAGAAATCCCAGTACCACCTCTTCCCACATCAGCAATCAGTGCCTCACTGTGCATTCCTTGTTGCTTGCTTAACCTCTGTGGACTCCCCATCTCCTTCACTCTCTCCTCACAGACAACCTGAAAACTGAAGGGGAGGAAGATAAAAGCGCATTCCTGAACAGCCTGGATAAAAAGGACCTGGAGAACTGTAAGTGTGTGCATACACTGCTGTTTGGGGAAAGTGAAGAATACAAAATCTCTCTTCAATGGGAGATTAAGAATAGAAGGTACAGTGTGTGTGAACACCAATGAAGAACAAGCTTATAGAATTGTTTTATTGTTTTACATTTATGTATTCATAATAACACCCCCACTAATTAAAACTTGTTATAATGGGTGGAAATTTATAGATGTATTTCTTCATTTCACAAGGCTCAGGTGGAGACAGCTCAGTCTGTAGCTGGAGTTGGCCTAACAGGCCTGGGTAGCCCAGCAAAGCTGAGGAGTTGAGACCCACAGGAACAATACCTGTAATGATGTCATCTGGTTGGTTCAGCTTTGAGGGTAGTCAGGATAAAAGCCAGGATCAGCTGCTCATCCCCAATATGACTTTTTATTTATAACCACTTGTTATTAACCTTAAATTTGTTTTTTCTCTCAAATCTTAGGGCACCTGTTACTGAAGAACAACTTAGAGTTGCTCAGCTCAGGTAGGATTCCTACTTGACACACGGGTCTTCCTGCAGATCGAAGTGTTCTGTTCATTCACAACTCTGATATAACAGAGAAAAGTTAGAGATCAGACCCTGGGAAGAGCTACATAACATGCAGAACACCCTGATTTCTCCCAGCTCCCCTGAGAAATGCAGAAAAGAGGAACAAAAAAAGATTGGAAAGATTAGTAAGGATTCTCACAAGAGGGACAGAGAAGGGCTGTGTAATGGTGGCGAGGTCAGGGACCCGAGATGGGTAGACTTAGAGTGAGGGTCTGGTATCTCTCTCTTCTTCTTCCCACACTAAACTTTCCCTGGGAAAGGCCTAGCTCCCAAAGGAGATCCCTAATGTGCAGTTGTACCCTGCTGCTTGGTCTATGACCCTCCTACAGCCTCTGGAGCTCATCAGGACCTAATGCTCAGCCCTATTCCATTCCCTTCTACTTCAAAGCCTCTTTTGTGGGACAGCAGCCCCTTCACCACTGCTCTGGAGCAAAACTGGGCCCCTTAATCCATGTTCCTAGAGGAGGAGCTGGTGGTGAGCTGGGCTCTGTGCACACTGACAGCCTCAGATTTGTGGACTGCACACCCCTGGATGTTGCCCTTTCCTTCTCGCTCCCCCACCCCTTTTGGTTTTCCCTTTAAAATATGTCTTTTCTTGGTTATTGTTGTGTGTGTATACTTATGCACTTCTTCCAGTACTCCTGTGTTTGCAGGATTTTATTCCATCATGTGCACTCACATGTGCAACCACGTGCCTATGTGTGGGAGACAAAGGATGAGTGAGGAAGTGAGTCTCCTGCCATGTGCATTTCTGGACTGAAATCAGGTGTCAGGCTTGGGAGCACAGGCCTTTTAAGTTGAATCACCTTCTGGCCCCAGAAACTCAGTTTTAGAAAGTCAGGCTAGTGGTGACCCCAGTTTTAGAAAATCAGGCTGAACCTTGACCTCTCATAGTTGCCCCAATTGTCTGCCATATGAGAACCAGGAAATGTGGAAATGGAGAAGGCGTATCTTCACTGTTAGAAGATCCAAATTGCCCAGGGTGTTATGACCTTGGTTCAAGACCTCTTTCTGAAATGATTCTACTACCATGTGGACTGGGGCAGCTTCCCTCTGTGCCTACAGAAACTCATAAAATCAAGTGCTAAGTTTGAAGCCTGGGGATAGAGAGTAGGGAAAGGTACTGTAGAGGGGGTATAGGGAGCATGGGCATGGTGTCCCACATCTATAATTCCAGCACTAGGGAGGTGCAGTTTGAAAGATAAGAAGATCAAGATCGTCCTTAGCTACACAGAAAATTTCAGCCCTACTTGGGTTATATGAGATCCCCTTCTCAGAAAACCAAAAGAAACAGACAGGAGTCTTCTCTGAGGACATGGACTGGAATTAGAAAGAGAAATTCTCCCTCTAGCTACAACATGAGAAGCTCAAAACAGGTACTGGAAGACTTGGTCTGAAACTATCCCTCTTCACTTTTCTTTATCTTCCCACAGTACCTATGACTCTGGACTCGACCTCAGCTGACCCAAACCTCACCTTCTCTCAGGATCTAAAGAAAGCAAGCTTGCATGTCGTCGACGTAACATCGAATGTGCAGGCAAAACCTCGACAATTCTTTCCTTTCCACTGTGTGAGGGGATCCCCAGGCCTCTCCTCAGGCCATGGGGTGTGGGAGGTGGAAATCCAGGGACCCCCAGGTATGCTAGGCATAGTGGGAGTGGTTGCCGAGTTGCCTCAGGGGTCCCAGATTCAGAACTCTGAGCCATGCTGCTTATGGGCACTGCGCATCTCATCCTCTCGATGTCAGCCAATCACCAACTGCCGTGCCCAGGAGACTCTCCCAATCAGTCTTAGGAAAGTGGGTGTCTATGTGGATTATGACCATGGAGATGTGGTCTTCTATGATGCCATCACTAACAAACACATCTACACCTTCCAAACTTCCTTTAACAAACAGGTCTTCCCCCTTTTTGGGCTCAAAACTCCCCGCAGCTCTATCATCCTGAGCCCCTAGGGCTGCTTCAATGTGGGTCCCTCAGCGTCTCCCCCACTTATCCCTCATGAATGAATGAGATGCAAGTGGCTGAAATGAAGCTTGGTCCTGCACGGGCACACTACACACCAAACACACCACACACACCCAACACACACTACACACCCCCACACCCTCTATACATACTACACACCCTTATATCCTACACACCCTACTCATACTCCTTTTCCTGAGTATAGAAGGCAGTGGAATCTCCAAATACTAACCACAAGGCTTTTCATTGCTGAACTTCATAAAAGGACAGGTTTGGAAGTAGACAAACTTCAGCAACAGCCCATTGGAAAATATCTGGCCACTCCCTGTTTGAGATGCAAGTCCAAGACACTGCCCAGCACCCTGCCTTCCCCTTTCTCTACTTCACTACCTGCAGCTCCTATGACTCTGAACTTGAGCACCCGACTATCACCCTTTCCTGAAGTCTGAGAACCAGAGGCTACATGAAGAATCAGCCAGGCCTGTGCCAGTTTGTAGGCAGGATGGTCTTCAATCAGGGCTGTAACCTTTTGACAATTCAAAGCAATGTTGTTACCCTCAACAACTCTCCATACAACTTAAAAAACAAAATTGAAAACCACTGTTCATGTTGATTTAAATTTCTAATTTTGTTTTAGGCCACATCCATAGCTATCCTTGGCCTCCATTGACGCTCTAGACTCAGGCAGGTTACTACTGCAATAAGTTGATAGTCAGGGAGGAGGGGGCGTGTGGAACCACACATAGAGCATACTACATTTCACAATTAAAATTTTAATTTATTTTACATTTTTGGTGTGTGTGTGTGCATGTATGTGTGTGTGTGTGCCCACATGTCATGATCTCCCCAGAAGGTAGAAAGATGACTTTCGAGTGTCAATTCCCCTTTCTTCCTTATGGGATCCAGGATAAGCTCACAGACTTGGTGCAAATGTCTTATGGATGAGTCATCTCACTATCTCCATTTCCCATTCCAGAAAGAAGACTGTACATAGACATGTTTGTTAGCTTATTCTCACTTGGGTTCATTTTGCCCCCGCTGGCCTTGAACCCTTTCTGTTGCGGGAACTAGGCAGAATAGAAATCTCAGTCAAAAAATGGTGCCCACATAGACAACTGCATCCACATAAAGCTTGAGAGAGCTTGGGAAGTGATTCTAGACAAAAATGAATAGAGTTAAGCACAGCTTGTTGACAGAAGCATTTTCTCAGGTGGGCTCTGTTTGCTAGAGGCAAATGCATCTCATTTAAGAGAGGCTTCCTGATGAAGCTTAAGCTGTAAAACCTTGCAGCTTTTTTAAGAGGTCCCACCACGAAATGGTGTTGATGAAAGCTGACCGCATGAGTGAATTTCAGCCAATTTCATAGCCAAACATACATAGAAAAACCCTGTCTCCAAAAGCCAAAAATTAAAAATAAAAGAAATAGACGTTAAAATAAAGCCATGTAAAGATTAAAAATACACAGAGAATTTGGATATTGTATGTTATTATGTTTTCTTTGAATTGTTTGAATGCTGAGGAAGGAGCAACAGCTACTAAAAGATATTTATTTAAAAGTGATGCTGAATTAATGCAAGATAGTTATTTTGAAAATACCTTGACTTCATAATTGAAGTCAAAAGATATGTTAGGCTGGAGAAGAGGTTTTGCTTTTATTTCCACAGAAAATGAGAGGGTATGGATTTATTCTCAGTTAATAAAAAATCAGGTTTGATCAAGGAAGACCACCTGAGAAATCTCCAGTAGGAACACATGGCCCAGATGTCTGAGTTCTACAACCAGAACATATTCAAGATGCTGTCTGAGATGATCAAGCTTTACAGAATACTTCAGTCAGGACTTGATAATAATTCTAAATTTTCTTTTTTTTCCTTTTTTTAATTGATGGTTATTGAGTCCAACATTTGTCTTTGCTCCTCTGCCTCCCTCTTTCCTCCCCCCCTTCAACCCTTCCACAAGGTCCCCATGCTCCCAATTTACTCAGGAGATCTTGTCTTTTACTACTTTCCATTTCCCATGTAGATCAGATCTATGTAAGACTCTCTTAGTGTCTGCATTGTTGTCTAAGTTCTCTGGGATTGTGGTTTGTAGGCTGATTTTCTATGTTTTATGTTTAAAACCCACCAATGAGTGAGTACATGTGATAGTTGTCTTTCTGTGTCTGGGTTACCTCACTCAAAATAATATTTTCTACCTCCATTTATTTTCCAGTAAAATTCAAGATGTCATTATTTTTTATGCTGTGTAGTACTCCGCTGTGTAAATGAACCACATTTTCCTTGTCCATTGTTCGGTTGAGGGACATTTGGGTTGTATCCAGGTTCTGGGTATGACAAAAAAGCTGATATAGTTGAGCACATGTCCATGTGGCACGATTGAGCATCCTTTGGATATATACCCAAAAGTGGTATTACTGGGTCTTGAGGAAGGCTGATTCCTAGTTTTCTGATAAATCGCCACACTGACATCCAAAGAGGTTGTACCAGCTTGCATTCCAACCAGCAATGCAGAAGTGTTCCCTTTCCCCCACAACCTCTCTAGCATAAGTTGTCGTCAGTGTTTTTGATCTTGGCCATTCTTACAGGTGTAAGATGGAATCTCAGAGTTCTTTTGATTTGCATTTCTCTGATGACTAAGGATGTTGAACATTTCCTTATGTATCTTTCAGCCATTTTAGATTCCTCTGTTGAGAGTTCTCTGTTTATGTCTGTACGCGAATTTTTTTATTGGATTTGTTCTTTGATGACCAATTTCTTGAGTTCTTTCTATATTTTGGAGATCAGACCACTGTCTGATGTAGGGTTGGTAAAGATCTTTTCCCATTCAGTAGACTGTCATTTTGTCTTGTTGACCAAGTCCTTTGCTTCCCAGAAGCTTTTCAGTTTCAGGAGGTCCCATTTATTAATTGTTTCTGTCAGTGTCTTATCTACTGGGTTTATATTTAGGAAGTAATCTCCTGTGCCAACATGTTCAAGTGTACTTCCCCCTTTCTATTCTATAAGGTTCAGTGTGGCTGGCTTTATGTTGAGGTCTTTGATCCATTTGGACTTGAGTTTTGTGCATGATAATAGATATAGATGCATTTCCATTCTTCTACATGTTGATATCCAGTTATGCAAGCACCATTTGTTAAATATTCTTTCTTTTTTCCATTTGATATTTTTTGCTTCTTTGTCAAAAATCAGGTGTTTGAAGATTTGTGAAATGATATCCAGGACTTCTATTCAGTTCCATTGGTCCTTCTCTTTGTTCTTATGCCAATACCAGCCTGTTTTCAGTACTGCAGCTCTGTAGTAGAGTTTGAAGTCAGGGATTGTGATGCCTCCAGAAGTTCTTTTATTGTACAGGATTGTTTTGGCTGTCCTGGGTTTTTATTTTCTTTTCCATATGAAGTTGAGTACCATTCTTTCAATGTCTCTGAAGAATTTTGTTGGGATTTTGATGGGCATTTCATTGAATCTGTAGATTGCTTTTGGTAAGATTGCCATTTTTAATATGTTAATTCTACCTACCCAAGAGCATAGGAGATCTTTCCACTTTCCGGTGTTTTCTTCAACTTCTTTCTTCAAAGATTTAAAGCTCTTGTCATACAAGTCTTCCACTTGTTTGGTTAGCATTATTCCGAGATATTTTATGCTATTTGTGGCTATTGTGAAGGGTGATGCTTCTCTGATTTCTTTCTCAGCCCATTTATCATCTGTGTATAGGAGGGCTACTGATTTTTTTTAGTTAATCTTGTATCTACTTTTGGTGTCTTATTGCTCTAGCCAAGATCTCAAGAACTATATTAAATAGATATGAAGAAAGTGGACAACCTTGTCTTGTTCCTGATCTCAGTGCGATTGCTGGAATTTTCTCTTCATTTAGTTTGATGTTGGCTGTTGGCTTGATGTATATTGCCTTTATTATGTTTAGGTATGTTCCTTGTATCCCTACTCTCTCCAAGATCTTTACCATGAAGGGATGTTGTATTTTGTCAAAAGCTTTTTCGGCATCTAATGAGATGATAATGTGGTTTGTATTTTTCAACTTGTTTATATGTTGGATTATGTTGACAGATTTTTACATGTTGAACCATCCCTTCTTGTGTGGGATAAAGCTGACTTGATCATGACGGATGATGGTTGTGATGTGTTCTTGGATTCGATTTGCCAGTATTTTATTTAGTATTTTTGCATCAATACTCATGAGTAATATTGGTCTGTAATTCTCTTTCTTAGTAATGTCTTTATGTGGTTTGAGTATCAGGGTAATTGTAACCTCATAAAAAGAATTTGGCAATGTCCCTTCTGTTTCTATTGTGTGGAACAATTTGAGGGTTATTGATTGAAGGTGTAACTTGTAAAATAATCCTACACCAGTTTGGAATTATGATTAATAAAAGGGTTATTTATTTAAGGGGAAAACTTAAAAATCACCGTCCTAGACAACAGCCATCCACACAACCAGAAACAGAGTCTAGCAGCTGGAATCCAGAAGAAAGAGAGAGAGAGTGCATATCTACTCCTGCTTTTCAAAGCAAAAGAGAGCACTCCCATGTGTGCTGGTATCTTAAAAACTATTGGTTGAAAGAGCAGAAGGAACTCCCTCAGCACCTCTCCCTTTTGTTTAAGTAATAGAGTTCCAAACACAATACAAAATAATATACACTAAGACCAGATATCTAGTATAAGATTACTGTTACAATAAGCATAAACAATATTAAGTAAAGAACATATACTAAATGTTTTAATAATCTATCCTTTGGAGTCTAAGTCTTGTATTGGAAATGGCTTGGCTAGATCATAAGAGGGTGGTAACTATGACTATCTAATCTTCAACCACATCAAAGGCTTGAGAAGGAAGATAATATTATTGAGCAGGCAGGAAGTATAATCAAGTAGCTTCCAACGTGTGCAATATATGATAGAGACAACTGGCTGTGGCAAACATTCCACACCTGAGTCTGCATCACCACCCACCTGGTATGGACCATGACTCCATACCTTCCACGAGCTGGATAAGGTCCTAGGGGTCAAACAGAGATGCACACACACATACAGAGAGTTCGAGTCATTCTCCAGGAGGAGAATGCTCATTTATTCAGCTTAATTCAGGGCTAAAATACCCTTTGGCCCCAGTAAAGGAAACCCCTCCCAGTCAGAGGGGGGTGGGGAAGCTGGCGCTAAGTGAGCTTCTTGCAGGCAGGTGGACGAGGGGTGCAGGGCAGTGTCAGACAGGTGAGAGGTACCTTGGCACCTGGGCTCTTCTGGGCAGGTTGAGAAATTATCATTTTAAAGTAATATAGGGCCCTAGGCTATTATACCAGGCTAGAGCAATACAAGCACAAAACTTAGCAGGAAGTTTAGCTGGTTGCCAAAAGAGTCCTTGATTTGCATCCCAGGGAGCAAGGGAAGGCCCGGGCCTTACAGGTCCCCCTTTTATATATAAAATATGATGACTAGGCCTGTCTTATGTGGAAAGGATGTCAGGCAAGACCTCTTACTCGTCACCAGAACATGCCCAGGTCTAAACACATTCCTGTCTTAGGTTGGGATCGCCCCCTCACTCAAACCGAACCCGTCTCTGGCTCATAGTCTTACATCATCAAGTTTAGCCGGATTTATGCTGAGAGATACTCCAGAGCAAATGCTTTAAGAGGACTTGTCACGTGGCAGCATTGACCTGAGTAGCCACTAACTCTGGCACCATGATATCATGAAGATGATGTTCCAGCACACACACAACCATTCCTAAAGGAGACTGTGCTTTCACAATCCTTAAAAAGTTCACTCAAAATGGAGCCCTTTAAGTAAGGACTCACACAGCACTGGTGGAAGGTCCCTGGTAAGCTAACTAGAATAAATGACAGCCAATTGGTAAATCTTGTACTCCAGGGTCCATGAAACACAGCAAAAAGCCTTTTTGTTGACCAGCAGAGGTCAAAAATCCATACCCAGTCCATAAAGATTAACTGCAGTATCCAATTGTAAATTTAGCTCAATTTGAACGACCATGGCATTTTGCAACCTGCCCTGAAGGTACCCACAGTGCTCAGCAGAAACAGCTGACAAGATAAGGGAAAACCCAGTAGCACAGTAATGTACAGTAATGACAGCACAGCAATGACTGACAGAACATGGGAAGGGAGCTGGAAAGGGATAAATCCAGGCACTGGATCACTTCTCAAGAATCCGCCAGCTCTGTAGCAGACAGGTCAGACAGCTCCACAGCAGAGGCTTCGTCCTCAGGCCTCTAGACAGATGAATCCACAGTCATGTACAGCACAGCACCCAAATCGACGTCAGCATTCCTAGGACAGACATAAACAAAGTTCCTCTCCCAAATTAATATTTAAGAGTAATAAAAAAAACTCAGAGCAAAATTTAGTATAGCCAGTGCTGGTGTGGGCTGATCTTGAACTTACAAAGACCTGTAGGTCTCTGCTCCAAAGAGTAAATCCTATTGTCCTGTGCCACCGCAGCAGGCCTATGATTTAGGCTGAATGGCCAACCCCAAAACACCTCCTAGAACCAGCTCTACGTGGAACTTTTCCAGGAGCAGAAGTAATTATCTGGTCCAGTGTGTGAGTGTTATCGTACAACTGGATAGAATTATCCAAATTGCCATTTTCATGGGGGCATATAGCCTTTTGCCAAAATTTAGAGAAATAATTAATAGGATCTTTAGAACTGAGAAGCTTCCATATAACAAAGGACAGTCAACAAGACATATCAGGCTATAAAATTGAAAAATCCTCACCAGTCATTAATCCACTTTAAAAACATAAGGACTCCAGAAATTAGTCCTCCGAAGAACAATTAATCAAATAAAAATATATGCAATAGACCTAAACTGAAAACTCTCAATAGATGAACTGAAAATGACTGAAAGACATTTAAAAAATGCTCAAATATAACATCTCTAACCATTGGAGAAAAGCAAATTAAAACGACTCTGAGACTCTATCTTATCTCTGCAACATAACCAAGATTAAAAATACTGCTCACAACTTATGTTTAAGAGAAACTCCTCCACCACTGGTGGAAATGCAAACTGGCACAGCCACTTTGGATCCTAGTATGTTGAAATCTCAGAAAATTAGGCAACAAACCACCTCAAAACTTAGCTATACCTCTTTTGGGCCTATATACAAAAGATGTTCAACCATGTCACAAGGACATGTGTTTAACCATGTTTATAGCAGAATTACTTTATCATATATAGAATCTGAAAACAACCCAAATGTATTTCTTTTATATATCTGATAAATGAAATAGCCATAAATATTATAAAATATCTTTGAGTAACTCTAATTACACAAATTGAAAAACCTGCATAACAAGAACTTTAAACCTTTTAAGAAATTTAAGCCATCAGATAATGGAAGAATCTCCTATTCTCTTGTGAAGACAGTGCCAATATAGCCAAATTGATAATATCATTGAAAATAATCTGTAAATTTAATGTAAGTGCCCAATAAATTTATAACGAAAATTTTAGACTTTTAAATAAAATAATTTTTAACCTTATGAGAAAAGACAAAACTTAAAATCCTGTACAAATCAAGGAACTTTTGAATCCATTACAATTTTTGGCTTTAAACTTTACTACAGAGCTACAGTACTGAAATCAATTTACCTAGGATACAAATTTACCTGTCTACAAACTGCAGACTTTTGACAAAGAAGCAAAATTGTGAAATAGAAAAGAAGCATTTTTAACCTGTTTATCGAGAGGCTGTCTTAACTTAAACCTGTCTTTTCCCCTTAGCTGAAACCGTGCTGCACAGCAGGGGGCGAGACACAGGCCCACTCCATCTACAGACTGCCTCCTGAGCTCTGGCGGGCAGATCTTTAACTATCCTTTTATATTAACTTGTAAATCATAAAATTAGGAGAATTCTGAATCCTCTCCTCTGTTTATAGACTGTGTGAGGTTAAATTTGCTCTCCACATTTACTCTTGTCCCTGCTTGTCTTTTACCCACAGATGAGTTAGGTTAGCTGGCTACTGTGATCATGTGGCTATTCAATTTCAGCAGTAACTTGGTGATTTTTGGGCCAAAAATCATTTTTCCTACACCTTTTCTATCCATTTAGCAAGCAATGTCTTTCTCGATCTTGAGCACACCCGTGGCTCCGCCTCTGCGCAACTCGGCGTGCCCGCCAGCTATTATGTTCGCCTTGGCTCAAGCTGTGGGCTCTGACCCCGCCATCACCGCCGCCGGCAGGGGACAAAAGGGGGGGCGCAGGGCGCGGGAGCCGCCGCGTTCTGAGCGTGCCCAGATGCGGGAACTGTCTGCCATTAAGTCGCAGGCCTGTGGCCTCTGCCAGCTCAATAGCGTTTGTTATTGCAGCCGCACTTTTGTCTTTTGGACTTAATTGTTTGCCGTAGGCTGTTTTCCCAGGTCTATGTTTAGCCGTGCGAGCTTGGTGGCTCCGTGAGTCCATTGCCTTGGAAACGGACTCCATGTCGTGGCTGTTAGCATCCTGTCGCCCGCCGGGCCCAATCACGCCCGCCGGAGCCTGCCAGAGGACCGGACCGCATCCTATCTAGCATGTGGGCGTCCTCCGTGTCTGTGCAGTGTGGCCCGCGGCTCCCAGAGGGGCAATTTTAGTTTGCACCCAGGCCTGTGCACTCCGGCCATGCTGCCACTATCTCAGTCATAGTGAGGGCCCACTGACAGTCCCGTCACCCGCACCCAAACATGCATGGGAGCTTTCTTAATCCCCATGAAAGACAGGCTCTGTGAAGCTACCCTTTTGTTTCTCAAAAACTCTCAATAGAATTTATAGATATACTTTCTGAATCTCCTCTCAGGCCGAGGCCCACACTCCCCATGAGCAGTCGGCAATTCGCTAGTGGGCCAACTATGCTGGGCCCTGTTGCCTTGGGAACGGACTTCCGCTGGGCACTAGCTGCGCCCAGCCTGTTCTCTTTAGTAAAATTTAAAGTTTCCTGCACGTGAGAGCCAGGGACTGAGCTCTCTATAAAAAAAATTAGGCGATTACTGAAAAGGAAAAAAAAGAAAAGATACCACCCTGAATGTTGAAATGAAAGGCATTAGAATCAAGCCTGTAAAATAAGGGGGAGGGGAGGAGGCCTTTTGTCCTGTGACAGGATGTGAGTCAAGATATTTACAGTCGGCCATGGGGTCTCCAGCTAGGAAAGCAGATAAGAAAAACAGGAAACTCCTGGACAACCCCCTCCTTGGTATTTAGGTGAAAGGTCAAGAATTTGCCACTGAGCGCGCACTCTTAGCCTTATTTGAATTGACCAATGGAATGAATCCCCATAACCACGCTTTTCACTTCTGTACCCGCGCTTTTGCTCTCCTATAAGAACCCCTCACCCCAACCTGGGGGCGCGCAAGTCCTCCGAGAGACCTTGTCGCCCCAGGTACCTGTGTATTTGAATAAACCTCTTGCTGTTTGCATCCGTAAGTGTGGTTTTGTTTAATTCGTGGGTCCGGGGGCCTCTCTCGAAAGGAAGACATCCCTCGGGGGTCTTTCATTACTACCTTGCATAAAAGAAAACTGTCTTAAGGAACTCTCGTGTTGTCTACATTAAAAATACCAGTGCTTACTTCCCTTGCTTCTCTACAAGTATTATCAAATAGCCTGAAACCAGTCCCGCACCCATTTGGAGCCAATCCACCCTCGTGCTCTCTATAAACCTACTGGCCAGACTTTCAGAGGATGACCCCATGGATTTTTCTTACCTCTCAAAACTCGTAGATGGTTTTGCAGACAAGAGTTCTTTGGTTGTAGCTGCTTTCGATTCCAGCAGGGTCTCCATTTGTGGCAAATGTTCCACACCCGAGTCTGCATCACCACCCACCTGGTATGGACCATGACTCCATACCTTCCACGAGCTGGATAAGGTCCTAGGGATTAAACAGAGACACACACACCCATACAGAAAGTTCGAGTCATTTGCCAGGAGGAGAATGCTCGTTTATTCAGCTTAATCTGGGGTTAAAATACACTTTGGCCCCAGTAAAGGAAACCCCTCTCAGCCAGAGGGGGGTGGGGAAGCTGGCGCTAAGTGAGCTTTTCGCAGGCAGGTGGGCAAGGGTGCAAGGCAGTGTCAGACAGGTGAGAGGTACCTTGGCACCTGGGCTCTTCCGGGCAGGTTGAGAAATTACCATTCCAAAGTAATATAGAGCCCTAGGCTATTATACCAAGCTAGAGCAATACAAGCACGGAACTTAGCAAGAAGCTTAGCTGGTTGCCAAAACACTCCTTGATTTGCATCCCAGGGAGCAAGGGAAGGCCCGGGCCTTACAACTGGCTACCTGGGCAATCACACAAAGTCTCATTTGCAACATTGAAGCAACCAACTTTGGTTAAGGCCTAGAATAACTGACAGAACATTTTCAAAGGCAAGAAATTTTTCAAAACTGTCTTACCCTGTCTTGGCAAGATTTGACAGTCCTGCTTATCCATTTCTGGATACTATATATCTTGTCAGTGGTTGAGGCATGGGCATTTCTTGGCCCAAAGGTCAGTTTTTTCCAGGAAGAAAACAGGTTCCAATTGGAGTGTCTTTGGTGTTCAACATTCTCTCGGGAATAGATCAGTGCTGCCAGGAGCAATCATGTCTCATGTCAACAAAACCCTAAGTTATTTAAATGCCATGTTCTACAGATCCTTGAAGTGGTTGAGGATCACCTATATAGACATAATACAGTCTATATATCTAAAGAACCTAATTGATCTGACTGTATATACAACAAACATGAATAACTATTGACCTATAATAATAAATACACGTATAACTGAAAGACTAAAACTTGATGTTAGAATATTAAATAATCTGTTAAAAAGTATAACAAATGAGAACAGAACCTCAAAATGTAAACAATATATAAGTAGTTTGATCAGAGGTAGGAATAATATATAATGCAATATAAAAACATACTCTAAAAGTTGTATCAATATACAAAATGTCTTAAACGGAGATAGAAACATGCATAGATACAATCTGACAAAATAACTTTGCATCAGTGTACAAATGTAAACAAAAGTAACAGATATAATTTGAACTTGTATCAATATACAAAAACTATACCAATGAAAATTATCCATAAATAATAGCTCACAAATATTCACTTTATTACCCACTGTTACTATCTTCCTTTTTTTCAACAAACATAGCTTTCACCCTAACCCTCAATCTTATACAAGTAATAATGAACAACCCATGAACAGTGTTCCCAACATTATGGATAAACTTTTTTGGGCTAAGGAGCATTGTCATCTAGAATTGCTTCCTGCAGTCATGAGGGTGATGTTCTCTTAATGGGATCCTGCAAAAATTAAGTGGTGATTAAGTTTCAAAATTACAATCTAGTATAGTTGCAAACAATTTCTGAGCAGGTAACAGGATTTTTTGTTTTGTTTTGTTTTGTTTTTGTTTTGTTTTGTTTTCAAAGTTCTCATTTGAAGTCCTGGCCAGAATATGAGAAGGTGCACCATTTCAGCAGATGGTACCCAAAACAAGAGGTCTTACTGTAGCGCTGTCTGTATCACGACATCATCTCAACTAGGTAGAGTTGTTGCTGTGGGGCCACATCTTCTTCCTGGAAACTTCAAATATTATTACAGGAAAAGGATCTATAGGAAAATCTATGTTCATCATGAAAAACTTAAACATCATTCATATAAACATACGTTCAATGAAGAATATGATATAGATCAAAAAAAAGGCAAGGAGAAAGTTAAATTTTTCCTATAGTCTTTCTTCTGTCTCACACCAGATGACTCCTGATATGAGACAGAAACTCTGAATGTTCCTTTTAAAAACAAAATTGGATTTAGAGAAGTACAAAGCCATTATCCAACTCCAAAACCAGCTATATGTGTGTTTGTGTAAATGTAAGTATAAACAATACCTGGACTCATAAACCATGTTCTGTTTTCTACATGATCCCGAGTGGATAGTTATTTTTTCTTCTGTCAGCATTCAAACATTCAAGGTCTCTTGAATTTTTGAAAAGGAATGTTGTCCTGCAAAGACAAAAACAGAACTCTGTCCCCATCCTATATTTTTTTCTTGCCACCTGTTTGGCTATCACCATTGTGGATGAGATGTCATTTCTCCTTTTCAAGAGGTTTCTCCTCTTAAAACCAAATCTTTATTAATTTTGATGGTATCCATAATTTTTATTTTCCTCTGGAAACAAGAACAAAACCCCTTTTCCAAAGCAATACATCTTTTGGTTTCCATTGTGAGGTCAACACATCTTTGAAATATATTCGTTGATTCAATTCAGAAGTTCTTTTCATTATCCACTGTGTCTCTGCTGCTGTTGTTCCTTTCTCATTAGCCTTAAGAAAATTAAAGATTAATAAAGGATTATGCAATCTATTTCTGGAGGTATTTTTGTCCTTTTCTGTTTGTTCATCACATCCTTTAAAGTATGATTTGAACTTTCTATAACTGCCTGACCTGTAGGATTATTTGGTACACTTGTAATGTGTTTTATATTATAATAATCAAAAAATGTTTCATTTTCTTAGATACATATGCTGGACCATTGTCTGCCTTTATTTGTGAAGGTATAGCCATGATGGCCATAACTTCCAACAAATGTGTGATTACTAAATCAGCCTTTACTGAGCTCAAGGCTGTTGTCCATTGAAAACCTGAATACGTGTCTATGGTGTGATGTACATATTTCAGTTTACCAAATTCTGTAAAGTGGAACACAACCATCTGCCAGATTTCATTCCTTTAAGTACCCTTTGGGTTACTTCCTGCAGGCAATGGTGTTTGATTATAGAAAGAGCAAGTAGGGCATCTCTTATTAATCTCCTTAGCTTGTTGCCATGTAATAGAAAACTCTTTCTTTAAACCTTTGCTATTGGCATGATATTTTTTATGAAATTTTGAGGCCTGCAAATGCTCCCAATCAATAATTGATCAATTTCTGCATTACTTGGTGCTAGAGGACCTGGTAGACACATATGGAATCAGATGTGTGTTATGTACGTAGGGCAAAGCCTGTTTCTGATTATGTCTTGCGCCTGTATAAACAATGAAGTCAGTTCTATATCATATATGGTATAAATTCAGCAGTTTCAATATGCAAGACAACTCTTTCTGCATATTGTGAACCAGTAACTATATTGAGAGGTTATTTACAATCCCTTAGTACCATAAGAATAGCATATAGTTCTGCCTTCTGGACAAAATTATAAGGGCTTTGTTCCACCTTACTTAATCCTGATTTGTAATCTGCCTTCCCTATTTTATTTGCATCAGTATAAAATGTATGGGTTCCAATTATTGGTGCATCATGTACAATTTGAGGAAGAATCCAAGAAGTTCTCTTTTTAACATTAAGTCTATCACTTTTGGGATAGTTGCTGTTAATTTTCCAAAAAAAATTAGCACAAGCCTTTTGCCATGGTTCATTGTCTTCCCATAACTTTTTTATTTCATCAGTAGTGAAAGGTACCATAATTTCTGCTGGATCTATACCTGATAGTTGGCGAAGTCTCAATTTATCTTAATTAATTCAGAGACTTTTTCCACAAAAGTTTTTAATTTTTACTTGGTTTATGTGGTAAAAAGATCCATTCTAAGATAATATCATACCTCTGCATTAAAATTCCTGTAGAAGAAATTTTGGAAGGCAATATGACTAGAATACAACCAAGATTTCTATTCACCTTATCTACATGTGCCTCCTGTAATTTTTCCTCAACCATTGTCAATTCCTTTTCTGCTTTAGCTGCTAATTCTCTGGAACTATTCAAATCTTTATCATCACCTAAGGTTTTATTTAAATGAATTATTAGATCAGGTGTTATCCCAACAATTGATCGTAGACAGAAAATGTCTCCTAACAATCTTTAAAAGTCATTAAGAGTCCGTAATCAGTCTCTCCTAATTTCTGCCTTTTGCGTTCTACTTTTCTGTAAACCTATTCTGTAATTTAGGTCATTAATAGAATCTCCTTTTTAATTTTTTCAAGAGCAATTTTTTATTAAAAATTTCCACCTCCTCCCAATTCCCTCCCCTTCCCCCACTTACCTTTCTTCTCCAAGACAAAGAGCAGTCAGGGTTCCCTACCCTATGGGAAGTCCAAGGTCCTCCCCACTCCCCCAAGGTCCAAGAAGGTGAGCATCCAAACAGACAAGGCTCCCACAAAGCCCATCCATGCAGTATAATCAAAGCCCAGCACCATTGTCCTTGGCTTCTCAGTCAGCCTCCACCATCAGCCACATTCAGAGAGTCCAGTTTGATCACATGCTCCATCAGTCCCAGTCCAGCTGGCCTTGGTGAGCTCCCATTTGATCAGTCCCACCATCTCAGTGGGTAGATGCACCCCTCATGGTCCTGACTTCCTTGCTCATGTTTTCCTTCCTTCTGCTCCTCATTTGGGCCTTGGGAGCTAAGTCCAGTGCTCCAATGTGGGTCTCTGTCTCTATCTTCATCCATCGCCAAATGAAGGTTCTATGGTGATATGCAAGATATTCATCAGTGCGGTTATGGGACAAGGCCAGTTCAGGCACCCTCTCCTCTGCTGCTGAAGGAACAATCTGGGGACCTCTCCTTGTACGTGAGAACTCCTCTAGAATCAAGTCTCTTGCAAAACCCTAAAATGGCTCCCTTAATTAAGATATTTACTTCCCTGTTCCCATATCCACCCTTCCTCCATCCCACCCATCCCATTCCCTCAAGTTTTCCCGAATCCTCCCCTTCTCCCTTCTTTCTACCCATCTCCCCTTACATCCACCCCCCCCCCCCGTGCACCCAGGTTTTGCCTGGTTTTTCTTTAGGTTCATCTTCTTATTTAGCTTCTCTAGGGTCACAAATTATAGGTTCAAAGTCCTTTAATTATGGCTAGAATCCACTTATGAGTGAGTATATACCATATTCCTCTTGTTGGGTCTGGGTTACCTCACTCAGTAAAGCGTTTTCTATTTCCATCCATTTGCATGCAAAATTCAAGATGTCATTGCTTTTTACCACTGAGTAAAACTCTATTGTGTATATGTTCCACACCTTCTTTAACCATTCTTCTATTGAGGGGCACCTAGGTTGTTTTCATGTTCTGGCTATTACAAATAGTGCTGCTATGAATATAGTTGAACAAATGCTTTTGTAGTATGATAGGGCATCTCTTCGGTATATTCCCAAGAGTGGAACTGCTGGGTCCTGAGGTAGGTTTACTCCCAGTTTCCTGAGAAACTGCCACACTGATTTCCAAAGTGGTTGCACAAGTTTGCATTCCCAACAACAATGGATGAGTGTTCCCCTCATTCCACATCCTCTCCAGCATAGGCTATCATTGGTGTTTTTGATATTAGCTATTCTGACAGGTGTAAGAAGGTATCTCAAAGTTGTTTAGATTTGCATTTCCCTGATCGCTAAGGAGGTTGAGCATGACCTTAAGTGTCTTTTGGCCATTTGAACTTCTTCTGTTGAGAATTCTCTGTTCAGTTCAGTACCCCATTTTTTAATTGGGTTAATTAGAGTTTTAGTGTCTAGTTTCTTGAGTTGTTTGTATACCTTGGAGATCAGACCTTTGTCTGATGAGGGGTTGGTGAGGACCTTCTCCCAGTCAGAAGGTAGCCTTTTTGTCTTAATGACAGTGTCCTTTGCTTTACAGAAGCTTCTTAGTTTCAGGAGGTCCCATTTATTCATTGTTTCTCTTATTGTCTGTGTTACTAGGGTTCTACCTAGGAAGTGGTCTCCTGTGCCTATGTCTTGTAGACTACTTCCCACTTTCTCTTCTATCAGATTCAATGTGGTCAGATTAATATTGAAGTCTTTAATCCATTTGGACTTGAGTTTTGTGCATGGTGATAGATATGGATCTACTTTCATTCTTCTATAGGTTGACATCCAGTTATGCCAGCACCATTTGTTAAAGATGCTTTCTTTCTTCCATTGTATACTTTTAGCTCCCTTGTCAAAAATCAGGTGTTCATAGGTTTGTGGGTTAATATCCGGGTCTTCTATTCGATTCCATAGGTCGACTTCTCTGTTTTTATGCCAATACCAAGCTGTTTTCAATACTGTAGCTCTGTAATAGAGTTTGAAGAGCTTGGATAGTAATGCCTCCAGAAGTTCCTTTATTGTATAAGATTGTTTTGGCTATCCTGGGTTTTTTGTTTTGCCATATAAAGTGGATTATTTTTCTCTCAAGGTCCATGAAGAATTTTGGTGGGATTTTTATGGGGATTGCATTGAATCTATAGATTGCTTTTGGTAGAATTGCCATTTTTACTATGTAGATCCTTCCAATCCAAGAGCAAGGGAGATCTTTCCATTTTCTGGTTTCCTCCTCAATTTCTTTCTTCAAAGACTTAAAGTTCTTGTCAAATAGGTCTTTCACTTCCTTGGTTAGAGTTATCCAAAGATATTTTATGCTATTTGTGGCTATCGTGAAAGATGATGCTTCTCTGATTTCCTTCTCTGCTTCTTTATCCTTTGTGTATAGGAAGGCAACTGATTTTTTGGAGTTGATCTTGTATCCTGCCACATTACTAAAGGTGTTCATCAGCTGTAGGAGTTCTTTGGTAGTTTTTGTGGTCACTTATGTACACTATCATATCATCTGCAAATAATGAAAGTTTAACTTCTTGCTTTCCAATTCGAATCCCCTTGATCCCCTTATGTTGTCTTATTGCTATTGCTAGAACTTCAAGCACTATATTGAAGAGGTATGGAGAGAGTGGACAGCCTTGTCGTGTTCCTGATTTTAGTGGAATAGCTTTGAGTTTCTCTCCATTTAATTTGATGTTAGCTGTCGGCTTGCTGTAAATAGCTTTTATTATATTTAGGTATGATCCTTGTATCTCTAATCTCTCCAACACTTTTATCATAAAGGGGTGTTGAATTTTGTCAAATGCTTTATCAGCATCTAATGAAATAATCATATGTTTTTTTTCCTTCAGTTTATTTAAATGATGGACTACATTGATAGATTTGTGTATGTTGAACCAGCCCTGCATCTCTGGGATGAAGCCTACTTGATCATAATGGATAATTTTTCTAATGTGTTCTTGGATTCGGTTTGCCAGTATTTTACTGAGAATTTTTTCGTCAATGTTCATGAGTGACATTGGCCTGTAATTCTCTTTCTTGGTTGTGTCTTTGTGTGGTTTTGGTATCTGGGTAACTGTAGCTTCATAAAAAGAATTTGGCAATGACTCTTCTGTTTCTATATTGTGAAATACATTAAGGAGTATAGGTATTAGCTCTTCTTGGAAGTTCTGGTAGAATTTTGCATTGAAACCATTTGGGCCAGGGCTTTTTTTGGTAGGTGTAAGGAGCCGTCCAGATATCGCCATTACAACATGGCGCTAGCGGTCCTGCAGCTTGGAGGTAAACAAATCCTCCTTTGGTATTGCCGCATGGGGCTGAGCGCCCTTTGCTTGTACATGTGAAATTGAGCCTTGTCCCTAGCCTATCTCGAGGCTCCGAGCATCAGCAGACTGGTATTCACCAATCAGGACGGTACCCGAGTCCCTTCAACCTATATAAGCAGATGCCGCTTGCCCCCCCCCTCGCTTTCTCTTTCACTCTTCTTGTTCTCTTTCACTTCTCATTTTCTCTCTCGCTTCCCACTCTCCCTTCAACCAAGAGGCTCCAATAAAGTGTGATGTGAGAAGAATTCTCGACTCGTGGTCGTTCTTCCTTGCTGGTCAAGGGGTCTGCCACAGGTAGGGAGGTTTCTGATGACAGATCCTATTTCCTCGTGACTTACAGGTCTATTTAAACTGTTCACCTGGTCTTGCCTTAATTTTGGTAAATTGTATTTATCTAAAAAAGTGTCCATTTCTTCCACAGTTTCCAATTTTGTGGCATACAGGCTTTTGTAGTAAGATCTAATGATTCTCTGAATTTCCTCTGTGTCTGTGGTTATGTCCCCCTTTTCTGATATGTCCCAAATTTCTGATCTTATTAATTTGCGTGTTCTCTGTCTGCCGTTTGATTAGCTTGGATAGGGGTTTGTCGATCTTGTTGATTTTCTCCAAGAACCAGCTTTTTGTTTCACTGATTCTTTGGATTGTTTTCTGCGTTTCTATTTTGTTGATTTCAGTCCTCAGTTTGATTATTTCCAGTCTTCCACTCCTCCTGGATGAGTCTGCTTCTTTTTTTTTTCTAGAGCTCTCAGATGTGCTGTTAAGTCTCCAATGTGTGCTTTCTCCGTTTTCTTTAATTGGGCACTTAGTGCTATGAACTTTCCTCTTAGCACTGCTTTCATTGTGTTCCATAGGTTTGAGTATGTTGTGTCTTTATTTTCATTAAATTCAAGGAAGACTTTAATTTCTTTCTTTATTTCTTCCTTGACCCAGGGGTGATTCAGTAGTTGACTGTTCAGCTTCCATGAGTTTGTAGGCTTTCTGGGGGTAGCATTGTTGTTGAATTCTAACTTTAATCCATGGTGATCCAACAAGACACAGGTGGTTACTAATATTTTTTTGTATCTGTGGAAGTTTGCTTTGTTACCAAGTATGTGGTCAATTTTCGAGAAGGTTCCATCAGCTGCAGAGAAGGTATATTCTTTCCTGTTTGGGTGGAATGTTCTATAGATGTCTGTTAAGTCCATTTGATTCATTACCTTTATTAATTCTCTTATTTCCCTGCTAGATTTCTGTCTGATTGACCTGTCCATTGGTGAGAGAGGTGTGTTGAAGTCTCCTACTATTAGTGTGTGTGGTTTGATGACTGCCTTGAGTTCTGGAAATATTTCTTTTACGTAAGTGGGTGCTTTTATATTAGGGGCATAGATATTCAGGATTGAGACTTCCTCCTGATGAATTGTTCCTGCTATGAGTATAAAATGTCCATCTCCATCTCTTCTGATTGATTTTCATTTGAAGTCAGTTTTGTTAAAAATTAGAATGGCCACACCCACTTGCTTCTTAGGTCTGTTTGCTTAAAAAACCTTTTCCCAACCCTTTACTCTGAGTAGATGCCTGTCTTTGTGGCTGAGGTGTGTTTCTTGTAAACAGCAGAAGGTTGGGTCCTGTTTTCATATCCAATCTCTTAGTCTGTGCCTTTTTATAGGTGAATTGAGTCCATTGATATTAAGTGATATTAATGACCAGTGGTTGTTGACTCCGGTTATTTTGGGGGGGGGGGGGGGGTAGTAGAGTTTGTGTGTTTCCCTTCTTTGAGTTGTGCTTGTGAAGGGTCACTAGATGTCTGAGTTATTGTAGGTAGTGTTGGCATTGTTGGATTCCTTGGGTTGTGATTTTCCTTCTATTACTTTCTGTAAGGCTGGATTTGTGGCTACATATTGGTTAAATTTGTTTTTATCCTGGAATATTTTGTTTTCTCCATTGATATTGAATGATAGCTTGGCTGGGTATAGTAGTCTGGGCTTGCATCCATGGTCTCTTAATTTCTGCAGTACCTCTATCCAGGACCTTCTGGCTTTCATGGTTTCCATAGAGAAGTCTGGTGTAAGTCTGATAGGTTTACCTTTATAAGTTATTTGACCTTTTTCCTTTACAGCTCTTAATAGTCTTTCTTTAATTATTCCACCCAATTCTGTGAGTCCCTGTTCCCCGATATGGGTGTGTGCCTCCCGTATCAAACCAAGAGCTTGGAACAATGTCCTAGGAGTTAAAAACAAACACACATAGAGAGATCTGGATCATTTGCCCAAAAGGTAAATGTCAACTTTACTCAGCGAAATTTCAGGTTTATATACTCAGGGGCCAAGTGACGAGAACCCCCTCCCATCTGGGAGTGAGATCGAGGTGTTGGGCACATGGTGCCGAGTGGCAAGAGGTACAGGGCAGGGGGGTGCTGAGCAGCTGCAGTGACAGACGTGCCAGGCACCGCTGCGAGAACCCTTGTTTGCAGGTGGAATTACCATGCCAATAGAGGATAAAGCTCTCTATGCTAATCCCCCTAGCCAGTGGGGTGAGCAGAGGAGATGACAGGAAGCTTAGACTGGTTGGGTAAACAGTCCTGCATAGCGCCTCGAGGAACCAGGAAAGGCCTGGCATCCAACATTTAATCTGTATGTTTTGTGCTTTGATTATTATATGGCGAGGGGGTGGTTTTTTTTTTGATCCAGTCTATTTGGTGTTCTGAATGCTTCTTGAACCTTCATAGTAATATTGTTCTTTAGGTTGGGAAAGTTTTCTTCTATAATTTTGTTGAATATATTTTCTGGGCCTTTGATCCACAATTCTTCTCCTTCTACTCCTATTATTCTTAGGTTTGGTCTTTTTATTGTGTTCCAAATTTCTTGAATGTTTTGTGATGGGAATTTGTTGGATTTGCTGTTTTCTTTGATCAGAGCATTTATTTTCTCTATGATGTCTTCAGAATCTGAGATTCATTGTATTTTATTGGTTATGCTTGTTTCTGTTCGTTTACCTAGATTTTCCATATCCAGCCAGCCCTCGGTTTGTGTTTTCTTCATTGTCTCCATTTCAGTTTTTAATTCTTGAACTGTTTCCATTACCTGTTTGTTTTTATTTGGTTTCCCAGGGTATCATTTACGGATTTACTCATTTCTTCAAACTTTTTGTTATACTTCTCATCCATTTCTTTAAGGGAGTTATTTATATCTTGTTTAAGGGACTCTATTGCTTTCATAATGGCACTTTTTTCCACTTCTTCTGGATTAGGGTGTTCAAGTCCTTCTGTTGTAGAGTCGCTGGGATCTGGTGTTTTCATGTTGTTTTTCAGATTGTTAGAGGAATTCTTGCCTTGGCGCCTGCCCATCTCTTCCTTCAAATGCTCTCCAATGGATCTTCTGGTACAGGGTCAGGTTCCCTTGTTGGCCAGGGACCTCGCTGAAAAAAGGCCTACCTTGCTGCAGGCAGGCTATTGAAACACAGAACTCCCTCCTGCTGGGTTGCACTTACCACCCTGTCCCAGCACCCAAGCAGGCTGAGCTGGGGGATTTCATGGCCCGAGGAAGGGAGGAACAAGGGAAGGGGTTCCTGGGTGAAAGCTGGGATGAAATAGGAGGAGAGAGGGTGTAGCATGGTGGAACAGCCCCTGCAGAATGACCAGGGAGTCAAGGGGGTTGGGGAATGTCTGTGCTCTTTCAGGAGCAATTTGTAACCCCCATTTAGGCTAAACTTTCTTTACTTCTTCAAACATCTTTTCTAAAGTATCTATATTTGAATCAGATAACAAAATGTCATCCATGTAATGGTAGGTTATAGACTTATGAATTATTTCCAATGGCTGGCCTGTGTGGGAGTTCCTTCTGTTTGTGTGTTGTTTACATTGATACCTCTGAAGGTTTATCAATTGTTTTATATTCTTGTACAGCCCAAATGGCTGGTGTCCATCATCTATAATAGTTTCTAATATTTTCCTCAGAAACATAAGTTTTGGGGCTGCAGACATGTTAATCTTGATATTCCATTGCAGTAATAGGTCATGACCTCACAGAATCACTGCAATATTGGCTGTATATGGCCTTAGTCTTCCTATTTGCCCTTCTGGCTCTTTGCATTCAACCCATCTCATGCTTTGTCTTACCCAAGATAGGGTTCCAATTCCCAGGAATTGAATATCTACCTCTAGAAGAGGCCAATTGGATGCCAAAATTCTGGAGAAATGATACTTACATCTGCACCCATGTCTAATAAGCCTTTAATAAATGTGCCATTTATACAAACTCTTAGCTTTGGTCTTTGATTGTTTATGAAAGTCTGCCAAAATATACATTCCCTCTATCCTACGGGAGTTGATATGAGTCATCCTCCACATTTAACCCATTATTTAGACCAGTATAGATTTTTACAGCAGGCATTGGATTTTTCTTATTTTTCTTGGTGAGACATGTTCTCCACTGTAACTGGTAATGACTGGGCCACTTTTGGCTTGGGGACTTGTGAGAGGCCCCTCAAGGAGTTTCCCAATGGTATCGGGTTGCCTTATCTGTCTGTTGTTGACCTGCATTCATTGGTCCAATGTTGGCCTTTGTCACACCTCCTACATACACCTGAAGGCTGAGTCCTCCTATTTCTGCTATTCCCAGAGGAGACATTATTCCTAGGAGTCCATTGTCTACAATCCCTTCTCATATGTCCCATTCTACCACAGTTAAAACATTTGGTATTTTGCTGTCCTCTCTTGCCATTGGAAATTGCTTCTCCTACCTACGCTTCTGTACCATAGTCAACTGTCTCAACATTCATTGTATGCAAGACCCATTCATCCATGGGTGCTGATGTAATCTTTAAAGGCCCAAGGATTCATTTGCACTCAATGTTGGCATTCTCATGAGCCAAAGATTCAATTATTATACATCTAACTGCTGGGTCACTTATCCCTATTTGTACAGCTCTAGTCAGTCTTTGCAAAAAGTCACTTAAAGGTTCTTTCTGACCCTGCTTAACCCTAAGATATGATTCATCTCTCTTTCCCAGTTTCTGAATTCTATCCCAAGCCTTTAAAGCTGCTGGGCTACATAGGGACAAGGTGTGGTCATCATAAAGAGCTTGATTCTTAGGATCAGAGTAAGGTCCTTTACGAAGAATTTGATCTAGGAAAATCTCAAGTTCATTTTCCTTTTTTTGTTGTTGTTGTTGTTGTTCTAAAATTCTCTCCTTCTCTTTAAAAAAGCACCTCCAAAGTAACTGCTGTCCACTTTCTAAGACTAGTAAGATTAACTGAGCCCAATCTTGAGACATTGCTTTGTTACTGAAAGCCCAGGTTTTGAACATATCCCTAACAAAGAACTAATGCAGTCCGTAAGCTACAATTGCTTGGTAATTTCCTTTAAATCAGTCATACATATGGGCTCTCATGTATATTCTTTGACAACCTTAGGGTACTTGGAGCCAGATACTTTTTTGTTGTTATTACTGGAAAGGCAGGCAGAACTCTGGGAAAACTATCCAGGAGATTTTTTAAATACCAACGAGGTTAAATTTTGCCTTTGTACCTTTTGATCCTGGTCATCAAATTCTATAATATTCTCAATTTTTTCAAATCTATTTACCACTGCCTTTTGTAACATCTGGATCCCCTGTCCAGTGTTCTGCTCTAATGCCCTCATTGAGGATTCGAAGGTATGAAGTCTATCCAGTAGAGATAATGTCTCATCCTTGGACATAATCTTAATAGCATACATATTACATAACTGTTGAGACATTTCATCAGTCAATCTTTCACACCCCTTTGACAGTGTCTGATTAATACATTCAACAGTGCAAATTCTCTCAAATAATGTTTCAGCACCCAATGTCATTGATTGGGTTTTATGCGCCAAATCATCTGTTTCCTTCGCCAGAGTGCTTAATCTTCCATTAAATGAAGTTGTATTCTTCTTCATATTCCCAAACTCTTTCTTAAGAAACATGGTTTCAGCAATGACTGCACCTATTCTAAAAACACCTCATTCTTAGCCGTATTGTCAAACCATTTGTTAAGAAAAAAATATTGATGACAAAATCAATCCCCAGAATTAAGATTAATGATGTAGAAGGGACATCATATAAGTCTTGAAAAACCTCACTCATGCTGTAAGTAAAGAGGCTATTGGAACCTTGGACTGTTAGGTTGTCTAACATATTGTCCTTTTAAATTAGCAACTTATGATCTATATTTAGGATATTAAATCTTTTCTGTGGTTTAATTAGCTGGATTAGGTGCAATAACCATTACTTGCCAGTAGGTGTCATGGGCCACCTACAAAACTAACGCAGCAGGGCATAATGGTGCACGTGAACTCACGTGGCAGGTCTGAAATCTTATTTTAGAATGAAATGATGAATGACAAATCACAGACTGCAGGCTCTGCAGACTTCTCTAAAGCAGTGGAATAGGCAAATGCAAACAAATCATTAGTGAAGTGAGGCTGCAGAGTTGTGTGAACCTCTTTTGCTGACTGACAAGAAGCTTCATTCTTTCCCTCCTCCAGTGTGAGGTCCTAGGAAATTTTTAATTCTTTGGGGGCCAATTAGTCTGGTAGCCAATGGAAAGGGTCCCATGACTCTCTTTAAAGTAGCTGGTCTCCCACCAGCATCAAAGTCCCAGGATGGTTGGAGGGAAAGAACCAACAGCTAACATAGAGAATCCAAGAAGGACCATCAGAGATCCAAAGTGTCAGTCATCACTGTACGTGTAAACTGATAAAATATCACAGGAGTATGTTTATAATTGTCAATACAATTTTTTAAAAAATCTGAATGATGGTGCTGGGGATGTGTTTGTCTGTAGAGTAGCTGTCCAGCACACATGAAGCCCTGGGTTCCACCCCCAGCATGGGCAGTCATGCTTGTAATCTCAAAACCTGGGAGGCAGAGGCAGGAGCATTAGAGGTCAAAAGTCATCCTCAGCTTCATCAAGAGTTCAAGGCTAGCCTGGGCTACATGAGATCCTGCCTCAACTGTGACTCCCCCCATTCTCCATAAGAGAAAGAGATGCTGCTTGTTGTCAGGGTGACATAAATCCATTTCATTGGTACCCTTACACCTTTCACCTAGAGCAAACAACGTCCATCTCAGCTAGACCTGGTCTTGCCAGTCAAGCCAACGAGGTCAGAACTCTTGGTGAGTGCCTGCAGCTTCCACAAGAGTCCAATAATCGACAAAAGGAAGTACGAATGGGTTCCCCAAGCTCTAAAGCATACACAAGAAAAAGGGACTCACCAAGATGCAGCCACTGCAGCCCAGGAGCCGGTTTTAGCGTGGTGTGGAGAGCTCAGATTGCAGGCTAGGGGGCTTCTGATGCATGACCTAGGGCCACAAGGAAAGGCTGCCCTACCCAGTGGGACCTCCAAGATGTTATGAATTTTCCTAAAGTGAGCTTTCTGCTGACTCAAAAATCCCAATCAAGCCAAATCACAACAAGTCAAACTAAAAATTATCCAGGTGTTATAGGATTCCTGCGCTCTTGAGTGTTCCCAAGGGAGAACCAGGAAGCTACATATGCGACCACAAGGGGGAGAGGAAAGAGACCACAAGGGAACTTTCCCTGGAAGCAGTTTAAATAGACTGGGGGAGTGGTCAAGATTTTGGAAGGCTGTCTTGACCCTCTTCTGGGGAGGGGTCAAGGCTTGGTGGGCACAAAGATGGGAACTCCAAAGATGGAGGCCAGAGACTGGGGCTTTCAGAGAGGAAGGAAGAAGCAGTTTGTTCCTTGGGACAAGAGAGAGAGAGAGAGAGAGAGAGAGAGAGAGAGAGAGAGAGAGAGAGAGAGATGGTTAAAAAGTGAAGTATTGAGCTACTGAAAGGTACATGGATGACACTAGCTGATAATGTCATAGTTGAGATACAGGAAACAGGTCAGGCAAGCACGGAATCTAAGAAGTACAGAGACAGAGGAAGAAACTGGTAGACCAAACAGAACAAAGGATGGCTCAGAGACAGGGAGAAAAAACTACCAGAAGACATGTGAGGGAAGTAAGAGATCTAGGGGGTTAGCACACCTCCCTGTAATGCCACTTAGTCTCTCCACTCCGTATTTGTAGTAGAGTGAACTCTGACACTTGGGTCTTCTGTTCCTAGACAACTGCTTTGTAAATATAATCAGTTCAAGGTTCAGGAAACGTTGCTCTATGTTAGAGGAAGCATGAACTCACAGTATCTGTTTCCTCCTGAGAGACAGTGAGGTAGGACTGACTGTTTTCTTCTCTTTACAATATTCCCCATTTAAGTTTTCCTCTTTTCTGTTATTCATTTATTTAATCCCCTCTTCATTTCTCTTCCTCTAGTTTTCCAATTGAGAGGCTCTATAGCCTCTGCTTCCTGTTTCATTTTCTCTTCCCAGTACTGGCACCTGCTTCGGGCTTCTGGGCTTTTACATATCAAATTAGCCTTGCTGCTCCATCATGGCAAACCTAAAATGGGCCAGCAAACTACTGGAGGATATGACCTGCCCCATCTGCATGGAAATTCTACAGAATCCTGTCACCATTGACTGTGGGCACAACTTCTGCCTACAATGCATTAATCAAGTTGGGAAAACTAGAGAAAACCTCCAATGTCCCCTCTGCCAACTCCCTGTGAATAAGAATGCATTCAGGCCCAATAAGCTGTTGGCTAGTCTTGCAGAGAATATACAGGCTATGGATCCTGCTGAGTTCCAACCAGAAGAAGAGCCAAGATGTCAGAAGCACAAGGAAAAGATACATTACTTCTGTGAGGAGGATGGAGAGTTCCTCTGCTTGGTGTGTCGTGATTCCAGGGACCACAAAACCCACGAAGTTACCTTGATAGATGAGGCTGCCCAGAACTACAAGGTAGGCACCTGCCTCCTTTTCTATTCCCAGCCCAGCAGAATAGAACTCCCTGGGGACCTGGGAGCTGCTGTCTTTTCCATCTGGTTGGCACCGACTGCTGCACTCCTAACACTTGAGTTAGCAGTTTGCAGCTGGGTCCAGTGAGCTCAAGGATCCAAGTTCTGGGAAATACCAATCTGTAAACAAGGCAAGAAGAATAATCAGAATAGTACTTTAGGGACAGGGGAGATAATTCAGAGACTAACGGCACTTGCCACCAAGTCTGAGAACTTAACTTTGACCCTCAGGATCACATAATACAAAGAAAAAATTGCTTTGATCCCTGAGAAAGAAAGGGGGCTGCTAATAATGACATCAGTATCCATCCCTGCCTCCCTAGAGGCATAACCTGACTGAAGCATCCTCTCCCCACAGGTGCGGATCAAGACACAGCTCTGGGATTTGTGGCAAAATGACAAGGAGATAAATAAAGAGAAAACGGAAGGTGAAGGAGCAATCCAGGTGTTCAGGGTAAGAAATATTCACTCCAAACACTTCTGAGGAAGTTGAGCATCTCTGTTGAGGAAATGTCTGAGCACTCCTTATACACCAGGCTGTAACAAAGTCCTGCTGACAAGATAGCAAAGGGCAGAGCAGAGGGTGTGGTGCCTGAGCCATGCTCCTGAGTTGTACTGACCTATCTGCCTGGGTGCTGCACCAGTGAACCGGGAGGGCTTTTGTTCCTCCACACAAGGAAGGATTTGTAAGAAACACACACACACACACACACACATACACTCAGACACAGACACACACAATGGCTCACACAGCCCTTTTTCACTAGAGACTGATTATGCTGCAAGAAACGGCAAGAGACTGTGATACCACCAATCGTCTCCACCTGATACTGATTTGGTTTACTTTTTTGAAAGTGGTTTGCACTACCTTTATGTGTATGTGTCTGTGTGAGTGAAAGTCATGTGTGTGCAAATTTTAGCAGATCCCAGAAGAACTGAAAATACAGATATTTGTATGCTGTTCTTCATAGGTGCTGGAAGAGCAGTAAGCATTCTCAACCCCTGCATCATCATCTCTCGAGGTCCATCCGTGCAAATTCAGTATAAGGCAGCTCAACTGAGAAGAGTTTTCTCTCTCTCTCTCTCTCTTCTCTCCTCCTCCTCTCTCTCTTTTTCTTTATTTGTTTATGTTCTTCCCCCATTGACTTTTAAGAATCTTTTATTTACTTGTTTTTAGATTTAATTTTATGTGAATGAATGCCTTGCTTCCATGTATGTATGTATACCAGGTGCATGTCTGGTACCCATGGAAATCATAAGAGGGCTCTGGATCCCTGGAACTGGAGTTAGGATGGTTGTGAGTGACCAGGTGTGTTCTGGGAAGTGAATCTGAGTCCTTTGCAAGAGCAACAAATCCCTTACTGAGCCATGTCTCCAGCTCCTAGACACAGTATCTTATGTAGCACAAACTAGAAATTGTTATACAGAAAAGGATAGTCTTGATCTTCTGACCTGTTTGTCTATCCCCCAATACTGGATGATGGAGGAGGGTTATCTGTCTATTGTGTTAGTTTCATTGGTCAATAAAGAGACTGCCTTGGCCCTTTGATAGGACAGAAAAATAGGTAGGCGGAGTAAACAGAATAGAATGCTGGGAAGAGGGCGATGAGGCAGACGCCATGGAGCCAGCCACCAGGTCAGACATGCTGAATCTTTTCCGGTAAGCCACTACCTCGTGGTGCTACCACGAGATTATTAGAAATGGGTTAATATCAAGATATGAGAGTTAGTCAGTAACTAACTCTCTAGAGATAATGGGCCAGGCAGTGTTTAAATGAATATAACTTGTGTGTTATTATTTCTGGGGCTAAGCTAGCTGTGCGGGAGCTGGGCAGGATGAAAAGCAGGCCTGCCCACAGCTCCTTTCTACAACTGGAATTAAGGGCTATACCTGAAATGGATTAATTAAAATTGCTGCGGGTCCCCTAGTAGCTAATGTGGCAGAAATGCTGCAGGTCACCTATCAGTGTCAGGCATCAGGTCCTATCATGGCAGGCCGGGGGCAGTGGGTCCTAAAAACAGCCAGGCCCAGGCAGGGACAGCACAGACCACATGCAGGTCCTAGGCGGCCAGCCAGTGGTAGCGGCAGGTGAGAGACAAAGGGACAGGCATGCCATGCAGACTGAGGTTGGATATTTATTAGTGGGTTATGGAAATATGGAAGGGAAGGGGGAGAAGGAGAAAAGGAGAGACAAAGAGAGAGAGAGAGAGAGAGAGAGAGAGAGAGAGAGAGAGAGAAGAAAGAAGAGAAAAGAGAGAAAGAGAGAGACAGAGGCTGCCTCTTCAAGAAGGAGACAGAAAAGAAAGAGACTCAGGCTGCAAGCAGAAAAGAAGATGTGCCTGACTTAGCAGACTGGGGGAGAGGAAGGTGAGCAGGCATGGCTTGTCTCTTAAAGAGACAGAACAGTTCATTACAATACCAGAATGCCCAGACTATGCAGTGCTGAAAATGAAACCCAGGACTACATACATGCTAAGCAAGCACTCTCTCAACTGAACTACAACCCTATCCTGGGTTTTTGATGGTGATGTTGTTTGTGTGTTGAGAGAGTGGTTCAAGTAGTCCAGGCTGAACTTGAATGGAGGCTGGCCTTGGCTTCCTAAATCTCCTGTCTTCACTTCCCAAGTGCTGAGATTTCTTAGTTGTGTCTCTGGCTGATGTTCTTGAAGGTTAAAAAAAAAGTCATTGAGCCTAAATCTTTGAACACAGGAAGTGCTTTGATCTCCTTGCCCCTCCCCCTTTCCCACAGGTACACAGTAGCAAGCTGTTCTATACCAGTCTCAGAATAATCTTTACATACTCCTAAAGAATGAATGGTTCCAGATTGTGCATGCCCTTGATTCCAGCACTTAGGAGGCAGAGACAGGTGGATCTCCATGAATACAAAACCAACCTGTTGCTCTTAGTGAGTTCCTGGCTAGCCAGGACTATATAGTGAGACTTTGCCTATAATTAGTTAATTTATTGATTGATGGTTGGTTGATTTAAAAAGTGAACGATTGGGTTAAAGGAAGCTTGGAGGATCCTCTCTCATTCCTTCTTCATCTCTGCATCCCTTCCTTTATCCCCAGGCCCGGGTACAACTAGAGAAACTAAAGATCCTTGAGGAATTTAAACGTGTGCGCCAGAGACTGGAAGAGGAAGAGAGATTCCTCCTGTCCAGGCTGAGCTGGCTGGAGCAGGAGGGAGTCAAGCAGATAGAAGAGTATGTCACTGACACAGAGGGACAGCTGACCACCCTCAGAGAGCTTAAAAGGTCCCTGAAAAATAGGCTAAAAGCGCCATCCATGGAGCTACTGGAGGTCAGTTCATTCAGAACAGTCTCTCTCTCTCTCTCTCTCTCTCTCTCTCTCTCTCTCTCTCTCTCTCTCTCTCTCTGGAAGATACTTAAAAATCTGTATTATATCGTTTCCTAACAACTCCTAATATCTGACTCCTCCATGTCCTTTGTCCTCTAAAATGAAATTTTGAGAAACTCCTATCACTTCCTGAAACAACATAAATGTTTGTGCATCCCTGTCCTCTCAGCACTTAGGGGTCAGACACAGAAGAATCTGTAGTTCAGTTCTAGATTTGGCTACACAGAGAATTCAAGCCAGCCAGAGATACATTAAACTGTCTCAAATAAAAACAAACAAACAAAACCAACAGGGAGGTATAATAGTACAATGAAGTGTCAGGACTAACACACCTGGTTTCTGTTTTTATTTTTATTTTTTCTGTTTTAACCATGGACAGTTACTCCAGCTTTGTTCTAACACTGCCAAGTTGAGCTCCCTGGTTCAATATCAGAGGCAACACCCATCTCCCAAATGTCACTTTTTCTTCTCTCTCCACTCTGTTTCTCCTGAGGTGTAAACACTATCCCAACTATGTCAGGAGTTTTGGGGGTAACAGTTCAGAATGGAATGAGATGGAGAGAAAAGGGCAGGCAGAGACAGACGATCAGAAAGACAGAAACAGCAAAGACAGAAAGTCAGAGAGAGGAAAGAGAGAGTGGAAACTGGGGTGTTCTCACTCTGTCTCCAGCTGAGTCTGAACCCCTTCTTGGTGCCTGTGACTCAGGCAAGCTCTGACATTGTTCTCTCTTTCTCTTCCAGGGCATCAAAGACATCTTGGGCAGGTATGATGGGCATCCCAAGTGCACTGTGCTTTCTGGTTCACTCACAACATTCAACATATATCCGAATATGTTCTCATCCTCCAATAACTCAGCTATGAGCTCTTTTGACTGCAGATGGGGAAGACCAAGCTGGCCACAGTAGCATGTGGTCTGCTGGGCACAGCTCTTTTCCCCAATACCCAGCTTTAGAGCAGCTGCACTCCCCTCCCATATTCCTCTCGGTCAAGTGTGTAAACCCTGGGTTTTCTATTCTACCTCCCTATTCCCTATCCATTCTCTCTTTTCTGATCCATCTTCCATCTTCATTTCCATGTTTTTATAGGTCTGATCTGTAGTAGGACACTGCTTGTTTGTTTTCCTGCTTGCACAGACTTTTAAAATAATCACACAGTGATTTATATTATTTAAATCACTGCTTGGCCAACCACTTAAGTGTTTTTCTTGCTAGCTTTTACATCTGGTATTAACCCACTTCCAGTATTTTATATTTTGCCATGAGGCTTGCTGCCTACCAGCAAGGTTCAACATGTCTGTCTTGGGGGTAGCTACAATGGTTTCTCTTTGTTTCTGCCTCCATTCTCCCATCATTCAGTTTAGTTTTCCCAAAGTAGCTCTATCTTGCTCTGTCAACTGGCCAAGGAAGTTTCTTTATTCACCAATGGTGTTCACAGCATACAAATGAGATTCCTACATCACCTCCCCTTTTCTGTTCAGATTTTAAAAAAAGGTTTTAACTTTAACATAGTACAATTACATATAACAAAACATGTATCAAGAAAAAATTACAGTTACAATTTTATAGCTACTTTATCTTTTATCATAACTAAGGAATACTATAACTATCTATTCTTCAACTCTATCAAAGACTCCAGAAGGAGATAATATTACCTAAGTAAACAGGAAGTACATTGTAAGCAACTTCTAAAACTCTCGAATTGACAGAGACATCTAGCTGCCTGGACAGTCACCCAAAGTTCTTTTGTACCCTTGGGGCATCCATCTTCAGCCTGCAGGCCCATAGTATCCAGCAGACTTTTTCATGAAGTAGGCATGAAAAGGCAGTTCCGGCTAAATTGACAGTTTGCCAGTCACTTTCTTCTGTGTCCTGAAGAATGTCTAGCAGACCCTTTCATGGAACAGGAACCCTGAAGGATTGTCTCACCTATACACAATTTCAGTAGCAATTTCTTTGTGGGCCCTGCATGTGTAGTTCATACAGAATAGCATCAAGCAGTCCAGACAAGAGAAGTTTCTTGCCCAAATGTTTAACCAATGGCATAAGGAGCCTCTTCAGTGCCCATCTTTCTCTTGAAGTAATTGCTTTTAGGAGCAGATGTGTCTCATTGTCATGAAAAGTTAAATTCTTAAAATATTTTAAATGCCATATTCTGAAGGCCTCTGAAAGATTTGAAGAATACCTATCTAACTAAAATATATCTCTCTATAAATATGTAACTAACATGACTACAAGCTTAACAATTATAGATGTTTATTTCTTTACCTATATTTCTTAATTATACATTATATTTTTAAATGAACTGCACAAAAATGATACCCTAACCAAAAACAAATATACATATAACAAAATTTATCTTAAGTTAATATCAATAAAACAAGATTCATACCAATGCAAATATCTATAGCATATCTATCTTTAAATGTAAAGAACATTTATAAACAATATTTGGTAATTTCAGCATAGTTCTTTCCAAATTGCTTCCTGCTTTTTGTTGGGCAAAGTATTTTTGGGGGGTTTCATGGAAATTTTTCAGGTGGTCCATCAAACCACAGTTGCCTAGAAACAATCCACAGGTTCTCATCCTCTGTGGAAACAAAAGAAGAACCTTTTTTCCAAAGAAACAAATCCTTAGACCCAAATTCTGAAGTCAAGATACCTTTATGTTGGTTTAACTTTGCAGTCCATACAATGAAATGTGTCTCTGTACTGCTGTGGAAGCACATTCTGCTCCTTCAGCCAATAGCCTTTAAGATATCAGCCCAATTTGACATGGGGAACCGTGAGCCCACTCTCTTGCTTCTGACTCCCATACTGGCTGCTAGACTCTGCTTCCTGTTTGTGCTCAGAGGTCAGTTTATGATGATGATCTGTAAGCTTTTCCCCTTAAATAAATAACCCTTTTTTAATCAATAATTCTGAACTGGTGTGGGATTGTTTTACAGCATCACAGTCCTTAGCTCCTTCACGGTCAAAAAACTTTTAAAAAAAAACACAATAATATACATAATCTAGACTCTATGTATGTATTCAATCTTTTCTTGTCTTATTTTCTTACTCTATTAATTTTTAATATTTATTTTATTATATTTACTCCTTTAATCTATGAAAATCTGTACTCTGTTTAAAGACTTTCTTTTATTGTTTTTTTTGAGTCATTTATTTTTTTTTATAACTCTCTCTACTCATTTTCTCTCTCCCAAGCCTACCTACATTTTTTAAACACACTGTGTCCCATTTAGAGATCTTTTATGTCTGAATCTCTTCTTATTGTGTATCTGTAATCTTTTGCTGAACAGAAAGACTTCTTAAAATGCTAAGCACTTCTTAAGAACCTAAGAGGCAACCTTGCTAGGACAAACAAGGCCCCACCTGCTTGCTCCACCTAATAAAATATGGTGGAAATCCTTCACTGCCTCTGAGACTGAGGGCTCACCACCTCAACTCTGATAACCACTTGGCCCATGCAGCAACCAAGTAACTTGCAGCTTGCTGTCTACAAACACCATTTAAATGCTTGGTCTCCTGAAAGAGCCAGAATTTGTGCTGGCAGCATGACCCAGAAAGCTGCTATTTCAAAATTGCATGGCTTTTTATTTATGCTACCGCTAAATCTGCAAGACCTCTCTTAAAGGAGCTGCAGCATGCCATTAGCAAAATGCTGACTACCAAGAAGGCATGCTTAACTGTTCTTTTGTGTCTAAAATTGTAACATGAGGGCCTGCTTGTTGGGGTTTCTTTCCTGCCTGGTTTCCACAGTTGTTAGGTCACAAATAAAACCACAGAGAGTCTACATTAGATATAAACTGATTGGCCCCTTAGCTCAGGTTTCATATTAGCTCTTATAACTTATATTACCCATTACTCTAGTAATGTTAGCCACATGGCTCCAGACCTTTTTCAGAGGGGCATGTCACATCTTGCTTCTCCTGTGTTCTGGGCAGGACTGCAGAGAAGAGCTTCCTTCTTCCCAGAATATTCCTGTTCTCATTGCCCTGCCTCTACTTCCTGTCTGGTTGTCCCATTTATACTTCCTGCCTGGCTACTAGCCAATCAGCATTTATTTAAATCATAATTGACAAAATACAGAATAGTTCTACACCATAAAATTACATTATAAGCTATCTCATGTTTTATGTGGATTAAATTGTCACTTGCTAGACTGGCATTTGTTGTATTGAGGCTGCTTGTTTGTTCCCAGCTGCTCAAATTCCCAAAACAATAAATCAGAAGAGCAGTCTTTTCTTTCCCAGCTGTACTCCCCTCCCACATTTTTATTAGCCAAGGAGGTGAACCCTGGGTTTCCTACTCTACCTCCCTACACCCTGTCCCTTCTCTCTTCTCTGGTCCATCTCCCATCTTCATTTCCATATTTACTTGGGTCTGACCTCATTCAGCCCTGCATTCCTGTACTGGACCCCTTGCTGTGGGACAATGGTATCATATCCTGCAAAGTTTTATCAGCTGTACTAGTTTAATAAAATACTAATTGGTTAGTAGCCAGACAGGAAGTATAGGCAGGGTGACCAAACAGTAAGTAGAGGCAGGTGAACAAGTACAGGAGAATTCTAGGAAGAAGAAAGGTGCACTTTGTGGTCATAACCCAGAAACAGAGGAAGCAAGATGAGAATGCCTTGCTGATAAAAGGCACCAAGCCATGTGGCTAACACAGACAAGAATTATGGGTTAATGTAAGTTTTAAGAGTTAATAAAAAGTCTGAGCTAATAGGCCAAACAGTTTATGACTAATGTAGATCTCTGTTACTTTGAAATTGAAGGATACAGGAACAGGCAGGAGAGAAACCTGTGTCAACAGCCTCTGACACTCAGCTCCCTGGCTCTAGACTGTATTTATCACTCTGCCTCCTCACCAGGAACCATCTTCCTGGTTTTTTCCTGCACACATTCTACCCCAAAACATACCACTCACATCAACATATCTTCACAGGAGTAAAGAATTTAAATTTTACAACCCAACCCCAGTTCCTTTGAACCTGGAGAAAAGAATGAGTGAAGCAAAAGCAAGACACGAGTCCATCATAGAAACCCTGAAGAAATTAGCAGGTAAGATGTGCCTGCAACTTCCTGTCCTTACCTGCATAGGGATTCTGTCCATCACCCCAGATACTGCCTGATGTCTCTGGTGCCAGCCCTTGAGCATTTCAGAACCCAGGCTGAATGCTGAGTACCTTCAAAGAACCATTATGTAGAAATTGCACAACTCATGCTGTGTTGTATCAGGTTTAGTGCTGAGGACTTTGTGCTTGCTTGACAAGCACTCTGCAATCTGAGCTACATCCCCAGAGTCAAAGCACCTCTTAGCTCAGAAATTTTCCTTGTTTAATAGGTGGTGAATATGGGACTAAAAGTATGTTTCCAATTTGGTTGTTGCTTATCACATGTACCCCTGGGCACCAAAACACAGCATTCACACATAGTGTAAGTAAAGAAACACATTGGCTCTGAAAGACTTAATATTGAAATAGAGCATATAATATAGCAATAAAAATAATAACAAACAGAAATATTGTCCAGGGTAATCTCTTATGAAAGACCACAGTGATCTGAGTAACTGGGTCTCTTGCACTCAGCATTGTGCCCAGGTAACACTCAACCTTTATTGGACATGCTGAAATGGCAGTATGTTTTAACATTCTGAGCTAAAGCAAACATATTATTTAAATTTATTATATTCATTTTTTAAAAAAAGGTATTTTTATGTCTATAGGTGTTTTGTGTGCATGTATTGTATATATACCTGGTCTTCATGGAGGTCAGAAGAGGGTGCCAAAAGTCCTGGAACTGGAGTTTCAGTGGATGCTGAGAATTGAACTGGGTTCCTGGAGTGGTCAACCACTGAGACCTCATTCCAGCTCCCTTTTCTTTTTGTTTTTAGACACTGGAACTCACTATGTACTGTGGACTAAAAGTTGTCATCCTCTTGTGTCAGCTTCCTGAGTGTCAGGATGCCCTGGTCTTCTAGGGTTTCAAAATAACATCTAGAAATTCCAAATTCAGTGGTTTATTCTTATGGTTTCTAGTACTTCTATTCTGGACTTGGCTGTACTGGAGAGCCACTTCAGAGAGATACTAGAGCAGCTCTCCCTGTTTGCTGCCTTCTTGGTCCACTGAGACTATGAGAGAAATCTCAGTACCACCTTTTCCCACATCAGCAATCAGTGCCTCACTGTGTGTTCCTTGTTGCTTGCTTAACCTCTGTGGACTCCACATCTCCTTCTCTCTCCTCACAGACAACCTGAAGACTGAAGGGAAGAAAGATAAAAGCGCATTCCTGAACAGCCTGAATAAAAAGGACAGGGAGAACTGTAAGTGTGTGCATACGCTGCTGTTTGGGGAAAGTGAAGAATACAAAATCTCTCTTCAATGGGATATTGAGGGTGGATGGTCCAGTGTGTGTGTGCACCAATGAAGAACAAGATTATAGGATTGTTTTATTATTTTACATTTATGTAATCATAGTAACACCCCCACTAATTAAGAAATGTTCATAATGAATGGAAATTTATAGATTTATTTCTTCATTGCACAAGGCTCAGGTGGAGACAGCTCAGTCTGTAGCTGGAGCTGACCTAACAGGCCTGGTTAGCCCAGCAAAGCTGAGGAGTTGAGACCCACAGGGACAATGCCTGTAATGATGTCATCTGATTGGTTCAGCTTTGAGGGTATTCAGGATAAAAGCCAGGATCAGCTGCTCATCCCTAATATGACTTTTTATTTATAACCACTTGTTATTAACCTAAAATTTGTTTTCTCTCAAATTTTAGGCTACCTGTTCCAGAAGAATAACTCAGAGTTGCCCACCTCTGGTAAGGATTCCTGCTTGGCACACAGGTCTTCCTGTAGGGAAGCAAGGGGCCTCTAGGTGTGCAGGTCAAAGTGTTCTGTTCATTCCCAGCTCTGATCCAGCAGAGGAAAGTTAGAGATCAGACCCTGGGAAGAGCTACCTAACATGTAGAACACCCTGACTGCTCCCAGCTCCCCTGAGAATACAGGAACAAAAAAGATTGGAAAGATGAGTAAGGCTTCCCACGGGAGAGACCGAGAAGGGATGTGTAATTGTACAGAAATCAGGGGCCAGAGATGGGTAGACTTAGAATGAAGGCCTGGCATCTCTCTTCTGCTTCCCAAGCTAAACTTTCCCTGCGAAAGGCCTAGCCCCCAAAGGGGACCCCTAATGTGCAGGTGTACCCTGCTGCTTGGTCTTTGTCCCTCCTACAGTCTCTGGAGCTCAGCAGTACCTAATGCTTAGCCCTATTCCATTCCCTTCCACCTCAAGGCCTCTTTTGTGGGACAGCACCCCCCCTTCAACACTGCTCAAGAACAAAACTGGGCCCCTTACTCCATGTTCCTAGAGGAGGAGCTGGCTGTGAGCAGGGCTCTGTGCACACTGACAGCCTCAGATTTGTGGACTTCACATCCCTGCGTGTTGTGCTTTTCTTCTCACTCCCCTACCCCCTTTGGTTTTTCCCTTTAAAATATTTCTTTTCTTGGTTATTCTTGTGTGTGCATACTTATGCACAACATGGTTGAAAGGATTGTTTTGTGAAGACTGTTCTCTCCTTATGTGAGTTTTTTATGTAAATTTTGGGATTAAGTATTAAGCCTCTGTATCTGTACCTGCCAAGCCATCTCACCTGTCTTTTATTAGTTCTTTTTTCTTCTCCCTCTAGCTCGTGTGTGCGCATGTGTGAACGTGTGTGTTCGTGCATGTGTATGTGTTGTGTGTGTACATGAGTTTGTGTTTGTGGTGTGTTTGTGTGTGCATGTAGTATATGTGTGTGCATATGTGTGTGGTTTGTGTGTGTGGTGTGAGTGGTGTGTGTGTGCATGTGTGGTATGTGTGGTGTGTGCATGTGTGGTGTGTGTGCAGGGTGTTTGCATGTGGTGTGTGTGATGTGTGTGTGTTGTGTGTATGTGTGCTTGGTGTGGTGTGTGTGTAGGTGGATGTAGGTGAGAGTAGTATGTGTGTAGTGTTGTGTGTGTGTATGTATGTGTGTGTGTGTGTGTGTGTGCACGTGTACTCATGGAGGGTAGGCTTAGGTATCTTCTTTCACACTCTTCTTTAGTTTCATGGACAAAATCTCTCACTACACCTCAAGCTCACTAGATAGAAAGGGCTGTCTTACTACTGAGGTCCATGTCCATCCAGCCATCCCTGCTACTCAGCACCAGAGTACAAGTGTGCCAAGGCCACACCCAGATTTTATCCTTAGATGATGGGGATCACGACTCATGCCTGCACAGCCAAACTACCTCCCCCGTCCTTTGTTTGTTTGCTTGCTTGCTTTTAAGACAGAATCTCATGTAGTCCAGACTGCCTTTGAACTCATGGTAGTTCTCCTGTCTCAGCTTCCCAAGTGCTGGAATTAGAGGTGTAACGACCACACTGCCTGGCAATGAGCACCTCCAACAAAACAGAAGTCAAGCCCCATGGTGGTTATTCTCACCCAGTGCTGCTCTTCTCCAATTGCTTTGACTCTAATGCCCCCGGTAGACCTTAGAAGTTCCTACCACTGTCTTCCTCTATGGTTTTTGTCCCCACACCACTGACCAACAGTAATGCAACTTAGCCAAGTCTGGGTGTCAGAAATGGGTAAAATCTGCTTAGGTCATGCCCCTAGCTTACCCCAGTGACCCTGACCACTTCCTCTAATACACACTTCCACACCCACCATCTCCACAACCCCACACACAGCAGAGGAGAACCTCACATTGGAGCAAAGGCTGAGATGCAACACCAAATAAGGGACAAAAATGTTCCCACTTTCTAAACCTTAGCAGAGCCAGGACCACTGATGCTCTAACCTTTGAATAGGATGGATAAAGACTCTGTAGCTTTGATAAACAGCCATTCAATGTCTGAGCCATAATACGAGGGTGGGGCCAATCAAGAGTCTCTGAATATCCAATTCTTCCAGTTCTCCTGTGCTAAGGGATTACATTCTCTCATGTGCACTCACACATGTACACATGTGCCTATGTTTGGGAGTCAAAGGATGACTGGGGGAAGTCAGTCTCCCTCCATGTGGGTTTCTGGACTGAAATCAGGTGTCAGGCTTGGGAGCACATGCTTTGTAAGTTGAGTCACCTCCTGGCCTTTGGAACTCAGTTTTAGAAACTGAGTCTAGTGGTGACCCCAGCTTTAGAAAATAAGGCTGAACCTTGACCTCTCATAGTAGTTCCAATTGTTTGCCATATGAGAACCAGGAAATATGGAAATGGAAAAGACATATCTTCATTGTTAGAAGATTCAAATTGTCCAGGGTGTTATGACCTTGATTCAAGGTCTCTTTCCAAACTGATTCTACTACTATGTGGACTGGGGGAGCTACCATGTGCACCCACAGAACAGAATCTCATAAAATCAGTGGCCTGGGGATGGAGAGTGGGGGTAGGTAATGGAGAGTGAGTGTAGGGAGCATGGGCATGGTATCTCACATCTATAATTCCAGCACTAGAAAGGTGCAGTTTGAAATAATGAGAAGTTCAAGATCATCCTTAGCTACACAGAAAATTTCAGCCCTACTTGGATTATATGAGACTCAAAGAAAACCAAAAGAAAGAGGCAGGAGTCTTCTCTGAGGACAAAGACTAAAATTTGAAGGAGAAATTCTCTCACTAGCTACAACATGAGAAACTCAAAAGCAGGGTGCTGGAGGACTTGGTCTGAAATTATCCCTCTTCACTTTTCTTTATCTTCCCACAGTACCTATGACTCTGGACTCGACCTCAGCTGATCCAAACCTCACCTTTTCTCAGGGTCTAAAGGAAGCAAGCTTGTATGTCGTCGACAGCACATTGAATACACAGGCAAAACCTCGACAATTCTATCCTTTCCACTGTGTGAGGGCCTTCCCAGGCCTCTCCTCAGGCCATGGGGTGTGGGAGGTGGAAATCCAGGGACCCCCAGGCAGGGTTGGCATAGTGGGTGTGGTTGCCGAGTTGCCTCAGGGGTCCCAGATTCAGAACTCTGGGTCAAGCTGCTTGTGGGCACTGCGCATTTCGTCCTCTGGATGTCAGCCAATCGCAAACCGCAATTTCCGGGTGAATCTCCCAATCTGTGTTAGGAAAGTGGGTGTCTACGTGGATTATGACCGTGGAGATGTCGTCTTCTATGATGCCATCACTAACAAACACATCTACACCTTCCAAACTTCCTTTGACAGACAGGTCTTCCCCCTTTTTGGGCTCCTAACTGCCCGCAGCTCTATCACCCTGAGCCCCTAGGACTGCTCCAAAGTGGATCCCTCAGTGTCTTCCCCACTTATCCCTCATGAATAAATGAGATGCAAATGGCAGAAAAGAAGCTTGGCCCTACTCATGCACACTACACACCCCACACACACTATATACCCTACACACTCTAAACACCCTACACACCCACACACTCTATACACTCTACACACCCCATATATCCTACACACCCCACACACCCTACACACACAAAGCACCCCATACAACATATACACCATGTACACCTTACACACCCTAAACATCCTTCACACCCCACATACCATACACACACTACACACCCCACACACTCTATACAAACTACACACCCAACATATGCTACACACCCTACACATACTTCTTTTTCTGAGTATAGAAGGCAGTGGAATCTCCAAATATTAACCACAAGGCTTTTCATTGCTGCACGTCATAAAAAGGACATGATTGGAAGTAGACATACTTCATCAATAGCCAATTGGAAAATATCTGGCCACTCCCTACTTGAGATGCAAATCCAAGACACTGCCCAGCACCCTGCCTGCCCCTTTCTCTACTTTACTACCTGGAGCTCCTATGACTCTGAACTTGAGCACCCGACTATCACCCTTTCCTGAAGTCTGAGAACCAGAGGCTACATGAAGAATCAGCCAGGCCTGTGCCAGTTTGTAGACAGGACGGTCTTCAATCAGGGCTGTAACCTTTTGACAATTCAAAGCAATGTTGTCACCCTCAACAACTCTCCATACAACTTAAAAACAAAATTGTAAACCACCGTTCATGTTGATATAAATTTCTAATTTTGTCTTAGGCCACATCCATAGCCATCCTTGGCCTCCATTGATGCTCCAGATTCAGACAGGTTACTACTGGAATAGATTAATAGTCAGGGAGGAGGTGGTGTGTGGAACCACACATACAGCATACTACATTTCACAATTAAAATTTTAATTTATTTTACATTTCTGGGTGTGTGTGTGTGTGTGTGTGTGTGTGTGTACCCACATGTCATGGTCTCCCAAGAAGGTACAAAGATGACTTTTGAGTGTTAATTCCCCTTTCTTCCTTATGGAATTCATGATAGATCGGAGCTCATAGACTTGGTACAAATATTTTATGGATGAGTCATCTCACTGTCTCCATTTCCCATTCCAGAAAGAAGACTGTACATAGACATGTTTGTTAGCTTATTCTCCCTAGGGTTCATGTTGCCCACCCTGGCCTTGAACCCTGTATGTTGCGGGAACTGGGCAGAACAGAAATCTCAGTCAACAAATGGTGTCCACATGGACAACTGCATCCACATAAAACCTGAGAGAGCTTGGGAAGTAATTCTAGACAAAAATGAATAGAGTTAAGCATAGTTTGTTGATAGAAGCATTTTCTCAGGTGGGCTATGTTTGCTAGAGGCAAGTGCATCTCATTTAAGAGAGGCTTCCTGACACAGCTTTAGCTGTAAAACCTTGCAGTTCTTTTAAGGGGACCTGCCATGAAATGGTGTTGATGAAAGATGACCGCATGAGTAAATTTCAGCCAATTTCATAGCCAAACATACACAGAGAAACACTGCCTCCAAAGCCAAAAATTAAAAATAAAAGAAATAGACATTAAAATGAAGCCATTTAAGATGAAAAATACACAGAGAGTTTGGATATTGTATGTTATTATGTTTTCTTTGAATTGTTTGAATGCTGAGGAAGGAATAAAAACTTCTAAAAGATATTTGTTTATAAATGATGCTGAATTAATCCAAGATAGTTATTTTGAAAATACCTTGACTTCAAAATTGAAGTCAAAAGATATGTTACTCTGGAGTAGAGGTTTTGCTTTTGTTTCCCCTAGAAAATGAGAGGGTATGGAATTATTCTCAGTTAATTAAAAAAAATCAGGTTTGATCAGGGAAGACCATCTGAGAAATCTCCAGTAGGAATACATGACCCAGATGTCTAAATTCTGCATACAGAACACATTCAAGATGCTGCCTGAGATGATCAAGCCTCACAGGATACTCCAGTCAGGACTTGAGCATCATTCTAAATTTTCTTTTTTTCCTTTTTTTATTGATGTTTATTGAGCTCAACAATTTTCTTTGCTCTTCTTCCTCCCTCTTCCCTCCCCCTTCAACCCTTCCCCATGATCTCCATGCTCCCAATTTACTCAGGGGATCTTGTCTTTTACAATTTCTACTTTCCATGTAGATTATATCTATGTCAATCTCTCTTATGTTAGCATTGTTGTCTAAGTTCTCTGGGATTGTGGTCTGTAGGCTTGTTTTTTATGTTTTCTGTTTAAAACCCATGTATGAGTGAGTATATGTGATAGTTGTCTTTCTGTGTCTGGCTTAGCTCACTCAAAATAATATTTTCTAGCACCATTCATTTTCCAGTAAAATTCAAGATGTCATTATTTTTTTCTGCTGTGTAGTACTCCATTGTGTAAATTGCCACATTTTCCTTATCCATTCTTCAGTCGAGGGACATTAGGGTTGTATCCAGGTTCTGGGTATGACAAAAAAAAGCTGATATGAACATAGTTGAGCACATGTCCTTGTGGCACAATTGAGCATCCTTTGGATATATACCCAAAAGTGGTATTACTGAGTCTTGAGAAAGGTTGATCTCTAATTTTCTGAGAAATTGCCACACTGAAATCCAAAAGGGTTATACCAGCTTGCATTCCAACCAGCAATGCAGAAGTGTTCCCTTTTCCCCATAACCTCTCCAGCATAAGTTGTCATCAGTGTTCTTGGTCTTGGCCATTCTCACAGGTGTAAGACGGAATCTCATAGTTGTTTTGATTTGAATTTCTCTGATGACTAAGGATGTTGAACATTTCCTTAAGTATCTTTCAGCCATTTTAGATTTCTCTGTTGAGAGTTCTCTGTTTAGGTCTGTACTCTAATTTTTATAGGATTATTTGTTGTTTTGATGACCAATTTCTTGAGTTCTTTGTATATTTTGGAGATCAGACATCTGTCTGATGTGGGGTTGGTGAAGACCTTTTCCCATTCTGTAGGTAGTCATATTTTCTTGTTGATCAAGTCCTTTGCTTCACAGAAGGTTTTTAGTTTCAAGAGGTCCCATTTCTTAATTGTTTCTCTCAGTGTCTGACCCACTGGGTTTATATTTAAGAAGTAATCTCCTGTGCCAATACATTCAAGTGTACTTCCCACTTTCTCTTCTATAAGATTCAGTGTAGCTGGCTTTATGTTGAGGTCTTTGATCCATTTGGACTTGAGTTTTGTGCATGGTGATAGATACAGATGTATTTCCATTCTTCTACATGTTGATATCCAGTTATGCAAGCACCATTTGTTAAATATACTTTCTTTTTGATATTTTTTGCTTCTTTGTCAAAAATCAGGTATTCAAAGATGTGTGAATTGATATCCGGGACTTCTATTCAGTTCCATTGTCCTCTTGTTTGCTCTTATTGCAGTAACAAGCTGTTTTCACAATTGTAGCTCTGTAGTAGAATTTGAAGTCTGTAGTAGAGTTTATAGTAGAGTTTGTGATGCCTTCAAATGTTCTTTTATTGTAAAGGATTGTTTTTGGCTATCCTGGGTTTTTTCCTTTTCCATATGAAGTTGAGTATGGTTTTTTTGATGTCTATGAAGAATTTTGCTGGGATTTTGGTGACCATTGCATTGAATCTGTGGATTGCTTTTAGTAAGATTGCCATTTTTAATATGTTAATTCTACCTACCCAAGAGCATGGGAGAGCTTTCAACTTTCCGGTGTCTTCTTCAAAGATTTAAAGTTCTTGTCATACAACTCTTCCACTTGTTTGGTTAGTTATTCCGAGATATTTGATGCTATTTGTGGCTATTGTGAAGGGTGATGTTTCTCTGATTTCTTTCTCAGCCCATTTACCATCTGTATATAGGAGGACTACTGATTTTTCTTTTTAGTTAGTCTTGTATCTTGCTGTATTACTGAAAGAGTTTATGGATTGTAGAAGTTCCTTGGTAGAATTTTGGGGGTTGCTTATGTAAACCATCATACCATCAGCAAATAGGGAGAGTTTGGCTTTTTCTTTTCTGATTTGTATCTCCTTTATCTCCTTTTGGTATCATATTGCTCTAGTCAAGACCTCAAGAACTATATTGAATAGGTATGGAGAGAGTGGACAACCTTGTCTTGTTCCTGATCTCAGTGGGATTGCTGGGAGTTTATCTCCATTTAGTTTGATGTTGGCTGTTTGCTTGCTGTATATTGCCTTTATTATGTTCAGGTATGTTCATTATATCCCTGCTCTCTCCAAGACCTTTATCATGAAAAGATATTGTATTTTGTCAAAAGCTTTTTCAGCATCTAATGAGATGATAGTGTGGTTTGTATTTTTCAACTTGTTTATATGTTTGACTACATTGACAGATTTTTAAATGTTGAACCATCCCTGCATGTGTGGGATAAAGCTGACTTGATCATGGTGGATGATGGTTCTGATGTGTTCTTGGATTCGATTTACCAGTATTTTATTTAGTATTTTTGCATCAATACTCATGAGTAAGATTGGTCTGTAATTCTCTTTCTTCTGTCTTTATGTCTTTATATGGTTTGGGTATCAGGGTAATTGTAGCCTCATAAAAAGAATTTGGCAATGTCCCTTCTGTTTCTATTGTGTGGAACAATTTGAAAGTTATTGGTTGAAGGCATAACTCACAAAAGAATCCCACACCAGTTTGAAATTATGATTAATAAAAGGGTTATTTATTTAAGGGGAAAACTTACGGATCACCGTCCTAGACAACAGCCTTCCACACGACCAGGAACAGTATAGCAGCCAGAAGCCAGAAGAAAGAGAGAGAGCACATAGCTACTGCTGCTTTTCTAAGCAAAAGAGAGCACTCCCAAGTGGGCTGCTATCTTAAAGGCTGTTGGCTGAAGGAGCAGAAGGAGCTCCCTCAGCACCTCCCCCCTTTTATTTAAGTAATAGAGTTTCAAACCGAATACAAAACAATATACACTAAGAACACTAAGAACAGATATCTAGTATAAGATTAGAATTACAATCAGCATAATCAATATTAAGCAAGGAACATATGCTAAATATTTTAATAAATAATCTATCCTATGGAGTCTAAGTCTTGTATTGGAAACGACTTGGCTAGATCATAAGAGGATGGTAACTATGACTATCTAATCTTCAACCACATTAAAGGTCTGAGAAGGGAGATAATATTACTTGAGCAGGTAAGAAGTACAATCAAATAGCTTCCAAAGTGTGCAACATATGATAGAGGCAACTGGCTACCTGAGCAATCACCCAAAGTCTCATTTGCAACATTGAAGCAACCAACTTTGGTTAAGGCCTAGAATAACTGACAGACCATTTTAAAGGCAAGAAATTTTTCAAAACCATCTTACCCTGTCTTGGCAAGATTTGACAGTCCTGGTTATCCATTTCTGGATACTATATATCTTGTCAGTGGTTGAGGCGGCATTTCTTTGCCCAAAGGCCAGTTTTTGCCAAGAAGAAAACAGGTTCCAATTGAAGTGTCTTCGGTGTTCAACATTCTCTTGAGAATAGATCAGTGCTGCCAGGAGCAATCTTGTCTCATGTCAACAAAACCCTAAGTTATTTAAATGCCATGTTCTACAGATCCTTGAAGTGGTTAAAGATTACCTATCTAGACAGAATACAGTCTCTATATATTTAAAGACCCTTATTGATCTGACTGTATATACAACAAACATGAACAACTATTGACCTATAAAAATTAATAGCTGTATAACTGAAAGACTAAAACTTGATGTTAGAATAAATAATCTGTAAAAAATGCACAACAAATGAGAACAGTGACCTCAAAATATAAACAATCTATAAGAAATTTGATCAGAGTTAGGAGTAATATATATTATAATATGAAAATATACCCTAAAAGTTGTATCAATATCCAAAATGTCCTAAACAGAGATAGAAACATGCATAGATACAATCTGACAAAATTACTTTGCATCTGTGTACCAATATAAACAAAAGTAACAAATATAATTTGAACTTTCATCAATATTCAAAAACTATACCAATGTAAATATCCATAAATAATAGCTCACAATTATGCACTCTATTACCTACTATTACTATCTCCCTTTTTTGTAAGCAAACATAGTTTTCACCCCAACCCTATAACTAATACAAGTAATAATGAACAACCCATGAACAGTGTTCCCAACACTATAGATAAACTTTTTTGAGATAGGGAGCATTGTCTTCTAGAATTGCTTCCCACAGTCATGGGGGTAATGTTCTCTTAATAGGATCCTGCAAAAATTAAGTTCCAAAATTACAGTCTAGTATAGTTGCAAAAAATTTCTGAGCAGCTAATAGGATTTTTTGTTTTGTTTTGTTTTTCAAAGCTCTCATTTGAAGTTCTGGCCAGAATATGAGAAGGTGCACCATTTCAGTAGATGGTACCCAAAACAAGAGGTTTTATTTTAGTGCTGTCTGCATCACGACATCATCTCAACTAGGTAGAGTTGTTGCTATGGGGCCACATCTTCTTCCTGGAAACTTCAAATAATATTGCAGGAAAAGAATCTATAGAAAAATCTATGTTCATCATGAAAAACTTAAACTCATTCATATAAACATATGTTCAATGAAGATTATGATATAGACAAAAAAAGGTAGGGAGAAAGTAAAATATTTCCTAAAGTCTTTCTTCTATCCCACACCAGATGGCTTCTGATATGAGACAGAAACTCTGAATGTTCCTTTTAACAACAAAATTGGATTTAGAGAAGTACAGAGCCATTGTCCAACTCCAAAACCAGCTGTGTGTGTGTGTGTGTGTCTGTGTGTGTGTGTAAATGTAAGTATAAACAGTTCCTGGATTCATAAACCATATTCTGTTTTCTAGATGCTCCTAGGTGGATAGTTACTTTCTTCCATCAGCATTCAAACATCCAAGATCTCTTAAATTTTTTGAAGATGAGTGTTGTCCTGCAAAGACAAGAACAGAACACTGCCCCCATCCTATATGCTTTTCTTACCACCTGTATGGTTATCACCATTGTGAATGAGTTATCATTTCTCCTTTTCAAGAGGTTTCTCCTCTTCAAACGAAATCTTTATTAATTTGATGGTATCCATAATTTTTATTTTCTTGTGGAAACAAGAACAAAACCCCTTTTCCAAAGTAATACATCTCTTAGTTTCCATTATGAGGTCAACACATCTGGTTGATTCAATTCAGAAATGCTTTTCCTTATTCACTGCCTCTATGCTGTTACTGTTCTTTTCTCATTAGCCTTAAGAAAATTAAAGATTAATAAAGTATTATACAATCTATTTATGAAGGTGTTTTTGTTCTTTCCTGTTTCTACAGCACATCCTTTATAGTATGATTTAAACTTTCTATAACTGCCTGACCTGTAGGATTATTTGGTACACCTATAATGTGCTTTATATTATAATAATCAAAAAAGTGTTTCATTTTCTTAGATACATATGCTGGAATGGTGTCTGCCTTTATTTGTGCAGGTATACCCATGATGGCCATATCTTCCAATAAATGTGTGATTACTGAATCAGCCTTTTCAGGGCGCAAGGCAGTTGCCCATTGAAAACCTGAATACATGTCTATGGTGTGATGTACGTATTTTAATTTTCCTAATTCTGTAAAGTGGAATACATCCATCTGCCAGATTTCATTCCTTTGAGTACCCTTTGGGTTACTTCCTGCAGGCAATGGCGTTTGATTATAGAAAGAGCAAGTAGGGCATCTCTTTATAATCTCCTTAGCTTGTTGCCATTTAATAGAAAACTCTTTCTTTAAACCTTTGCTATTGATGTGATGTTTTTATGAAATTCTGAGGCCTGCAACATGCTTCCAATCAATAATTGATCCATTTCTGCATTACTTTGTGCTAGAGGACATGGTAGACACATATGGGATCAGATGCGTATTATGTACGTAGGATAAAGCCTATTTTTGATTATGTCTTGTACCTGGATAAACAATGAAGTCAGTTCTGTATCATATATGGTATAAATTCAGCAGTTTCAATATGCAAGACAACTCTTTCTGCATATCGTGAATCAGTAACTATAATGAGAGGTTATTTAAAATTCCTTAGTACCATGAGAATAGCATATAATTCTGCCTTCTGGAAAGAATAATAAGGGCTTTGTTCCACCTTACTTAATGCTTCTGATTTGTAACCTGCCTTCCCTAATTTATTTACATCAGTATAAAATGCATGGGCTCCAGTTTTTGGTGCATCATGTACAGTTTGAGGAAAGATCCAAGAAACTCTCTTTATAATGTTAAGTCTATCACTTTTGAGATAGTTGATATTAATTTTTCCCAAAAAATTAGTACAAGCCCTTTGCCATGGTTCGTTGTCTTCCCATAATTTTTTTATTTCATCAGTAATGAAAGGCACTATATTTCTGCTGGGCCTATACCTGCTAGTTGACCAAGTCTCAATTTACCTTTTATAATTAATTCAGAGACTTTTTCCACATAAGTTTTTAATATTTACTTGGTTTACATGGGAAAAAGATCCATTCTAAGATAATATCACCCCTCTGCATTAAAATTCCTGTAGGAGAAATTCTGAAAGGCAATATGACTGGAATACAACCAAGATTTCTATTCACCTTATCTACATGTGTCTCCTGTAATTTTTCCTAAACCGCTGTCAATTCCTTTTCTGCTTCAGTTGTTAATTCTCTGGGACTATTCAAATCTTTATCACCATCTAAGGTCTTATTTAAATGAATTATTAGATCAGGTATTATCCCAACAGTTGATCATAGATGGAAAATGTCTCCTAACAATCTGTAAAAGTCTTTAAGGGTCCATAAGCGGTGTCTCCTAATTTCTGCCTTTTGTGTTCTAATTTTCTGAAAATCTATTCTGTAACCTAGGTAATTAACAGAATCTCCTCTTTGAATCTTTTCAGGAGCAATTTGTAATCCCCATTTAGGCAAGACTTTCTTTACTTCTTCAAACATCTTTTCTAAAGTGTCTATGAATCAGATGACAAAATATCATCCAACTAATGGTAGGTTACAGACTTAGAAAATTGCTTACGAATTATTTTCAATGGTTGGCCTGTGTATGAGTTCCTTCTGTTTGTGTGTTGTTTTCATTGGTACCTCTGAAGGTTTATCAATTGTTTTGTGTTCTTATACAGCATGAATGGCTGGTTCCATCATCTATAATATCTTCTATTATTTTCCTCAGAAACATATGTTTTTGAGCTGCAGCCATGTACATCTGGATATTCCATGCTGCAGTAAGTCATGACATCACAGATTCACTACAACATTGGCTATATATGGCCTTAGTCTTGCTATTTCACCTTCTGGCCCTTTGCATTCAACCCATCTCATGCTTTCTTTTACCCAAGATAAGGTTCCAATTCCCAGTGTTCTGCTCTAATGCCCTCATTGAGGACTCCAAGGTATGAAGTCTGTCCAGTAAAGATAATGTCTCATCCTTGGACATAATCTTCATAGCATACATGTTACATAACTGTTGAGACATTTCATCAGTCAATCTTTCACACCTCTTTGAGAGTGTCTGATTAATACATTCAACAGTGCAAATTCTCTCAAATAATGTTTCAGCACCCAGTGTCATTGATTGGGTTTTATGTGCCAAATCATCTGTTTCCTTCTCCAGAGTGCATAATTTTTCATTAACTGAAGTTGTATTCTTCTTCATATTTCCAAACTCTTTCTTGAGAAACATGGTTTCAGTCTGTAATGACTGCAACATTTCTAAAAACGTCTCATTCTTAGCCCTATTGTCAAGCCATTTTTTAAGAAAAAAATATTGACGACAAAATTAATCCCCATAATTAAGATTAATGATGTAGAAGGGACATCATATAAGTCTTGAAAAACCTCACTCATGCTGTAAGTAAAGAGGCTATTGGAACCTTGGACTGTTAGGTTGTCTAACATATTGTCCTTTTAAATTAGCAACTTGTGATCTATATTTAGGATATTAAATCTTTTCTGTGGTTTAATTAGCTGGATTAGGTGCAATAACCATTACTTGCCAGTAGGTGTCATGGGCCACCTACAAAACTAACGCAGCAGGGCATAATAGTGCACGTGAACTCACGTGGCAGGTCTGAAATCTTATTTTAGTGTGAAATGATGAATGATAAATCACAGACTGCGTGCTCTGCAGACGTCTCTAGAGCAGTGGAATAGGTAAATGCAAACAAATCATTAGTGAAGTGAGGCTGCAGAGTTGTGTGAACCTCTTTTGCTGACTGACAAGAAGCTTCATTCTTTCCCTCCTCCAGTGTGAGGTCCTAGGAAATTTTTAATTCTTTGGGGGCCAATTAGTCTGGTAGCCAATGGAAAGGGTACCCTGACTCTCTTTAAAGGAGCGGATCTCCCACCAGCATCAAAGTCCCAGGATGGTTGGAGGGAAAGAACCAACAGCTAACATAGAGAATCCAAGAAGGACCATCAGAGATCCAAAGTGTCAGTCATCACTGTACGTGTAAACTGATAAATATCACAGGAGTATGTTTATAATTGTCAATACAATTTTTTAAAAAATCTGAATGATGGTGCTGGGGATGTGTTTGTCTGTAGAGTAGCTGTCCAGCACACATGAAGCCCTGGGTTCCACCCCCAGCATGGGCAGTCATGCTTGTAATCTCAAAACCTGGGAGGCAGAGGCAGGAGCATTAGAGGTCAAAAGTCATCCTCAGTTTCATCAAGAGTTCAAGGATAGCCTGGGCTACATGAGACCCTGCCTCAACTGTGACTCCTCCCACTCTCCATAAGAGAAAGAGATGCTCCTTGTTGTCAGGGTGACATAAATCCATTTCATTGGTACCCTGACACCTTTCACCTAGAGCAAACAACGTCCATCTCAGCTAGACCTGGTCTTGCCAGTCTAGCCAATGAGGTCAGAACTCTTGGTGAGTGCCTGCAGCTTCCACAAGAGTCCAATAGTCAACAAAAGGAAGTACGAATGGGTTCCCCAAGCTCTATAGCATACACAAGAAAAAGGGACTCACCAAGATGCAGCCACTGCAACACAGGAGCTAGTTTTAGCGTGGTGTGGAGAGCAAAGATTGCAGGCTAGGGGGCTTCTGACGCATGACCTAGGGCCACAAGGAAAGGCTGCCCTACCCAGTGGGACCTCCAAGATGTTATGAATTTTCCTAAAGTGAGCTTTCTGCTGACTCAAAAATCCCAATCAAGCCAAATCACAACAAGTCAAATTAAAAATTATCCAGGTGTTATAGGATTCCTGTGCTCTTGAGTGTTCCCAAGGGAGAACCAGGAAGCTACATATGCGACCACCAGGGAGAGAGGAAAGACCACAAGGGAACTTTCCCTGGAAGCAGTTTAAATAGACTGGGGGAGTGGTCAAGATTTTGGCAGGCTGTCTTGACCCTCTTCTGGGGAGGGGTCAAGGCTTGGTGGGCACAAATATGGGAACTCCAAAGATGGAGGCCCGAGACCTGGGCTTACAGAGAGGAAGGAAGAAGTAGTTTATTTCTTGAAACAAGAGAGAGAGAGAGAGAGAGAGAGAGAGAGAGAGAGAGAGAGAGAGAGAGAGAAGAGGAGAGGAGAGGAGAGGAGAGGAGAGGAGAGGAGAGGAGAGGAGAGGAGAGGAGAGGAGAGGAGAGGAGAGAAACGGTTAAAAAGAGAAGTATTGAGCTACTGAAAGGTACATGGATGACACTAGTTGATAATGTCGTAGTTGAGATAAAGGAAACAGGTCAGGCAAGCAGGGAATCTAAGAAGTACAGAGACAGAGGAAGAAACTGGTAGACCAAACAGAAAAAAGGATGGCTCAGAGACAGGGAGAAAAAACCACCAGAAGACAGGTGGGGGAAGTAAGAGATCTAGGGGGTTAGCACACCTCCCTGTAATGCCACTTAGCCGCTGCATCCCTACCTGTAGTAGAGTGAACTTGGACACTTGGGTCTTCTCTTCCTAGACAACTGCTTTGTAAACATAATCAGTTCAAGGTCCAGGAAGCGTTGCTCTACGTTACAGGAAACAGAAACTCACAGTATCTGTTTCCTCCTGAGAGACAGTGAGGTAGGACTGACTGCTTTCTTCTCTTCACAATATTCCCCATTTAAGTTTTCCACTCTTCTGTTATTCATTTATTTAATCCCCTCTTCATTTGTTTTTCTCTAGTCTTCCAATTGAGAGGCTCTTTAGCCTCTGCTTCCTGTTTCATTTTCTCTTCCCAGTACTGGCACCTGCCTCGGACTTCTGGGCTTTCACATTATCAAATTAGCCTTGCTGCTCCATCATGGCAAGCCGAAAACGGGCCAGCAAACTACTGGAGGATATGACCTGCCCCATCTGCATGGAAATTCTACAGAATCCTGTCACCATTGACTGCGGGCACAACTTCTGCCTGCAATGCATCAATCAGGTTGGGAAAACTAAAGAAATCCTCCATTGTCCGCTCTGCCAACTCCCTGTGAATAAGAATGCGTTCAGACCCAATAAGCTGTTGGCTAGTCTTGCAGAGAATATACAGGCTATGGATCCTGCTGAGTTCCAACCAGAAGAAGAGCCAAGATGTCAGAAGCACAAGGAAAAGTATCATTACTTCTGTGAGGAGGATGGAGAGTTCCTCTGCTTGCTGTGTCGTGACTCCAGGGACCACAAAACCCACCAAGTTACCTTGGTAAAGGAGGCTGCCAAGAACTACAAGGTGGGCACCTGCCTCCTTCTCTGTCCCCAGCTCAGCAAAGTAGAATTCCCTGGGGATGTGGGAGCTGCTGCCTGTTCCATCTGGCTGGCACCGACTGCTGCATTCTTAATACTTGAGTTAGCAGTTTGCAGCTGGGCCCAGTGAGCTCAAAGGGCCAGGTTCTGGGGAATACCAATCTGTAAACAAGGCAAGAAGAATAATCAGAATAGTACTTTAGGGGCAGGGGAGATAATTCAGGACTAAAGGCACTTGCCACCAAGTCTGAGGACTTGACTTTGACCCTCAGGATCACATAATGCAAAGAGAAAATTGGTTTGATCCCTGAGAAAAAAAGGGGGCTGCTAATAATGACATCAGTACTCTGGGGTGTCCTCCCTGCCTCCCTAGAGGCAGAACCTGACTGAAGCATCCTCTCACCACAGGTGCAGATTGAGACACAGCTCTGGGATTTGGGACCAAAGGACAAGGAAATAATTAAAAAGAAAACGGAAGGTGAAGGAGCAATCCAGGTGTTCAGGGTAAGAAATATTCGTTCCAAACACTTCTGAGGAAGTTCAGCATCTCTGTTGAGGAAATGTCTGAGCACTTCTTATACACCAGGCTGGAAAAGTCCTGCTGACAAGATGGCAAGGGTAGAGCAGAGGGTGTGGTGCCTGAGCCATGCTTCTCAGCTGTACTCACCTACCAGCCTGGGTGCTGCTCCAGTGAACCAGAAGGGCTTCTGCTCCTCCACCCACAGCAAACATTGTAAGGACCACACACACACACTGGCCCTCTCTCTCTCTCTCTCTCTCTCTCTCTCTCTCTCTCTCTCACACACACACACACACACACACACACACACACACACACACACACACACACACTGGCTCACACAAGCCCCTTTTCACTAGAGACTGATTACACAGTAAGAAAATACAAGATAATCTGACACCACCAAATGTCTCCACCTGATTTTGATTTGGTTTACTTTTTTAAAAGTGGTTTGCACTACCTTTATGTGTATGTGTCTGTGTGAGTGAAAGTCATGTTTGCAAATTTTAGCAGAACCGAGAAGAACTGGAAATATAGATATTTGTGAGCTGTTCTTCATAGGTGCTGGAAGAGCAGTAAGCATTCTTAACCCCTGCATCATCTCTTCAGGTCCATCCATGCAAATTCAGTATGAAGGCAGTTAAACTGAGAAGAGTTCTCTCTCTCTCTTTCTTTCTCTGTCTTTTCTCTCTTTCCTCCTCCTCTCTCTTTTTCTTTATTTATTTATGTCCTTCCCCACTGACTTTTAAGAATCTTTTATTGACTTGTTTTTAGATTTAATTTTATGTGAATGAATGCCTTGCCTCCATGTATGTTCGTATACCAGGTGCATGTATGGTACCCATGGAGATCAGAAGAGGGCGCTGGATCCCTGAAACTGGAGTTAGGATGGTTGTGAGCAACCATGTGTGTTCTGGGAATTGAATCTGAGTCCTTTGCAAGAACAACAAAGTACCTTACTGAGCCATATCTCCAGCTCCTAGACACAGTATCTTATGTAACACAAACTAGAAATTGTTATACAGAAAAGGATAGACTTGATCTTCTGACCCTTTTGTCTTTCCCCCAGTGCTGGAATTGCAGGGCTATACCTGAAATGGATTAATTAAAATTGCTGCGGATCCCCTAGTAGCTAATGTGGCGGAAATGCTGCAGGTCACCTAGCAGTGTCAGGCATCGCATTATGGTGGCAGGCAGGGGGCAGTGGGTCCTAAAAACAGCCAGGCCCAGGCAGGGACAGCATAGACCACATGCAGATCCTAGGCGGCCAGCCATGTGGTAGCAGCAGGTGAGAGACAAAGGGACAGGCATGCCATGCAGACTGGGGTTGGATATTTATTAGTGGGTTGTGGAAGTATGAGAGGCTCTATAGCCTCTGCTTCCTGTTTCATATTCTCTTCCCAGTACTGGCACCTGCCTCGGACTTCTGGGCTTTCACATATCAAATTAGCTTTGCTGCTCCATCATGGCAAGCCTAAAGGGGCAGAAGGAGAAGAGGAGAGAGAGAGAGAGAGAGCTGGGAGACAGAGGCTGCCTCTTCAAAGGGAGACAGAAAAGGAAGAGACTCAGGCTGCAAGCAGAAAGGAACATGTGCCTCCTTAGCAGACTGGGGGGAAGGGAGCAGGCGTGGCTTGTCTCTTAAAGAGACAGAACAGATCATTACAATACCAGCATGCCCAGACTATGCAGTGCTGAGAATGGGATCCAGGACTACATACATGCTAAGCAAGCACTCTCTCAACTGAACTACAACCTTATCCTGGGTTTTTGATGGTGGTGTTGTTTGTGTGTTGAGAGAGTGGCTCAAATAGTCCAGGCTGGCCTGGAATGGAGGCTGGCCTTGGCTTCCTAAATCTCCTGTCTGCACTTCCCAAGTGCTAAGATTTCTTAGTTGTGTCTCTGGCTGATGTCCTAGAAGGTTAAAAAAAAAAAAGTCATTGAGCCTAAATCTTTGAACACAGGAAGTGATTTGATCTCCTTTCCCCTCCCCCTTTCCCACAGGTACACAGTAGCAAGCTGTTCTATACGGGTCTCAGAATAATCCTTATATACTCCTAAAGAATGAATGGTTCCAGATTGTGCATGCCTTGATTCCAGCACTTAGGAGGCAGAGACAGGTGGATCTCAATGAATACAAAACCAACCTGTTGCTCTTAGTGAGTTCTTGGCTAGCCAGGACTATATAGTTAAACTTTGCCTATAATTAGTTAATTTATTGATTGATGGTTGATTGATTTAAAAAGTGAATGATGGGCTTAAAGGAAGACTGGAGGATCCTCTCTCATTCCTTCTTCATCTCTGCATCCCCTCCCTTACCCACAGGCCCAGGTACATCTAGAGAAACTAAAGATCCTTGAGGAATTCAAACGTGTGCGCCAGAGACTGGAAGAGGAAGAGAGATTCCTCCTGTCCAGGCTGAGCTGGCTGGAGCAGGAAGGAGTCAACCAGTTAGAAGAGTATGTCACTGACACAGAGGGACAGCTGACCACCCTCAGAGAGCTCACAGGGTCCCTGAAAAATAGGCTACAAGCACCATCTATGGAGCTACTGGAGGTCAGTGCATTGGGAACGAACTCTCTCTCTCTCCCTCTCTCTCTCTCTCTCTCTCTCTCTCTCTCTCTCTCCTAGAGATACTTGAGAATGGGTATGATACTGTGTCCTAACAGCTCCTAATATCTGACTCCTCCATGTCCTTTGTCCTCTAAAATGAAATTTTGAGAAACTCAAATCACTCCTTGAAAGGACATAAATGTCAGATACTTTCCTTTCTTTGGCTGAGGCTGGACCTTTTGATAAAGGTCCTTCCTGTCAGATTTTAAAGGGAAGCCTGTTGCTCCCCACAAGGCTCCATTTGTATTGTCTCCGACATAATGTACTGTTCCTCTCTCTTCCACCAAGAATCAGTGCTCACTGAGCCCTTTCTCCTAATAAGCCTCGTGTATTAACTGTGGTTGCTTTATTACTTTTTATTGCCTTCCTGAACTAATCCACCAACTACCACCCTTCTTCACCTAATTCAACTGTTCTCAACCTGTGGTTCTTGATCCCTCTGGGGGATCAGCTGACCCTTTCACAGGGGCCATCAAAAACCACTGGAAAATATCAGATACATACATTCCAATTCATAAGAGTAGCAAATTTACAGTTATGATGTAGCAACGAAAACAACTCTATGGTTGGAGGTCACCACAACATAAGGAACTGTATTAAGACAGGTTGAGAACCACTGATCTAACCAAAGCGCCTCTTATAACTCAGAACACTGAAGCAAGAGGATTGTTGCTATTCCAAGGCTAACATGAACAAAGATCAAGACACTATCTCAAACAGCTGGGCGTGGTGTCTCACCTCTGTAATTCTAGCACTCCTGAGGTAGGAGGCTTCCCTGGACCACTAGAGTTCAAGGCCAGCCTGGAAACACACACACACACACACACACACACACACACACAGTGTGTGTGTGTGTGTGTGTGTGAGAGAGAGAGAGAGAGAGAGAGAGAGAGAGAGAGAGAGAGAGAGAGAGACATGAAAGAGAAGAAGGGAGGGGAAAAAAAGAAAGAGAGCCATAAAAAAAATCTAGAGTTTTTTAATCTTGTTCTTTGATGCAAGATCTCATACAGCCAAGGAAGCCTGACAGTGTTAGGACAAAGGTTTAATTGTAATGTAGGACACATACGTTACTTAAAAGCATCTCTCAGACTTATTGTGCAAAGGCACCTGCCACCAATCCAAGACCCACATGGTGGAAGTACAGGGCCAATTCCCACAGGTTTTTCCCTGACCTCCTTCTGTAACTCCAGATCCAGCAGATCTGATCACTCTGGCCTTGTAGGGTACCTCCATTCTCATTTACATGCCCACACACAGACACACATATATACATGGTTTAAAAATAATAAAAATAGGGCTGGAGAGATGGCTCATTGGTTAAGAACACTGTCTGCTCTTTCAGAGGTCCTGAGTTCAATTTCCAGCAAGCACATGGCAGCTCACAACCATCTTTAATGGAATCCGATACCCTCTTTTGGCATGTAGGCATATGAGCAGACAGAGCATTCATACATTAAATATAAACTTAAAATAAAAAATATTTTTCAGGTTATTCTAAAAAATTAATAAACCTTAACAATAAAACACAATATAAAGGACTGTATTTCGATCTATATTTCTAGTAGTAACATTAAAAAGAAAAAAAAAGACTCAGGCATAGTGGTACACCCTTAATCCCAGCACTTGGGTGACATAGGTGAGCTCAAAGTCAACCTGGTTCTCAAATGGAATTCCAGGCCAAGAAGGAAAAAAAAATCAGATAAAAGTAATTTTAATAAAAACACTTTCAACAATGTATTTAATTCAATATTCCAAATGTAATCATTTCAGCATCTTTAGACATATTTATGAGCTATTTTGTATTCGTAAGTGTTTTTGTTTTTTTAGTTCTGAGTCTTTGAATTCTTGTTTATTTTTCACATCTCAGTTTAGATGCTAAATCATCAATTGCTGAGATAAAATGTAATTAGTCCAATAAATCAATAAAGTTATACTTATAATGCTTCAATTTTTAAATTTAGATTTAAAATAGTAAAAATTAATTGGTGGGGAGGACTGAGGTGTTCGTGCATTCCTGTCCTCTCAGCACTCAGGAGTCAGGAGTCAGACACAGAAGAATCGGTAGTTCAGGACTGTTCTTGGCTACACAGAGAATTCGAGCCAGCCTGATATACATTAAACTGTCTCAGATAAAAACAAACAAACAAACAAAACCAAGAGGGAGGAATAATAGCACACCCAAGTGCCTGGACTAACACACCTGGTTTCTGTTTTGTTTTTGTTTTATTCTTTAAAGAACCATGAACAGCCATTTCACCTTTGTCCTAACACAGCCAAGTTGAACTCCCTGGTTCTATATCAGAGGCAACAGCCATCTCCCAAATGTCACTCTTTCTTCTCTCTCCACTCTGTTTCTCCTGAGGTTTAAACACTATCCCAACTATATCAGGAGTTTGGGGGGTAGCAGTTCAGAGTTGAATGGGGGGAGAGAAAAGAACAGGCAGGGACAGACAGACAGACAGACAGACAGACAGAGATAGCAGAGACAGAAAGACAGAGAGAGGAAAGAGAGGGTGGAAAACTGGAGCAGACTCACTCTGCCTCCAGCTGAATCTGAATCCATTCGTGGCACCTGTGACTCAGGCAAGCTCTGACATTGTTCTCTCTTTCTCTTCCAGGGCATCAAAGACATCTTGGGCAGGTATGATGGGCATCCCAAGTGCACTGTGCTTTCTGGTTCACTCATATATACAACATTCAAGATATATCCAAATATGTTCACATCCTCCAATAACTCAGCTATGAGCTCTTTTGACTGCAGGTAGGGAAGACCAAGCTGGCCACAGTAGCATGTGGTCTGCTGGGCACAGCTCTTTTCACCAACACCCAGCTTTAGAGCAGCTGCCTCCTCTCCCATATTCCTCTTGGTCAAGTGGGTAAACCCTGGGTTTCCTATTCTACCTCCCTACTCTCTATCCATTGTCTCTTTTCTGATCCATCTTCCATCTTCATTTCCATATTTTTATAGGTCTGATCTGTAGTAGGAAACTGCTTGCTTGTTTTCCTGCCTGCACAGACTTTCAAAATAATCACACAGTGATTTTATATTATTTAAATCACCGCTTGGCCAACCACTTAAGTGGTTTGCTAACTAGCTTTTACATCTAGTATTAACCCATTTCCAGTATTTTATATTTTGCCATGAGGCTTGCTGCCTACCAGCAAGGTTCGACATGTCTGTCTCTGGTGGCAGCTCCATGGTTTCTCTTTGATTTTGCCTCCATTCTCCCAGCATTAAGTTTAGTTTTCCCAAAGTAGCTCTATCCTGCCCTGTCAACTGGCCGAGGAAGTTTCTTTATTCACCAATGGTATTCACAACATAAAGATGAGATTCCCACATCATCTCCCCTTTTCTGTTTAAATAAAAAGGAAGTTTTTAACTTTAACATACAATTACATATAACAAAACATGTATCAAGCAAGGATTATAGTTACAATATTTATAGCTACTTTATTTTTATCATAACTAAGGAATACTATATCTATAACTATCTATTCTTCAACTCTATCAAAGACTCCAAAAGGAGATAATATTACCTAAGTAAACAGGAAGTGCATTGTAAGCAACTTCCAAAGCTCTCGACTTGACAGAGACATCTAGCTGCCTATACAGTCACCCAAAGTTCTTTTGTACCATTGGGGCATCCATCTTCAGCCTGCAGGCCCATAGTATCCAGCAGACTTTTTCATGAAGTAGGAAATGTCAAAGGCAGTTTCGGCTATATTGGCAGTTTGCCAGTCACTTTCTTCTGTGTCCTGCAGAATGTCTAGCAGACCCTTACATGGAGCAGGAACCCCGAAGGATTGTCTCATGTATACGCAAATTCAACAGTAACTTCTCTGTGGGACCTGCATGTGTAGTTCATGCAGAATAGAATCAAGTCAAGGCAAGAGCAAATTCTTGTCCAAATATCTAACCAATGACATAAGGAAACTTTTCAATGCCCATCTTCCTCTTGAAGTAATTGGTGCTTTTAGGAGCAAATGTGTCTCATTGTTATGAAAAGTTAAATTCTTAAAACATTTTAAATGCCATATTCTGAAGGTCTTTGAAAGATTTGAAGAATACCTATCTAACTAAAATATATCTCTCTATATATAATTAACATGACTACAAGCTTGACAATTATAGATAATTATTTCTTTACCTATATTTCTTAATTATACATTATATTTTTAAATGAGCTGCACAAACACAATACCTTAATCAAAAACAGAAACATACATATAACAAATTGGTCTTAAGATAATATCAATAAACCAAGATCCATACCAATGCAAATTTCTATAGCATATTCATCTTTAAATGTAAAGAACATTTATAAATAATATTTGGTAATTTCAGCATAGTTCTTTCCAAATTGCTTCCTGCTTTTTGTTGGGCAAAGTATTTTGGGGGTTCTTGTGGAAATTTTTCAGGTGGTCCATAAAACCACAATCACCTGGAAACAATCCACAGGTTCTCATCCTCTGTGGAAACAAAAGAAGAACATCTTTTCCAAAGAAACAAATCCCTTAGACCCAAATTCTAAAGTCAAGATACCTTTATGTTGGCTTAACTTAACAGTTCATACAGTGAAATGTGTCTCTGTACTGCTGTGGAAACACATTCTGCTCCTTCGGCCAATAGCCTTTAAGATACGAACCCAATTTGGCATGATCTCTTATAGTTTAAAAAGCAGCAGGAACCGTGAGCCCACTCTCTTGCTTCTGGCTCCCATACTGGCTGCTAGACTCTGTTTCCTGTTTGTGCTCAGAGGACAGTTTATGATGATGATCTGTAAGTTTTTCCCCTTAGATAAATAACCCTTTTTTAACCAATAATTCTGGACTGGTGTGGGATTGTTTTACAGCATCACAGTCCTTAGCTCCTTCATGGTCAAAAAAATTCATAAATCACAATAATATACATAATCCAGACTCTATGTGTATATTCCATCTTTTGTGTCTTGTTTTCTTACTCTATTACTTTTTAATATTCATTTTATTAAATTAATTTATTTTATTCAATTAATCCTTTAATCTGAGACAATCTATTTAAAGACTTTCTTTTATTGTCTTTTATAAGCCATCTACTTTCTTTTATAACTCTCTCTACTCTTTTTTTTCTCTCTCCCTAGGCTACCTACATTTTTTAAACACACTGTGTCCCATTTAGAGGTCTTTTATGTCTGAATCTCTTCTTATTGCCTATCTTCAATCCTTTGCTAAACAGAACAAATTTTTAAATTGCTAAGCACTTCTTAAGAACCTAAGAGGCAGCATTGCTAGGACAAACAAGGCCCCACCTGCTTGCTCCACCTAATAAAACATGGTGGAAGTCCCTCACTGCCTCTGAGATTGTGGGTGGAAGCCATGCTCACCACCTCAACTCTGATAACCACTTGGCCCATGCTCCACCAGGTAACTTGCAGTTTGCTGTCTACAAACTCCATTTAAATGCTTGGCCTCCTGAAAGAGCCAGAATTTGTGCTGGCAGCATGACCCAGAAAGCTGCCATTTCAAAACTGCATGGATTTTTTTTTATGCTACGGCTAAATCTGCAAGACCTCTCTTAAAGGAGCTGCGGCATGCCATTAGCAAAATGCTGACTACCAAGAAGTCATGCTTAACTCTGTTCTTTTGTGTCTAAAATAGTAACATGAGGGCCTGCTTGTTGGGGTTTCTTTCCTGCCTGGTCCCCACAGTTGTTAGGTCCCAAATAATCACAAAGAATGTCTACATAAGTTATAAAACTGATTGGCTTCTTAACTCAGGCTTCATATTAGCTCTTATAACTTCTATTAACCCATTATTCTACTATATGTTAGCCACGTGGCTCCAGACATTTTTCAGCGGGGCTGGTCACATCTTGCCTCTTCCGTGGTCTGGGCAAGACTGCAGAGAAGAGCTTCCTTTTTCCCAGAATACTCCTGTTCTCATTGCCCCGCCTCTACTTCCTGTCTGGTTGTCCCACCTATACTTCCTGCCTGGCTACTGGTCAATCGACATTTATTTAAAGCATAATTGACAGAATACGGAATTGTTTTACACCATAAAATTACTTTATAATCTTTCTTGGGTTTTAAGTGGGTTAAACAGGCACTGGCTGGAGCAGCATTTGTTGTATTGAGACTGCTTGTTTGTTCTCAGCTGCTCAGACTCCTAAAATAATCACACAGAAGAACAGTCTTTTCTTTCCCAGCTGCACTCTGCTCCCACATTCCTTTTGGTCAAGGAGGTGAACCCTGGGTTTCCTACTCTACCTCCCTACACCCTGTCCCTTCTCTCTTCTCTGGTCCATCTCCCATCTTCATTTCTATATTTTCTTAGGTCTGACCTCATTCAGCCCTGCATGCCTGCCCTGGCGCCCTTGCTGTGGGACAACGGTCTTATATCCTGCAAAGTTTTATCAGTTGTAGTAGTTTACTAAAATGCTAATTGGCCAGTAGCCAGGCAGGAAGAAGTAGAGGCAGGGCAACCAGTACAGGAGGATTCTGGGAAGAAGAAGGGCACACTCTGCAGTCTTCACCCAGACACAGAGGAAGCAAGATGAAAATGTCTTGCTGATAAAAGGTACTAAGCCACGTGGCTAATACAGACAAAAATTATGATTTAATGTAAGTTTTAAGAGTTAATAAGAAGTCTGAGCTAATAGGCCAACCAGTTTATGATTAATATAGACATCTCTGTGTTTCTTTGGGACTGAAAATATACAGGAACAGGCAGGAGAGAAACCTCTGTCAATACCCCCTGACACTAAGCTCCCTGACTCTAGACTGTATTTATCACTCTGCCTCCTCACCAGGAACCATCTTCCAGAATCTTCCTGTATACAATCTATCCCCAAACTTACTACTCAGATCAACATATCTTCACAGGAGTAAAGAATTTAAATTTTACAACCCAACCCCAGTTCCTTTGAACCTGAAGAAAAAAATGAGTGAAGCAAAAGCAAGACACGAGTCCATCACAGAAACCCTGAAGAAATTAACAGGTAAGATGTGACTGCCATTTCCTGTCCTTACCTGCATCGGGATTCTTTCCATCGCCCCAGATACTGCCTGACATCTCTGGTACAGCCCCAGAGCCTTTCAGAACCCAGGCTGAATGCTGAGTACCTTCAGAGAACCATTATGCAGAAATCCCTCATGCTGTGCTGTATCAGGTTTAGTGCTGAGGACTTCGTGCTTGCTTGACAAGCACTCTGCAATCTGAGCTACATCTCCAGAGTCAAAGCACCTCTTACCTCAGAAATTTTCCTAGTTTACTAGGTGGTGAACATGGGACTAGAAGTATGTTCCCAATTTGGTTGTTGCTTATCACATGTACCCCTGGGCACCAAAACACAGCATTCACACATAGTGTGGTAAAGAATACACATTGGCTCTGAAAGACCTAATATTGAAATAGAGCATAAAATATAGCAATGAAAACAAAAACAAACAGAAATATTGTCCAGGGGAGTCTCTTATGGAAGACCGCAGTGATCTTCTGAGTAACTGAGTCTCCACCAACGAGCTCTGTGCCCAGGAAGCACTCAACCTTTAATGGACATGCTGAAATGGCAGTGTGTTTTAACATTCTGAGCTAAAGAACATATTATTTAAATTCATTTCATTCATTTTTTAATAAGTTTTACTTATTTTATTTCTATGGGTGTTTTGTATGCATGTAATGTGCATGTGCCTGGTGTCCATGGAGGTCAGAAGAGGGTGCCAGATGCCCTGGATCTGGAGTTTCAATGAATGCTGAGAACTGAACTGGGTCCCTGGTGCTGTTAACCACTGAGACCTCTTTCCAGCTCCCTTTTCCTTTCCTTTTGAGACATGGAACTCACTATGTACTGTGGACTAAAAGTTGTCAGCCTCCTGTGTCAGCTTCCTGAGTGTCAGCATGCCCTTGTCCTTTATGGTTTCAAAATAATATAGAGAAAAGTCCGAATTCAGTGGCTTATGCTTGTGACTCCTAATACTTCTGTTCTGGCCTGAGCTGTACTGGAGAGCCACTTCAGGGAGACCCTAGAGCAGCTCTCCCTGTTGGCTGCCTTCTTGGTCCGCTGAGACTATGAGAGAAATCCCAGTACCACCTCTTCCCACATCAGCAATCAGTGCCTCACTGTGTGTTCCTTGTTGCTTGCTTAACCTCTGTGGACTCCCCATCTCCTTCTCTCTCCTCACAGACAACCTGAAGACTGAAGGGAAGGAAGATAAAAGCGCATTCCTGAACAGCCTGGATAAAAAGGACAAGGAGAACTGTAAGTGTGTGCATACACTGCTGTTTGGGGAAAGTGAAGAATACAAAATCTCTCTTCAATGGGATATTGTGGATGGAAGGTACAGTGTGTGTGTGTGAACACCAATGAAGAACAAGCTTATGGAATTCTTCTATTATTTTACATTTATGTAATCATAGTGACACCCCCACTAATTAAGAAATGTTCATAATGAATGAAAATTTACAGATTTATTTCTTCATTGCACAAGGCTCAGGTACAGGCAGCTCAGTCTGTAGCTGGAGCTGACCTAACAGGCCTAGTTAGCTCAGCAAAGCTGAGGAGTTGAGACCCACAGGGACAATACCTGTAATGATGTCATTTGATAAGTTCAGCTTTGAGGGTAGTCAGGATAAAAGCCAGGATCAGATGCTCATCCCCAATATAACTTTTAATTCATTACCACTTGTTATTAACCCAAAATTTGTTTTCTCTCTCAAATCTTAGGGCTCCTGTTCCAGAAGAATAACTCAGAGTTGCCCACCTCAGGTAGGATTCCTGCTTGGCACAAGGGTCTTCCTGTAGGGAAGCAAGGGTCCTCTAGGTGTGCAGGTCAAAGTGTTCTGTTCATTCCCAGCTCTGATACAGCAGAGGAAAGTTAGAAACCAGACCCTCGGAGAGCTACCTAGCATGCAGAACACCCTGATTGCTCCCAGCTCCCCTGAGAATACAGGAACAAAAAAAGATTGGAAAGATGAGTAAGGCTTCCCACAGGAGAGACCGAGAAGGGATGTGTAATGGTACAGACATCAGAGGCCAGAGAGGGGTAGACTTAGAATGAGGGCCTGGCTTCTCTCTTCTGCTTCCCAAGCTAAACTTTCCCTGGGAAAGACCTAACCCTCAACATGGGACCCCTAATGTGCAGGTGTACCCTGCTGCTTGGTCTTTGACTCTCCTGCTGCCTCTGGAGCTCAGCAGAACCTAATGCTCAGCCCTATTCCTTCCCCTTCCACCTCAAGGCCTCTTTTGTGGGACAGCACCCCCCCACCTTCAACACTGCTCAAGAGCAAAACTGGGCCCCTTACTCCATGCTCCTAGAGGAGGAGCTGGCTGTGAGCTGGGCTCTGTGCACACTGACAGCCTCAGAGTTGTGGGCTGCATATCCCTGCATGTTGCCCTTTCCTTCTCACTCCCCCACCCACTTTGGTTTTTCCCTTTAAAATATTTCTTTTCTTGGTTATTGTTGTGTATGTATACTTATGCACAATGGGGTTGGGAAGATTGTTTTGTGAATACTGTTCTCTTCTTACATGAGGTTTTTTATGTGAGTTTTGGGCTTAGGCAGCAGCATTTGTATCTGTACCTGCCAAGCCATCTCACCTGTCTTTTATCAATTCTTTTTTCTTTTCCCTCTAGCTGGTGAGTGCGCATATGTGCACATGTGTGTGTGCACGTGTGTATGTGATGTATGTGTTCGTGCATGTATGTGTTGTATGTGTACGTGCCTTTGTGTGTGTGGTGTGTGTGTGCGTGTGGTATATGTGTGTTCCTGTGTGTGTGGTTTGCATGTGTGGTGTGAGTGGTGTGTGTGTGCATGTGTGGTATGTGTGGTGAGTGCGTGTGTGGTCTGTGTGGTGTGTGTGCGTGCAGGGTGTTTGTTTCCATGTGATGTGGGGGGGGGGTGTGGTGTGTATGTGTGTTTGGTGTGGTGTGTGTATGTGTGTGCAGGTGTGTCTGGTGTGTGTGTGTGGTGTGGTGTGTGTGTGTGCATGTGTACTCACGGAGGCTAGACTTAAAAATCTTTCACACTCTTCTTTAGTTTCATATACAAAATCTCTCACTAACCTCAAGCTCAGTAGATATAATGGGCTGTCTTACTACTGAGGCCCATGCCCATCCAGCCATCCCTGCTACTCAGCACCAGGGTTACAAGTGTGCTAGGGCCACACCCAGATTTTATCCTTGGATGCTGGGGATCACGACTCATGTCCTCATGCCTACACTGCCAAAGCACCTCCCCAGTTCTTTGTTTTTTTGTTTGTTTGTTTGCTTTTGATACAGAATCTCATGTAGCCCAGACTACTTTTGAACTCATGGTAGTTCTCCTGTCTCAGCTTCCCAAGTGCTGGAATTAGAGGTTTATGCACCACCGTGCCTGGCAAGGAGCACCTCCAACAAAACAGAAGACAAGCCCCCATGGTGGTTATTCTCACCCAGTGCTGCTCTTCCCCTAATTGTTTTGACTCTGATGCCCCTGGTATATCATAGAATTTCCTATCAGTCTTCCTCTATGGTCGTTGTCCCCACCCACCTATCCCCCAGTAATACAACAGTAATAGCCTGGTCTGGAGAGCAGAAATGGGTAAGATCTGCGTGGATCATCTCCCTAGCCTACCCCAGTGACCCTGACCACATGCTTTAATGCATACTTCCACATCCACCATCTCTCCCCAACCCCCATACACAGAGAGAACTATCATTGCAGCAAAGGCAACACCAAATGAGGAGCTAAAATGTCCCCACTTAATAAACCTTAGCAAGCTGGGACCACTGAAGCTCTAACCTTTGAATAGGACAGATAAAGAATAGCTTTGATAAACAGCCATTCATTGTCTGAGCCACAATACGAGGGTGGGGGTAGATCAAGTGTCTCCAAATATCCACTTCATCCAGTCCTCCTGTGTTTGAGGGATTCCATTTTATCATGTGCACTCATGTGTGCACACATGTGTCTATGTGTGGAAGTCAAAGGATGACTTGGGGAAGTCAGCCTCACACCATGTGGGCTTCTGGACTGAAATCACGTGTCAGGCTTGGGACCACATGCCTTGTAAGCTGACACACCTCCTGGCTCCAGAAACTCAGTTTTAGAAAGTCAGGATAGTGGTGATCCCAGTTTAGAAAATAAGGCTGAACCTTGACCTCTCATAGTTGCCCCAATTATTTGCCATATGAGAACCAGGAAATGTGGAAATGGAGGAGACATGTCTTCATTGTTAAAAGATCCAAATTGTCCAGGGTATTATGACCTTAGTTCAAAGCCTCTGTTCGAAATGATTCTACTACCACGTGGACTGGGGGAGCTTCACTCTGCACCCACAGAAGAGAACCTCATAAAATTAGGGGCTAAGTTTGAGGCCTGGGGATAGAGAGTAGGCAGAGGTACTGGAGAGAGGGGTATAGGGAGCATGGGCATGGTATACCATATCTATAATTCCAGCACAAGGGAGGTGCAGTTTGAAAGATGAGAAGTTCAAGATCGTCCTTAGCTACACAGAAAATTTCAGCCTTCTTTGGGTTATATGAGACCCCCTTCTCAGAAAACCAAAAGAAATAGGCAGGAGTCTTCTCTGAGGACAGGAATTGGAATTTGAAAAAGAAATTCTCCCAACTACCTATATGAGACGCTCAAAAGCAGGGTGCTGGATGACTTGGTCTGAAACTATCCCTCTTCATTTTTCTTTATCTTCCCACAGTACCTATGACTCTGGACTCGACCTCAGCTAACCCAAACCTCACCTTTTCTCACGATCTAAAGGAAGCAAGTTTGGACCTCGTTGACAGCACATTGAATACACAGGCAAAACCTCGACAATTCTATCCTTTCTACTGTGTAAGGGGCTCCCAAGGCCTCTCCTCAGGCTATAGGGTGTGGGAGGTGGAAATCCAGGGACCCCCAGGCAGGGTTGGCATAGTGGGAGTGGCTGCTGCATTGCCCCAGGGGTCCCAGATTCAGAACTCTGGGCCAAGCTGCTTGTGGGCACTGCGCATTTCGTCCTCTGGATGTCAGCCAATCACCAACTGCAGTGCCCAGGAGAATCTCCTAATCAGTCTTAGGAAAGTCGGTGTCTACGTGGATTATGACCGTGGAGATATTGTCTTCTATGATGCCATCACTAACAAACACATCTACACCTTCCAAACTTCATTTGACAGACAGGTCTTTCCCTTTTTTGGGCTCCAAACTGCCGGCAGCTCTATCACCCTGAGCCCCTAGGACTGCTCCAATGTGGTTCCCTCAGTGTCTTCCCCACTTATCCCTCATGAATAAATGAGATGCAAGTGGCAGAAATGAAGCTTGGCCCTGCTTGGGCATATTACACACCCCACACACATTGTACACCCTACACACCCTACACATACTACACACCCCACACACTCTAACACCCTACACATACTTCTTCCTGTGAATAAAGAAGACAGTGGAATCTCCAAATACTAACCACAAGACTTTTCATTGCTGAACTTCATAAAAGGACACAACTGGACATGGCCAAACTTCAGCAACAGCCCATTGGAAAATATCTGGCCACTCCCTGCTTGAGATGCAAGTCCAAGACACTGCCCAGCACCCTGCCTTCCCCTTTCTCTACTTCACTACCTGCAACTCCTATGACTCTGAACTTGAGGACACGACTCTCGCTTTTTCCTGAAGTCTGAGAACCAGAGGCTACATGAAGAATCAGCCAGATCTGTGCCAGTTTGTAGACAGGGCAGTCTTCAATCAGGGCTGTAACCTTATGAGAATTCAAAGCAATGTTGTCACCTTCAACAACGCTCCATACAACTTAAAAACAAAATTGTAAACCACCGTTCATGTTGATTTAAATTTCTAATTTTGTCTTAGGCCACATCCATAGTCATCCTTGGCCTCCATTGATGCTCCAGACTCAGGCAGGTTACTACTGGAATAGGTTGATCGTCGGGAAAGAGGGGGTGTGTAGAACCACACATAGAGCATACTACATTTCACAATTAAAATTTTAATTTATTTTACATTTCTGGTGTGTGTGTGTGTGTGTGTGTGTGTGTGTGTGTGTGTGTGTGCGTGTGTGTACCCACATGTCATGGTCTCCCCAGAAGGTAGAAAAATGACTTTTGAGTGTCAATTCCCCTATCTTCCTTATGGGATCCAGGATAGATCTTAGCTCATAGACTTGGTGCAAATGTCTTATGGATGAGTCATCTCACTGTCTCCATTTCCCATTCTAGAAAGAAGACTGTACATAGATATATTTGTTAACTTATTCTCACTTGGGTTCATGTTGCCCACCCTGGCTTTGAACCCTGTATGTTGCGGGAACTGGGCAGAACAGAAATCTCAGTCAACAAATGGTGCCCACATAGACAACTGCATCCACATAAAGCTTGAGAGAGCTAGGGAAGTAATTCTAGACAAAAAAGAATAGGGTTAAGCACAGCTTGTTGATAGAAGCATTTTTTCAGGTGGGTTCTGTTTGCTAGAGGCAAATGCGTCTCATTTAAGAGAGGCTTCCTGACTCAGCTTTAGCTGTAAAACCTTGCAGCTGTTTTAAGAGGCCCTGCCATGAAATGGTGCTGATGAAAGCTGGCCGCATGAGTGAATTTCAGCCAATTTCATAGCCAAACATACACAGAGAAACCCTGTCTCCAAAGCCAAAAATTGAAAATAAAAGCAATAGAGGTTAAAATAAAGCCACATAAAGATGAAAAATATACAGAGAGTTTGGATATTGTATGTTATTATGTTTTCTTTGAATTGTTTGAATGCTGAGGAAGGAATAACAGCTGCTAAAAGATATTTGTTTATAAATATGCCAAATTAATCCAGGATAGCTATTTTGAAAATACCTTGACTTCAAAATTGAAGTCAAAAGATATGTTACACTGGAGAAGAGGTTTTGCTTTTATTTCCACAGAAAATGAGAGGGTGTGGATTTATTCTTGGTTAATAAAAAATCAGATTTGATCAAGGAAGACCACCTGAGAAATCTCCAGTAGGAACACATGGCCCAGATGTCTGAGTTCTACATTCAGAACAGATTTAAGATTGCTGCCTAAGATGATAAAGCCTCACAGGATACTTCAGTCAGGACTTCATCATAATTCTAAATTTTCTTTTTTTTTCCTTTTTTTATTGATGTTTATTGAGCTCAACATTTTTTTTGCTCTTTTCCCTCCCTCTTTCCTCCCCCCTTCAACCCTTCCACAAGGTCCCCATGCTCCCAATTTACTCAGGAGATCTTGTCTTTTACTAATTTCTACTTCCCATGTAGATTAGATCTATGTAAATCTCTCTTGGTGTCTGCATTGTTGTCTAGTTCTCTGGGATTGTGGTTTGTAGGCTGTTTTTCTATGTTGTACCAGCTTGCATTCCAACTAGCAATGCAGAAGTGTTCTGTAACATGAGGGCCGACTTGTTGGGGTTTCTGTCCTGCCTGGTACCCCACAACAAGCAAGTCCCAAAGAAAATCACACAGAGATCTCCATAAGTTATAAAACTGATTGGCCCATTAGCTCAGGCTACTTATTAGCTCTTGTAGCTTATATTAACCCATTATTCTTATCTATTTTAGCTACATGGCTCAATACCTTTTCCAGTAGGGCAGGTCACATCCTGCTTCTTCGGTGTCTAGACAGGAGTCCGGGGGGAGCTTCCTGCTTCCCAGAATGTTCCTGTTCTCTTTGCTCCACCCACTTCTTCTTTCTGTCTGGTTGACTCACCTATACTTCCTGCCTGGCCAATCAGCGTTTATTTAAAATATGATTGATAGAATACAGACAATTATCCCATACCACTTCCCCTCCCTTTTTTTAACAAAGGAAAATATCCATAGTCCATTTGTTGGGAATGTGGGCATAGTATTCCAGGCTACTTCCAGCTGGTTGGGGGCACTGATAATCCTATGGGGACCTAAAGAAAATTTAGAATTATAATTAAGTCCTGACTGGAGTATTCTGTGAGTCTTGATCATCTCAGGCAAAAGTCTTGAATCTGTTCTATATGCGGAATTCAGACATCTGGGCCATCTGTTCCTGTCAGAGATTTCTCAGGTGGTCTTCCTTGATCAAACTGGATTTTTCTTATCTCAGAATAAATCCACAGTGAGAGCAATGGGCTTCCTTCTTTCCAGCATTCTCCTGTTCTCATTGCCCCTCCTCTACTTCCTGTCTGGTTGACCCACCTATACTTCCTGCCTAGCCAATCAGCATTTTTTAAAAATATGATTGAAAATATACAGACAATTCTCCTGCACCAGTGTTCCCTTTTCCCCACAACCTCTCCAGCATAAGTTGTCATCAGTGTTTTTGATCTTGGCCATCTTACAGGTGTAAGATGGAATCTCAGAATTGTTTTGATTTGCGTTTCTCTGATGACTAAGGATGTTGAACATTTCCTTAAGTATCTTTCAGCCATTTTAGATTCCTCTGTTGAGAGTTCTCTGTTTAGGTCTGTACTCTAATTTTTATTGGATTATTTGTTGTTTTGATGACCAATTTCTTGAGTTCCTTGTATATTTTGGAGATCAGACTTCTGGCTGATGTGGGGTTGGTGAAGACCTTTTCCCATTCTGTAGGTAGTCATATTTTCTTGGTGACTAAGTCCTTTGCTTCACAGAAGGTTTTCAGTTTCAAGAGGTCCCATTTCTTAATTGTTTCTCTCAGTATCTGATCCACTGGGTTTATATTTAGGAAATAATCTTCTGTGCCAATACATTCAAGTGTACTTCCCACTTTCTCATCTATAAGATTCAGTGTGGCTGGCTTTATGTTGAGGTCTTTGATCCATTTGGACTTGAGTTTTGTGCATGGTAATAGATACAGAGGTATTTCCATTCTTCTACATGTTGATATCCAGTTATGCAGGCACCATTTGTTAAATATGCTTTCTTTTATTCCATTTGATATTTTTTTACTTCTTTGTCAAAAATCAGGTATTCAAAGATGTGTGCATTGATATCCGGGATTTCTATTCAGTTTCATTTGTCCTCCTGTATGTTCTTATGCCAGTACAAGGCTGTTTTCAGTACTGTAGCTCTGTAGTAGAGTTTGAAGTCCAGGATTGTGATGCCTCCAGAAGTTGTTTTACTGTAGAGGATTGTTTTTGGCTATCCTAGGTTTTTTTCTTTTTCCATATGAAGTTGAATACTGTTCTTTCGATGCCTTTGAAGAATTTTGCTGGGATTTTGATGGATATTGTATTGAATCTGTGTATTGCTTTTAGTAAAATTGTCATTTTTAATATGTTATTTCTACCTACCCAAGAGCATGGGAGAGCTTTCCACTTTTCAGTGTTTTCTTCAACTTCTTTCTTCAAAGATTTAAAGTTCTTATCATACAAGTCTTCCACTTGTTTGGTTAGAGTTATTCCAAGATATTTTATGCTATTTGTGACTATTGTGAAGAGTGATGCTTCTCTGATTTCTTTCTCAGCCCATTTATCATCTGTGTATAGGAGGGCTACTGATTTTTTTTTTTTAGTTAATCTTGTATCTTGAGACATTACTGAAACTGTTTATGAGTTGTAGACGTTCCTTAGTAGAATTTTGGGGGTTGCTTATGTAAACCATCACATCATCAGCAAATAGGGAGACTTTAACTATTTCTTTTCTTATTTGTATCCCTTTGATCTCCCTTTGATGTCTTATTGCTCTAGCCAAGAACTATATTGAATAGGTATGGAGAGAGTGGACAACCTTCTCTTGTTCCTGATCTCAGTGGAATTGCTGGGAGTTTCTCTCCATTTAGTTTGATGTTGGCTGTTGGCTTGCTGTACATTGCCTTTATTATGTTTAGGTATGTTTATTATATCCCTGCTCTCTCCAAGACCTTTATTATGAAGGGATGTTGTATTTTGTCAAAAGCTCTTTCGGCATCTAATGAGATGATAATGCGGTTTGTATTTTTCAACTTGTTTATATGTTGGATTACATTGACAGATTTTTACATGTTGAACCATCCCTGCATGTGTGGAATAAAGCTGACATGATCATGGTGGATGATGGTTCTGATGAGTTCTTGGATTCGATTTGCCAGTATTTTATTTAGTATTTTTGCATCAATACTCATGAGTAAGATTGGTCTGTAATTCTCTTTCTTAGTAATGTCTTTATGTGGTTTGGGTATCAGGGTAATTGTAGCTTCATAAAAAGAATTTGGCAGTGTCCCTTCTGTTTCTATTATGTGGAACAATTTGAGGGTTATTGGTTGAAGGTGTAACTCACAAAAGAATCCCACACCAGTTTGGAATTATGATTAATAAAAGGGTTATTTATTTAAGGGGAAAACTTACAGATCACCGTCCTAGACAACAGCCCTCCACATGACCAGGAACAGTATAGCAGCCGGAAGCCAGAAGAAAGAGAGAGAGTGCATACCTACTGCTGCTTTTCTAAGCAAAAGAGAGCACTCCCAAGTGGTCTGGTATCTTAAAGGCTATTGGTTGAAGGAGCAGAAGGAACTCCCTCAACACCTCCCCCTTTTGTTTAAGTAATAGAGTTCCAAACCCAATATAAAACAATATACACTGAGAACAGATATCTAGTATAAGATTAGAATTACAATAAGCATAAACATTATTAAGCAAGGAACATATGCTAAATGTTTTAATAAATGAACTAGCCTAGAGTCTAAGTCTTGTATTGGAAATGGCTTGGCTAGATCATAAGAGGACGGTAACTATGACTATCTAATCTTCAACCACATCAAAGGCCTGAGAAGGGAGATAATATTACTTGAGCAGGCAGGAAGAATAATCAAATAGCTTCCAAAGTGTGCAATATATGATAGAGATAACTGGCTACCTGGGCAATCACACAAAGTCTCATTTACAATGTTGAAGCAACCAACTTTGGTTAAGGCCTAGAATAACTGACAGACCATTTTCAAAGGCAAGAAATTTTTCAAAACTGCCTTACCCTGTCTTGGCAAGATTTGATAGTCCTGTTTATCCATTTCTGGATACTATATATCTTGTCAGTGGCTGAAGCAGCATGGGCATTTCTTTGCCCAAAGGCCAGTTTTTGCCAAGAAGAAAACAGGTTCCAATTGGAGTGTCTTTGGTGTTCAACATTCTCTTGGGAATAGATCAGTGCTGCCAGGAGCAATCTTGTCTCATGTCAACAAAACCCTAAGTTATTTAAATGCCATGTTCTACAGATCCTTGAAGTGTTTAAAAATTACCTATCTAGACAGAATACAGTCTCTATATATCTAAAGAACCTAATTGATCTGACTCTATGTACAACAAACATGAACAACTATTGACCTATAATAATTAATACCTGTATAACTGAAAGACTAAAACTTGATGTCAGAATATTAAATAATCTGTAAAATAAATGCACAACAAATGAGGACAGAGACCTCAAAATGTAAACAATCTATAAGTAATTTGATCCGAGGTAGGAGTAATATATAATACAATATGAACATATATCCTAAAAGTTGTATCAATATACAAAATGTCCTAAACAGAGATAGAAACATGCATAGATACAATCTGACAAAATAACTTTGCATCAGTGTACAAATGTAAAGAAAAGTAATAGACATAATTTGAATTTATATCAATATACAAAAACTATACCAATGTAAATTATCCAAAAATAATAGTTCACAAGTATTCACTCTATACCCACTTTTACTATCTCCCTTTTTTAAAAAAACGTGGTTTTCACCCCAACCCTCTATCTAATACAAGTAATAATGAACCACCCATGAACAGTGATCCCAACACTATGGATAAACTTTTCTGGAATGGGGAGCATTGTCTTCTAAAACGGCTTCCCACAGTCATGGGGGTGATGTTCACTTAATGGGATCCTGCAAAAATTAAGTGGTGGTTAAGTTCGAAAATTACAGTCTAGTATAGCAGCAAACCATTTCTGAGCAGTTAATAGGATTTTTTCTCTTGCTTTTGTTTTGTTTTGTTTTGTTTTTCAAAGTTCTCATTTGAAGTTCTGGCCAGAATATGAGAAGGTGCACCATTTCAGCAGATGATACCCAAAACAAGTGGTCTTATTGTAGCGCTGTCTGTATCATGGCATCATCTCAACTAGGTAGAGTTGTTGCTGTGGGGCCACATCTTTTTCCTGGAAACTTCAAATAATATTGCAGGAAAAGAATCTATAGGAAAATCTATGTTCATCATGAAAAACTTAAACTCATTCATATAAACATACGTTCAATGAAGAATATGATATAAACAAAATAGGCAGGGAGAAAGTAAAATATTTCCTAAAGTCTTTCTTCTATCCCACACCAGATGGCTCCTGCTATGAGACAGAAACTCTGAATGTTCCTTTTAACAACAAAATTGAATTTAGAGAAGTACAGAGCCATTGTTCAACTCCAAAACCAGCTGTGTGTGTGTGTGCGCACGTGTGCTTGTAAATGTAAGTGTAAACAGTTCCTGGATTCATAAACCATATTCTGCTCCTTAGTGGGTAGATATTTTTTTCTGTCAGCATTCAAACATCCAAGATCTCTTAATTTTTTTGAAGATGAGTATTGTCCTGCAAAGACAAGAACAGAACCCTGCCCCCATCCTATATGCTTTTTTTACCATCCACTGTATGGATGGTACCTTATCACCTTATCACCATTGTGGATGAGATGTCATTTCTCCTTTTCAAGAGGTTGCTCCTCTTCAAACGAAATCTTTATTAATTTGATGGTATCCATAATTTTTATTTTCCTATGGAAACAAGAGCAAAACCCCTTTTCCAAAGTAATACATCTCCTGGTTTCCATTATGAGGTCAACACATCTTTGAAATATACTGGTTGATTCAATTCAGAAGTTCTTTCCATTATCCAATGCCTCTCTACTGCTGCTGTTCCTTTCTTATTAGCCTTAAGAAAATTAAAGATTAATAAAGTATTATGCAATCTATTTATGGAAGTGTTTTTGTTCTTTCCTGTTTGTTCAACACATTCTTTATAGTATGATTTAAACTTTCTATAACTGCCTGACCTGTAGGATTATTTGGTACACCTGTAATGTGCTTTATATTATAATAATAAAAAAAGTGTTTCGTTTTCTTAGATACATATGTTGGAATGGTGTCTGCCTTTATTTGTGCAGGTATACCCATGATGGCCATATCTTCCAATAAATGTGTGATTACTGAATCAGCCTTTTCTAAACTCAAGGCAGTTGCCCATTGAAAACCTAAATACGTGTCTATGGTGTTATGTACATATTTCAATTTTCCAAATTCTGTAAAGTAGAATACATCCATCTGACAGATTTCATTCCTTTGAGTACCCTCTGGGTTACTTCCTGCAAGCAATGGTGTTTGATTATAGAAAGAGAAAGTAGGGCATCTCTTTATAATCTCCTTAGCTTGTTGCCATGTAATAGAAAACTCTTTCTTGGGGGCTGGAGAGATGGCTCAGGGGTTAAGAGCATTGCCTGCTCTTCCAAAGGTCCTGAGTTCAATTCCCAGCAACCACATGGTGGCTCACAACCATCTGTAATGAGGTCTGGTGCCCTCTTCTGGCCTGCAGGCATACACACAGACAGAATACTGTATACATAATAAATAAATAAATAAATAAATATTTTTAAAAAAAAGAAAACTCTTTCTTTAAACCTTTGCTATTGATGTGATTTTTTTATGAATAAACAATGAAGTCAGTTCTGTATCATATATGGTATAAATTCAGCAGTTTCAATATGCAAGACAACTCTTTCTGCATATTGTGAATCAGTAACTATAATGAGAGGTTATTTAAAATCCCTTAGTACCATAAGAATAGCATATAATTCTGCCTTCTGGACAGAATTATAAGGGCTTTGTTCCACCTTACTTAATGCTTCTGACTTGTAACCTGCCTTCCCTAATTTATTTGCATCAGTATAAAATGTATGGGCTCCAGTTATTGGTGCATCATGTACAATTTGAGGAAGGATCCAAGAAGTTCTCTTTATAACGTTAAGTCTATCACTTTTGGGATAGTTGCTGTTAATTTTTCAAAAAAATTAGTAAAAGCCCTTTGCCATGGTTCATTGTTTTCCCATAACTTTTTTATTTCATCAGTAGTGAAAGGCACTATATTTCTGCTGGGTCTATGCCTGCTAGTTGATGAAGTCTCAATTTATCTTTTATAATTAATTCAGAGACTTTTTCCACATAAGTTTTTAATTTTTACTTGGTTTATGTGGTAAAAAGATCCATTCTAAGATAATATCATCCCTCTGCATTAAAATTCCTGTAGGAGAAATTCTGGAAAGCAATATGACTAGAATACAACCAAGATTTGGATTTACCTTATCCACATGTGCCTCCTGTAATTTTTCCTCAACCGCTGTCAATTCATTTTCTGCTTCAGTTGTTAATTCTCTGGGACTATTCAAATCTTTATTACCATCTAAGATTTTATTTAAATGAATTATTAGATCAGGTATTATCCAAACAGTTGATCATAGATGGAAAATGTCTCCTAACAATCTTTAAAAGTCATTAAGAGTCTGTAATCGGTCTCTCCTAATTTCTGCCTTTTGTGTTCTAATTTTCTGTAAATCTATTATGTAACCTAGGTAATTAACAGAATCTCCTCTTTGAATCTTTTCAGGAGCAATTGTAATCCCCATTTAGGCAAGACTTTCTTTACTTCCTCAAACATCTTTTCTAACGTGTCTATATTTGAATCAGATGACAAAATATCATCCATGTAATGGTAAGTTATAGACTTAGAAAACTACGAACTATTTTCAATGGCTGGCCTGTGTGGGAGTTCCTTCTGTTTATGTGTTGCTTTCATTGGTACCTCTGAAGGTTTATCAATTGTTTTGTGTTCTTATACAGCCTGAATGGCTGGTGTCCATCGTCTATAATCTAACATTTTCCTCAGAAACTTAAGTTTTTGAGCTGCAGCTATGTAAATCTGGATATTCCACTGCTGCAATAGGTCATGACCTCACAGATTCACTACAACATTGGCTATATACGGCCTTAGTCTTGCTATTTCACCTTCTGGCTCTTTGCATTCAACCCATCTCGTGCTTGTTTTACCCGAGATAAGGTTCCAATTCCCAGTGTTCTGCTCTAATGCCCTCATTGAGGATTCCAAGGTATGAAGTCTGTCCAGTAAAGATAATGTCTCATCCTTGGACATAATCTTCATAGCATACATATTACATAACTGTTGAGACATTTCATCAGTCAATCTTTCACACCCCTTTGACAGTGTCTGATTAATACATTCAACAGTGCAAATTCTCTCAAATAATGTTTCAGCACCCAATGTCATTGATTGGGTTTTATGTGCCAAATCATCTGTTTTCTTCTCCAGAGTGCTTAATCTTCCATTAAATGAAGTCATAATCTTCTTCATATTTCCAAACTCTTTCTTGAGAAACATGGTTTCAGTCTGTAATGACTGCACCATTTCTAAAAACGCCTCATTCTTAGCCGTATTGTCAAGCCATTTTTTAAGAAAAAAATATTGACAACAAAATTAATCCCCAGAATTAAGATTAATGATGTAGAAGGGACATCATATAAGTCTTGAAAAACCTCACTCATGCTGTAAGTAAAGAGGCTATTGGAACCTTGGACTGTTAGGTTGTCTAACATATTGTCCTTTTAAATTAGCAACTTATGATCTATATTTAGGATATTAAATCTTATCTATGGTTTAATTAGCTGGATTAGGTGCAATAACCATTACTTGCCAGTAGGTGTCATAGGTCACCTACAAAACTAACGCAGCAGGGCATAATGGTGCACGTGAGCTCACGTGGCAGGTCTGAAATCTTATTTTAGAGTGAAATGATGAATGACAAATCACAGACTGCGTGCTCTGCAGACGTCTCTAGAGCAGTGGAATAGGCAAATGCAAACAAATCATTAGTGAAGTGAGGCTGCAGAGTTGTGTGAACCTCTTTTGCTGACTGACAAGAAGCTTCATTCTTTCCCTCCTCCAGTGTGAGGTCCTAGAAAATTTTTAATTCTTTGGGGGCCAATTAGTCTGATAGCCAATGGAAAGGGTCCCGTGATTCTCTTTAAAGTAGCGGGTGTCCCACCAGCATCAAAGTCCCACTTGGAGGGAAAGAACCAAGAGCTAACAAAGAGAATCCAAGAAGGACCATCAGAGATCCAAAGTGTCAGTCATCACTGTACGTGTAAACTGATAAAATATCACAGGAGTATGTTTATAATTGTCAATACAATTTTTTTTAAAATCTGAATGATGGTGCTGGGGATGTAGTCAGCTGCAGAGTAGGTGTCCAGCACACATAAAGCCCTGGGTTCCACCCCCAGCATGGGCAGTCATGCTTGTAATCTCAAAACCTGGGAGGCAGAGGCAGGAGAATTAGAGGTCAAAAGTCATCCTCAGCTTCATCAAGAGTTCAAGGGAAGCGTGGGCTACATGAGACTCTGCCTCAACTGTGACTCCCCCCACTCTCCAAAAGAGAAAGAGATGCTGCTTGTTGTCAGGGTGACATAAATCCATTTCATTTGTTCACTGACACCTTTCACGTTTCTCTCATAGGACTGCAGGTTTCCGATGGAAGGCTTAAGGTACTCAACACTAGGCTAGCTTTAAAGGGTATGAAAGGATGGAAAGATATAACCCTGCTCCCCTGATGCAGAGTGGGCAACAGCCTTCAGAATGGGGGGCGGGGGTGTAGAACTGCCTAGGGCATCATTGAAGAACACTTTTGGGTGTGTGGATACAAATGTTTCCAGAGAGACTCAAATGAAGGGAGAAGACCTACACTCAAGTGGGTGCCATTGTTCCCTGAGCTGGGAACTCAGTCTAAAAGGGAAAGGGCTCTGGAGAAAGCCAGCTGGGCACCACTGGTATCTCAGTTTCATGACCCACCCAAGTGAGCTGCAGCCTCAGGCTGCTGCCGCCACAGCTTCCAGCCACTGCTGCCCCCTTGCTTTCTCCACCATGGACAGTAATGTCAAACTGTAAACCCAAATAAGCCCCTCCTCCCTGAGGTCACAACAACAAGAAGAGAAATAAATACCTAGTGGTACCCTGGGCACCGCCACTGTTGAAGCTGAGACCATTAAGAACAATGGTATCACTGTCCCCAGCATCACCCAGGTGCACGGTCCTGTGGCACAACCAGAACTCCTGGTCCCTCATGTGTGGGGTTCTTGGGACTCATTCTATAAGGCATTTCTCAAGTCCTGTGAGATTTGCGTTAAAGGCATCCAGACTTTCCTCTTCCCGTAAGCAAATATGCCACACCCTGCAGCAAAGTCCATGTTGCTGTTCAGTGAACCCTGATCATGGGTGTATTTTCCTTATCCTGATAATTCTGGGCTAAATCGGGATGAGTCTTTTCACCTTCTCCCCAGTTCTACTGACGTGTGGGTATATATAACTGGCATAACTGAAGAAGACTCGCTCTTCTGCTGGCCTTCTCCCTCAGTCTGGAGACCAAGGAAATCATCTGAAGCTGAAAAGAAGAAATTTGAGGTAGGATAGTAAGAGAGCTATTTTTGGGAGGGCTCAGACAAGAAGCGGAAAGAGGAGGCACTTCCTTCTTTGGGTCATCCTTAGAAGTTTTTTGAAAGAAAGGGACAATGTAGCCTCAGATACTATTATATGTTCTGTCTGTCTGTCTGTCTGCCTCTCTCTCTCTCTCTGTGTGTGTGTGTGTGTGTGTGTGTGTGTCTGTCTATCTGTCTGTCTGTCTCCCTATGTTTCTGTTTCTCTCTGCGTGTCTCTCTCTGTCTCTCTCCTGCTCTCTTTCTCTTTCATCTTGACAGCACTGCAGTATTGGAAAACTTAGGGGTTAATAAAGACTTGCTGACAAGATTCCACCTTAAGTGGTTGGTGATACCAGCAATAGCAATGAACCCTCAAGGGTAACAAGACAGGAGGGACACATAAATCTCTTGCTGAGTTCTTCTCTTCAGCCACACAGTAGAGAAGACTGTCTGCTTGTCCTTGATAGTTTACTTCTGGCCATGACACCATGGCCTAAAATTTAAAAAGATTCCACAGAAAACTCACAAAACAGAATTGGGGTTTTGGTCACCTGCTTCCTCGAGGTGTCTGAGAAATAAAGAATAACTTTAAGTTTAGAAAACACTGAACTGTTTCTGAAATCCCTATGACATTGTGATTCTTACAGCCCAGGCTCTGGCCTCTCTGATCCAGGGTGGACCTGAAGTCCAGGTCTGAGTCCACTCTCGCCTGCTCCAGATCAGCTACACTGAGCCCTCTCACCTGGGACTTTCTGACCTGCAAATGACCCAGTGGAGGGGCTGGTGAGGTGGGGGCCATGGTTCCTCTGTACAAGGACAACGAGGAGGACATCTGTCCCATCTGCCTTGATCTCGTGAAGGAGGCTGTGAGGACAGACTGTGGCCACCTCTTCTGCCGAATGTGCCTGACCCAGCACATGGATAAGGCCTCCGTCTCTGGGTTCCTCCTCTGCCCAGTGTGCAGGAAGCCCTACTCTGAGGGGGTCCTTGGGGACGGTTATATCTGCTTCAGCCACCAGAAGAGGGTGTGCATGTTCTGTGAGGCAAGCAGACATCTCCTGTGTGTGGAATGCCTCAAGTCCCCCGAACACCAGACCCATGTTGAGCTCTCCATTGAAAATGCCATCAGCCACTACAAGGTAAGGCTGTGCCACCCCCACCTGACCCTGCCACTGGCTCTATGAGTTACTTCTTCTAAGCCTGGCTCCTCACAGATGCTGTGACTGACAGCTTCCTTTGAGTCTTCTTTGTCAACCAAGTTAAAGCCCTGGTCCTTGTCTTCTGTGTGCCTCACTGCTAATATCATGGTTTCCAGGGCTCTGTGTGTTTAGGTGATCTCTTCATTGTGACGGCAAAGTCCTAGGAAGCATGGGCCACTGTGCTTGCTGCAGCTGTATAGATAGATTCTGTACTAAATAGTAAGAACCCCTTCTGGATCAAGATGATACGGTTCCCTGGGTGGATGGTTCTAGAATGCAGTCTGGACATGCAATCAAGATTTATCTGTGCTAACAGCTACCTTTCAAAGATTTGAAATCTGAAAACATGTCCTTGTCCCCCTCCCCTTCCTTTACTGGTTATTATTGTTGTTTCTTGCTTTATTTTTTTCTAAAATTGATCCACACTTTTGACAGTAACTTCAGGCAACACCTAAAGATTAAATAGCAAAACTAAAAATCTTGCCTCTGGGATAAGAGTTAGTTGAGGGGAAAGGAGACTGTCACAAAGCTTTACTCTGAATTCGATCTCTGGAACCCTCATGGTAGGATGGGAATGGCTCCCACTGACTGTGCACAAACCTCCACACAAGATCCGTGGTGTGTGCTTCCTTCCAAATAAATAAATGTAATAAAATAATAATGAATCTTTCTTCCTGCTTTCCTCGTTCTGTCTTCAGGGATAAACAGCATTAGATTTCTTTTATTCTATCCTTCCAGAAAAACTGTGTTTGAATGTTCTCTTTAAAACACACCTACACATACACCAGAGAGAGAGACAGACAGACAGACAGACAGAGACAGACACTAGACATGTGACTCAGTAGAGAAGTCCCTGACTGGCATAGATGAAGCCATGGACTCAATTCTCAGTCTTAAAAAAATAAAACAATAAGTGCATAAAGCACTCTATTCATTTATCTATTTTGATGTGTACATACAATGTGGTGGGGGTGTGCCCTGGCATGCACGTGGTGGCCAGAACTTTGTGAAGTCAGTTCTCTCCCTGTACCATGTGGGTTGTCAGTCTTGGTGGCAAGTGCCTTTACCCACTGAGTCATCTTTCTGGCTCCCTCATTTTGTCAAAACTATATCTTGTTTTTAATCATCTAAAAATATGTTTTGGACATTTTCCAACTTTTTCCACTAGTCCATCCAGATCTCCTGAACATCTTTCAACAACTGCATTCTGTCCAATTCTATGAATAAATCACAGGTTTATTTTAGGAAACTGGGATATACTCAGGTATTGTTTTTATATTACATGGGATATTATGATGATATCTTTTAGCCTGTATTCTGGAAAAGTTGAAATACCCAAGATCTTTTGGTGAAAATGTAGGATAGAAAACTAACTTTACCTTCTCTAAGTTATAGTAAATTGTCTCACTACCGTTTATTGAAGGTACCATGTAGAACCTGCCCTGTCCTATTACTCTGGATGTTCCTGCCAGTGTACCAACGTTCCTCCTCTTCCTTCTCATCTTCCTCCTCCCTTTGCTTCTTCCTCTCTCCCTCCCACTTCTTCCTCCCATAGTTCTAAGGCTAAAGATTGAACCTAGGGTCTTGCATACGCAAGGCAAGCCTGCTATGCTAATATACAGTGTTCTCTTTTACTTTTTATTTTAAGACCAAATCTTACTTTTGATTCCCATGCTGCAAGCCTCCAGAGTAACTAAGATTTCAGGTGGATGCCACCAGAATCACCAGGTTAAACCACCTTAATAATTGTACATTTTTAATATGATCAAACACAGTTGTTTTTTTCTTTTTAAAATTTAATTTATTTTTATTTTATGTGCACGCATGAAATATATGTGTTTCACATGCATAGTACCTGAGGAGGCCTGAAGAGGTTGTTGGATTCCCTGGAACTAGAGTTACAGGCAATTGTGAGCTGCCACGTGGGTCCCAGGTCCTGGGCAGGAACAGCCAGTGCTCTTAACCACCGATCGATCTCTCCAGTCCCGTGGTTTGTGTTTCTTGAGGATCATAATCTGTAGTCCCAGTTAGCAGTAGTTGTAATTGATGCAATCCTCCTGCCTTAGTCTGCTGAGTGTGGGAATTATAGATACACAGTACCACACTTAACTTTTCTTTTCCCATTGTTCCCCGCCCACCCCCCCCGCCCCCCCACACCCAAAACTTCTTGCTAGGCTGCATCTTCTCTTTCCAAACATTCATCCTTTCTTTTTTCTTCCTTTCTTTTCAAAACTATTTTTTAAAAACAGTGGTAGGGTTTGAACTCAAGACCTCACATATGCGAGGATGTGTTCTTCCCCTCCACCCCGCCCCTGGCATTTTCCTGCCAGTTGTTATGAAGATTAATGAGTCAAAGGCATACCTTCTGCACCAGCTAACCTGCTAGAGAATCAATCCTGTGTCATCTGGGGACGTTAAAATTGAACGGTTCTGAGATTTCCTCGTGATGTCATGAGGAAATGAGCTCTCATCATGCCGAAGTCTCGCGTTGAGTGGCCTCACTCATCCTGGCCTGATGCCTTCATGCTGGGGCTGCGTCCTCAGCCCTAGGCTCCCACTCCCTAACACCTCGAGTCCCTCTGCTTCAGAAGTCATGAGCAAGCACCTACAGTCAGCAGTCACTTGACTTCTGTCTCTCTCTGTTCTCAGCCAGATCTGCATATTAATGTCTGTGAATGAGAATCACCGTGGCCGAGCAGATACTAAATTTAAACTTTGAAGCTTCAGGGGTGCTGTGATAGAGGCCAAGGCTGACCCCACCCCACTCCCCTGCCCCCAACTCTCCTGTCCCTGTTTCCCCGTCAGGTCTTCCTATCAATAATGGAGGTTGGATTTTCTCTCTCTGTTTTTTTCTTCGTGGTGTTGAGGTTTGAACCCAGGACCCCACACATGCCACACACATGCTCTATCACTAAACTACTTCCTCAGTCCTGAAGGGTAAATTTCCAAAGTCTTTCAGACGGTTGGCCTTTAAAAAACATTGTCATTATCTGGAAAGAGAAATGAGGGAGACTAAGTCGGAACTGAATGGAGAGAATGGTTCAGAAAGCTGAAAGGGCAATGGTCTACTGAGCTCTGTACCTACTAAGTGCAGAGTCTTACAGGGCTTCCCGCTGCCGTGAGTCAGGAGAGAGAGGACAGGTTTCCATCCTTGAGACTGACTCAGTCTGTACTCTCTGTAAGGTGTCACACCAGACATTGGGAGGAAGTACAAAGGTGACTCATGACTAACGACTTCAAGTCTATATTGAAGTAATGAGGAAGTATAGAAAAATAAATAAGAATATTTGCTCATGTAAGGAAAACAGTGAGTGTCTGCTGCACATGCGTAACAGAATTGATGACAAACAAAACCAGCTACACTTGTTAGAAAGGAGACAAGCAACTGAAAGAACTACAGTATTTATGACCTAAGAATACTAGCAGGTGGCCCTACTTAGAGTGATCGACCAGGGCCTAAGGAGAAGGGACATCGAAGCTGCACCAGGACCAAGACTGGGTGTGGGGAGCAGATGAAGAAGCTGTTATGTTTGAAAGATTTTTAATCAGGGCCTGTTTAAAATTGCTTTAATTATTTTTTTATGTTAGCATACAAAGTAATGGTTTGTATGGTGCTGCACATCTTTAGCCCCAGCACCTGGAGGCAGAGGCAGGCTGATCTCTGAATCCTACACTCATAGGGATATATAGTGAAACCCTGAAACAAAACAACAATATCAACAACAACATAAACACAGAGCGCACAGGGCTTGGAGGCTTAGTGGTTAAAAAGAGTATTGCTCTTTCAGAAGACTTGAGTTTGGTTCTCAGCACCCACAGCCGGGGGCTCACAACTCTATCTCCATGGGATCTGGTGCCTTTTCTGGGCTCCTTGGGTACTACATATATCCACACACAAACACATACTTATACACATAATTAAAAATAAAAATAACTATTTAAATGTGTTCGTAAAAACAGAGGATTCTTTCTTAATCATTTTAAGCATGCTGAATAATACAACTGCACTGTCCCCATCTTGTTTCATGCATTTAGAGTTATTGGCATTATTTGTGTGTGTGTGTGTGTGTGTGTGTGTGTGTGTGTGTGTCTTTGAAATTCAGAAAAGAAGAGGGTGCTGGGATCCCTAAAACTGGAGGTATAGCAGTTGTGAGCTGCCCGGTATGGGTGCTGGGAACTGAGCTCAGGTCTCCTGAAGCCAGCAACAGCTCTGAACTGCTGAGCCTTGCCCCAGAAATTGCTTCGTTTTGTTTTCTGAAACAGGGACTCAGTACATAGTCCTGGCTGACCTGAAACTCCCTGTGTAGTCCATGCTGGCCTCAAACTCAGAGGTTAAAAGTGAACAAACAGCGTCATGCCTGTGGCTTCCCTGAGACACCGCCTCACCCTCCAGTTTCACACCTGTGTCTGTCTCTAGGAAAGACTCACCCGCAGAAGCAGAAAGCTCAGAAAGGACCTGGGGGAACTTCAACGGCTCAAAGCTCAGGAAGAGCGGATGCTGCACGCTCCACAGGTGGGTATCTCAGTCCCAGGGATGGTCTAGAGTCGGAAGGACCTCTCCTTTTGTTGTGGACAACTGTCCTGGAGCAACCTGCTGTGGAATTACGGTCATGTAGGCTGAAAATTGGGGTTTGGGGCTTGGCTCTGAGATTGGTGAACAGAATGACTTGGGATGTGTGAACCTTCTGAACTCCACACATCTTCTTTCTTAAGGAAAAACAGCTGTTCTCCCAGGTACATGGTGAGGATTAAGAGAGTTGAAAATCACTGCCCATCTTGCCCTTGACAATCACACTTTTCTATCTCTCTTGCTCACTTGGGTGAGCTCTCTCCTCACAGGGTTAAAGGCAGACACCAAAAGAACATAGCTGTCTGTGCGCGCGCGCTTGTGTGTGCGGTGTGTGTGTGTGTGTGTGTGTGTGTGTGTGGTGTGTGTGTGTGTGTGTTCCACTACGACAGGACCTATTATCTGTAGATGTGCCCGGCACTATGAGGTGGGAAGAGAGGTGCTTTGTGAAGAGTTCAATTGCTTCTACAGGACAATGGCTGGCGAGGAAAGAATGCAAAGGAAGAGGAATAGAGGTCAATATTCCCACCCAGCTGCTCAGTGCATAGAGATCCAGGGACTCGATCATCAAATCTCAGGGTAGCTCCTCTTCTGTGGTTTCAGGTGGATTGGGGGAGCTACAGGCTAGGAGCAGAGTTGCAGAGCCAAGATCAAACCACGGAACAGTTGAAGGTCCTACCACAGCATCGTCTGGACCAACAAGAGAACCAGCCAGCGGAGGCAGTCAAGATCTTTCACTTCTCTGAGGCAGTAACACAGCTCAGCAGCCTGATTTCTGGACTGGAAAGGATGGCCAAGGAATTAGATGCCAGAACTCTGAAGGTGTACTTCCTAAGGCACCCCCAAATTCAGGGAGGGATTCTTGGAATAGTAAACAGCCTGCCTGCAGGTCCCTTCTGGGAGGTGTAAGGGGACATGTTCCCGGGCTATGTGATAATTGGGGGTATGTATGTGTTTGTGTGTTGAGAATGGCTTCTGGTGGTCACACCATGATACCACAGAATGAGGAGCAGAAGAAAGGGGTTATGCCCTCCAGCTTTCGTGGTGGCATGCAGACTGACCTTCAAGCATGAGCTAGGATGGGCATTCAGTGCCAAGAACATAGTAACTGACTGTGATTGTCACCTTTTCTCTCCCAGGATGCCAGTGACTTACTGGACAGGTATGACCCCCTCTCCCTCTGTCCCACACTTGAAGATACATGCAGATTCACATGACATAGATGTGCATATGGGCTAAATTAAAGTCAAGGAGACGTACTTGGTACTTTCATATGACACGGGCAGTGGAAGATCCAGTAGAATATGTATGAACATGTGAATGATTTCTTTGTTTTTAGGAGTGTGCCCCAGAAATTAGAAGGACTCCTCTCTCATCTTCCTCCAGTGGATCCAAACCTCAGTTAGTTCTCCTGGTGTGTTCTCTCCTGATGCCTTAACCTCTGACACTCGGACACAGTCTCAGCGGGGCACACCTGAATCCACGTGGCAAAGGAGTCAAACCAGGAAGCAAATTCTGAAATATATATATATATATATATATATATATATATATATATATATATATATACTCAAATCCAGAGGTTAAATTCACAGGCTGTATCTGTGTGGGTTACAGCCAAGCAGCGCGGGGCGGTGTTAGGCTCACCTGCTAGGCATGGCAGGCCAAAAAACTGTGGCCTTGACGGAAGTATTGCAAAAGAAGTTCCCCAGCCCCAATGTAGCTGGTGCGCGAGGGGGAATGCTGTTGGCTCGATCAGCGGTCGCAGCACAAGTCGGAAAATTCACTGACCCCACACTGCTGCTTCTGCTGAGCAGAAGCTGTGCTGAGGACAGAGGCAGCGGCACCGAGGGGGAGGGGGGAGGGGCCAGCCACTGTTGCGTGGAAACCGCAGGAATAAAAATAGAAGCCCCACGTTGGGTGCCAAAATGATGATGCAGGGCAATCGGTAATGAAAAGTCCCCAGACTAGCTTAATACAAAATATACAGCTTTAATAAACAGAAGAAAGGAAACTTACAAAAACCAGGATTCCAGTGATTCAGGAACGTAGAGGGCAAAAAGAGGAGGAGGCAAGCGCACCTGGATCTTTTATTTGTTTTGTGTGGCCCCAGGGGGACACACCCTAAGCAGAATGTGATTGGCTGAAGTTCCCCCATCATCCTTCCTAAGCCAGGCTTGAGCTGTGGCTCCTTGTGGCCAGGCATTTCGGATCTTCATCATGTCCAGGGCCATTTGCGCGATCTCCATATTACCTGTGAACTGCTGGCAGCACCTGCTGTCCATGGTCTCGTGTGACCATGGTCTCGTGTGAGCATCCAAGCGTCCGGACGGCACAGGTCATCAGAGTGAGGCCACCTCAGCGTACAGAGGTTGACAGGTTTATTGGAGTGATATTTCTTCTGACTGGATACAACCTCCTGTCTATACTGTCATCACGACTGCTGCAAACAGACACAAGGGTGGTGTCTACAGTCCTCATCCTCATGGTCATGTACCTGTGTAACCTTGTCACGCGTGTGAGTGGCGTGTGTGACTTTCTTCTCATCAAAGGGATATAGCAGAGGTGATGAAGGTCACTGAAGTGACCGTATCTCCTGCCTACATCTTCCAGCTGACAGGAATAAGGGAGCCTGGGTCTTACAGTCGCAAGAAAATGAATTCTGCTAACACTGTAAGCAAAGCTGGAAGTAAATCCTTCTTCTGGGAACTGGTAGCGCCCCAACCTCTTACCCTGCTGAAGTTTCCATAAGGCCTGAAAAGTGGTAGAAAAATTCTCTTTTTTTTTCTTATTTCCACATCTGTTTTTATAATAAATTTTCCTACTTAAACTAACTGGGATGGGTCTCTCTTCTTTGAAATAGAAAGCTTTTACAGCGTAAGTAGGGAAAGTCGGGAGTTAAACCTGTGCCTGTCAGGTAAAGTGTGTGAAGCTTCTCGAGGGTCTGGTAGAGAGCAATTGGGAGCCTGGAACTTTTACACAGATTGAAGCTCTTCTGGGGGAAGCAAATCGAGTCCGACTCTCACAAGAACAGCCTGGAGGTCCACTGGTCACCTCACTGGGAGGTCATTCCGTCTACCTCCTTTAACAGGAAGTAAGCTTCAAGGTGCCCTGGGGAGGATCGTAAGCTGATGGGTTAAAAGGAGTATATTCACTTTCTCGAAGGTTTACTTCTCAGTTTAAGAAATACAAATTATCTTTCAAAATGGCGGTCAGTTGTAGTGAGCATAGTCGGCATCAAAATACCCACCAGGGCCTCACGACCACCAGTTTCCAAACAAAACAGTCTGGAAAAGTGTTCAAGAGATCAGAAGCCAGACATGGATTGTAAAGTCCTGGCTGTATGATATTGGATGAGCAAATAATCAAATTTTACCAGGCCTCAGCTCTCCTCTCCTCTTCCTTATCATTCATTTGCTCCACTCCCACCCCACGCTTTTTCTTTCCTCTCCCTTCAACAGGGATTAATGCGGGTCAGGCTAGCGTCCTAATTTTTACTATTTTTTTACTAAAATAGTAAAAAATTTGCTGTTTTACTGTGAGGTAGAGGCTGACCTCGAATTCCTGATCTTTTTCTTCTACCTACTGAGACATATGAACATTACCACACAGCTGCCTCCTTCGTGCAGACCAGCAAGATGGCTCGGTAAATAAAATGCTCTCTGTGTAAGCATGGAGACTGGAGTTCAGAACCCCAGAACACATGTAAAAGCTGAGTAGCTGCCTATGATCTGAGATCTCACAGGGAAAAGTCAGAAGCCCCAAATCAACTAGCTAGCTAGACTAACCAGAACCGATGAGCTGGGAGTTCAGCAAGAGACCCTATCAAACAAGTAGAGAGTGATTGAGAAAGACATCTGACATCGGCCTCAGGGCCCACACACATGCACACATATGTGTACTTGAAACCATATACATGTGTGCCCCACACATATAACCATACATACACATATACAAAGCACACATAAAAGGAAAAAAGAAAAGGGGGAATGATAATAGAATAGATCTCAAGGAGTTACCAAAATAAGTGCCAAAAGGGACATGATGCCTTAGAGCAGGGAGGAACTTCATACACCTTAGAGGGTCATGGTCGTTTTAAATACTCAAGTAAAACTGATACAAAGAAGCAGAACATATAGTCACCAGGGGATGAGCGTAGTCCTTGGATTATGGTTTATGATCATAACCACTGTGGGGGTCCTCGTTCCCTCTCAGCCTGTTGGTCACAAGATCGAGAGGGGAAAGAGGCAGAATGGGTGACACAAAGCTTTGTACACAGTCCATGAGCACGAATGGAGACAGCCGTCCAGGAGAGAGAGTTTAGTCAACTGGCTCAATTTTATTCGAGTATAAGGAATACAGAATTGGGGAGCCTGGGAACAAACCCTAATTTGTGTTAAGTGGCACACTCCCATCACAAGGCTTAGTACATGGCAGTAGGGTCCTATAGCAGAGCTCCTAGACCAAGGATCTGTGCCAAGGGTCAAGCTAAAGAGGAATCAAGCATCCGGTTTTAGAGACAGCTTTTAGATAAGATCAGTCCTCCAGGCCCAGCAGTTCTCCAGATAGCAGGCAGAAGCAGGAAGTTCTGCTGGAGGGCAGAGCCCTTGTTATTGAGATAAGCTGCTAGACTAGGAGGAGGCTGGACCTCTGACCAAACAGCAATGTCTTCCAGCAAGCCCCTGTCCCCCTGACTGACCTTCACCTCACCTTAAACTGACTCCACCGGTTGGTGGAATGGAGTGAAGATTGTGCTCATCTGTCCAGAAGGACGAGGAGATGAACCCAGTGCCTGAGAGAGGTCAAAGGCCAGGTAAGCTCCATTCCCTCTTCTCCCTCCTTTTCTCTCAACAAGTGCATCTTCTAAAAAACCATCCTGGTATCATATTCTCCCCAAAGACATGGCAGCATTCTATCCTCTGAGCATCCACAATGCCTAGGGAGATTCCTATCACAACAGCCACCACAAAGAGATTTTGTCTTTATGTCACTGTCCTCCCAGTGCTCCTTCACCTTCCTTTCCAGTTACCAATGGTTACCAAGTGGAGTAGGAGGGCCTTCTGTCTACGTGTTACTTTCATTGGTCAAATAAAGAAACTGCCTTGGCTTTTTGATAGGACAGCAGCTTAGATAGGCAGAGTAGACCAAACAGAATGCTGGGAGAAAGAAAGCAGAGTCAGGCCGACGCCATGATTCTCCGACCCGAGACGTACGTAGGTTAGGATCTTTCCCGGTAAGCCACCACCTCGTAGTGCTATACAGATTATTGGAAATGGGTTAATCAAGATGTGAGAATCAGCCAATAAGAGGCTAGAATTAATGGGCCAGGAAGTGTTTAAATGAATACAGTTTCCGTGTAATTAGTTCGGGTAAAGCTAGCCAGGCGGCGGGAAACGGACTGCAGTTCTTTTTACTACAACCATGATTTGTTCATGGTTAGCATAGAAAAAAAATGTTTCCTTTTTTCTCTTTTTGAAAGGTTCCACATTTTATTACAGAACCAACCAGCTAGCCATCGTGGGACAAATAAAAGCAAACAAGGACCCAATTTAAACAATGACCAAACTCCAGATGTTAAAGTAAGAACTGCCCACTAGCTAGTAGAACTGTTTGGGAAGGATTAGGAGGCATGGCCTTGTTGGAGGAGGTGTGTCACTGAGGGTGGGTTTTGAGGTTTTAAACTCCATACCATTCCCAGTTATCTCTCTTCATCACATAGTTGTGGATCAGAATATAACCTCTCAGCTACTGCTCTGGCACCATGCCTATCTGCCTGTTCCATGCCCTCTACCATAATAATGGTCATAGTCTCTGAAACTGTTGGCCCCAAATTAGCTCTTTCTCTGTAGGCTGCCTTGCTCATGGTGTCTTATTGCTGCAGTAGATAACTACTTAGTAACTACAAAGACAGACAGTTTTGCTCTTTTTTTTTCTTGTCAGGAATTACTTGATCCTGAAAGTCCTTTTTCGCAAGTTGGATCTAATAGTTGTTGTTTTTTTTAATTTTTATTTGACGTTGAACAGATAGGGTTAACACACCCAGCAACCCCAGTGAGTGTTGCTCACACTGGTCTCACTGGGGACAAAATCCTAAAAACACATCTCCAAAAATGCACTGTGCCTGGTTCTGGACTCTAAACCAGTTATAGATGACACTCTGCCCTCCCCATGAGGAGGTAGGGAAAAAGGAGGAAAAATAACATTTTTCTTTGCACAGTGGTGACAATATTGTGAGGGGTCTCCAGGACCACTGGCCCCCATAGCACCCCTACTTCCCAGACAGCTTCTAGTACAGCTTGCAAACCTAGTCATTCCATTCTGCCTGGTAAGACATGGAAGCCACAGGGACTCCCAGGTGGTCTTTCTTGTGGAAGACTGTCACCTTCAGACCTGTTGCTGAAGATGGGTTTGTCACTCTTGGTACACCAACCAGATGTAGCCCCGGAGGTCAGTGTCACTGGCAGGCCCAGAGCCCGCATAGTCCAAAATGACCATGCTACTGCTGATAGCATTGCCTTTCATGTTGACCACTGGAAGATGGTGCCACTCCCTGTACCAGGGGTCCTTCCTGCTGGAACCGCCAGGGTGTGTAAGGACCAAGGTGTAGATAGGGTTTCCCGAGTCAAGGCCATCCCATGAGAAGTGCTGGGTCTAGGTGGGTGGGTATCAGCCCTTTTCCCAGTTCATCCACCTCCACTTGGTGCTGGAGTCACCATCTGCCTCCTGCAGGCTCAGCAGCTCAGCCACTGGCTGATGTCAGTTGCCGTGGAGGTGGTGGAAGTGAAGGCACGCATTGGTCCTAAGAGTCGTGGGAGAGGACGTGGTGAGAAGTCACGTCAGGTTGTGGCGCATGATGGTAGAAGAAAACGCTTCTTTTTCAAATAATACTTTTATTTATTCTTTCGGGATTTCATTCATGTATACAGTGTATTTTGATCATATCCACTCCTCCAAAATGTTTCTTGAAGACATGAATAAATTAACTGATGTTTTTAGAAGAAAGCAAATGAGGAGGTAGAGTGTTTTGCTTGAAATCATGCGGTTGGTTGATACAGGACTTCGTCTGGAACCAGATCTTTAGGTTTACAGTCCAGCACTGTTTGTACATCTTTGTCTGTGCCCACTGACGACAATGGTGGGTACAGCCAGCGGCAGCCAAGGTCGCAGATACCCTGACCATCTATGGACACTGGAGAAAGGCTTGAACAATGATCGGACTAAAGGTCCTATCACCTTGTCCCTTACTGACACAGGCCCTAGCAATTGTTTTAAAAAGCTATTTTTGTGCCTGGTTATCCAGGCAAGGGTCAGCGCCCCAGGATGCTTGATTTCAGTCTTGCACTCAGAGGAGGGAAACTGCACCTTCTCGGCAGCTCAGGGAAAAACTAGAGCCTCTGCCCCAGAGTCCGAACAAGGGAAAGATCTCCCGTGTGAAGGAGGCAGTGAAGGTATAGATGTGTTCCTGGGTGATAGCGTTGACAAAGGTCACCCAGCCTACCTCGTAGTCAAGACACACCTGCACCTTTCGAGGCTGCTCCTCCAGGGCCAGCCTCGTGGGGAAGGAACCCAGCGCTGAGACAAATCCCCAAGCCAGCCTCACGGCCCATACGCCTTCCTCCGGTCTCAGCCGCAGCTCTCCTTTGCGTCGGACGTCCTCTCTCACCACACCTACGGTGCAGCTGCCTCCGTGGACCAAGTCAACGTTCACCACCCAAGTGTGTCTCCCTCCTGTAAAGCCACGTCGGGCCAGGACACAGGTGGCTCGGTCAAAACGCTGCGGAGTATCTGGCGAATTCTGCCATTTGTAGGAGAACCGAGCCCTCCGGTGGTCTTCAGACAGGAGCAGCTTGGGGTGGGAAGTCTGGGGGTCTAGAGCAATCTGGGCTGTGGAATGAAGCAAGGGACGGGTATGTCAGCGGATGTGCTGTGTCTTGCTAGGATGGCCTGAAAGCTGATTTGCTGTAGGAAGTCTTACAGCCAGTGGTTTCCTGCCCACTGGGGCGTGGCCTCTTATACTATATATGCTGATATAGGGCTTGTACGACCCGCCTCTTTTCCAGCCGCTCTTCCTGGTTGCTGGATTCGGTTTCTGTTCTCCATTCCAGCAGAGGATTCTGATTTGTGAGTTTACCCCTTAGAAAAATAACCACCTATTTCTCAATTCTGAGCTAGTGTGGGATTTCTTTTAAGCCTCCTTCCACACTTACTTCCATCCCTGCCTGCTTGTGTTTAACCACCCATGTGTACCGGAGCGCGGGCATCACCAAGAAACGGGTTAGATCTACAGACTAAAAGTCTGCATCCTAAAAAAAATGCCAAGGGAATGCATGTACACGTTAAAGCCTGGAAAGTCAGTCGCAAACAGTACGCTGCCCTCGCTTGTCTGCCGTCCTCTAGAAAGCTATACAGCTCATGTTGGTGAAGACAGGGGACTCCCTAATACACAACCTGCCTCACGCATGGGCACCCTCACACTATACCCTATACACGGCCTCCCAGCTCCATCGTTTCCCTTAGGTACATACAACTTTTTTGTGCAGGGGCACACTGATACTGACACAGAGACGCTTTTACACATATCCTCTCCACAAACACTCTCGCTCTTTCTCTCTCTCAGCTCACAGTCCCCCTCACGTACAACCAGCCTCTTATGGCCTTACTCACACAGCCAGTCATCCATCTGCATGCACATCCGCCCTTCCACAGAGCCACCATCCCACACAGCCGCTCTCACAGCCTTGTACTCAGCCTCCCCTTGAACACATTCTTCCCTCACACTGGCAGCCTCACAGACAGCCACCTTCAAAGCCTCCTTACACACATCCTCTCTCACACACTGCTCCCTCGCCTGAGGCCAGCCTCCCACAGCTTCTACACACAGTGTCCCTTCAACACGTTACACACTTCACGTGTGACACACACACACAGCTTCTCTTTACACCCCCCTCATACGTGGATGCCCTCACAAACAGCCTTCCTGACGAACAGCCCTCAGGATAGCCTCCTACATAGTCACCCTCCCACACAGGCTCTCTTGTACACAGCCTTCCTCATACAACTACCTCTGCACACGGTTGCCTCCACAAGCAGCCTCTTCACGCAAGGTACTCTTACACCTTATACACAGCCATTTGGCAGCTTCTTCACACACTGACACTCTTGCACACATGCACACACACACTCATACACACACACCTCACACCCACAGTACCCCTTACACAAGCACCCTCACAGACAGCCTCTCCCCTCACATACATCCTCTCTCACACACTGCTTCCCTCGCCTGAGGCCAGCCTCCCGCAGCTTCTACACACAGCGCCCCTTCACACGTTACATGCTTCACACGCACCACCCTCACAGCCTCTCCCCTCATACACAGCCTCTCTCACACACAGCATCCCTTTAAATAAGCATCCCTCGCATCCAGCTCTCACCGTGCACAGACACGCTCATACACAGACTCCCTTACACGCCCCCCCCACGTGTCCACCATCACACACAGCAACTCCTATGCACAGCCTCCTCATAGCCTTCCTTCCCGAGCAGCTTCCTTACCACAGCCTCCCCACCACATCCTTTCACACAGCCCCCTTCAGAGATGGCTACCTTCACACACAACCACCCCAAACACAGACTCTCTCACACACAGCCTCCTCACTAATAAACACACCTCCACACAATCATTTTTACACGCAGTCTGCCTTTATATACAGCCTCTTATACAGGCCATCCTCACATACATCTTCCTCAAGTCACCTCTCGCATGGCTACCTTCATACTCAGCCTCCCCTCTCACACAGCCTTCCTCACAGCCTCCATGCACAGCCTCTCCTTTAGCCTTCTTCTCAGAAGCAGACATTTTCCTCCTTTCGATTCCAACCTGCAGTTTCTTCTCTGCTTTGGCTGAGGATACAATGACTCATTTGTCTGGCCTTTCTTCCTCTTCACCCTGGGGTTATTCACTCTTTCAATCATTCTCAATTGTTGGACTCTGACTGCCATTTTTTCAGAGACCCCAATTCTTCCCCATATATTACTAGGTTGAATATTTCTAAACTGAAGAATTTTAGGAAGTGGTGGTGCATACTTTTAACCCCAGCACTCGGGAGGCAGAGACAGATGGATCTCTGTGAGTTCAAGGCCAGCCTGGTCTATACAGTGAGTGTCAGGACAGCCAAAGCTACATACTAAGAGCCTGCCTCAAAACCAAAAACAAACCAACAAAAATCCTAAATGGAGAAAACCTATCCATGCAGACTTATCTATGGGTTAGGGAGCCCCTTCCCAACAGCTCCACAGCTCTCCTGGGTCTTTGGCTGGCTGATGGGGAACTAAGAGCATTAAAGAGGTTCTTTCTGTACATTTCTGTCTCTCTTGTAAGCTTCTCTGCTTCTCTAATTTAAAAACTGACATCTGAGAGGGAGTGGAGGTTTCTGACAATTCTGATAATGTGACTCTACCCAGACAAAAGTTGCCCTCATCCTGAAAGGGCATCCCTGACAGACCATACTCATTTTTTGGGGGGGGGGGGTCTAATCATTCTGCCCAATGTACATGTACCAATCTGGAGACCAGATTTACCATGAATACATATGTGCCTGTCCTCACTTCATGGCCCTCCTAGGGGCCTTATAAAGCCATACCTCAATATCTGTGAGGTATTTTTTCATTTGCATACTAAACTTCACAAAAGCCCAAGTGCCTCATGTAGAATAGTGTAGTATTTACATGTAAACTACACACACCCTCCCAAATACTTCAAATCATCTCTAGGTTGCTCATGTTACATAATACAATATAAATGCTATGGCAATAGTTGTTATACTACATTATTTAAGGAGTAATGAAAAGGCAGAAATCTTACCACATTCATTACAAAGCAGTGTTTTTCTATCTGGGGCTGAATGTGGAATCTATGGACATGGATGTGTATGTATGCTTACATACACAAGTCGTGTGTGTGTGTGTGTGTGTGTGTGTGTGTGTGTGTGTGTCTATATAAGAATTTCAATGCACAGTGCAGGACCCAGAAGCTGCTTACCTGGCTCATAGTCCAACTCAAAGCAGAGCTTTTCTGTAAGGAGGAAATAATGACAAGATGAGATTTCATTAATCTCAAAGCTGCAGAACACTCAGAGATGAGGAAATGGAGGTTCAGGAAAGGGAAGGAGCAGAGAGAAGAATGGAAGTTGGAATTCTCTAGACCAGTTCTTCTAAACACCTAAACCTCTTAGCATACTTACTCTCATTTCAAATGCAGACACTCTGGGACAGGCCTGCAGATGTGCGTTCTCACAAATTCTCAGGGATTACTGATGCTCCTGGCCTGGAGCCCCCGGGAGAAGCCTGCTACTCTACCCCTGAGCAAACAGGGCTGTGTCTGCCTTGCCTACCTCTCTGTCTTCACAGACATGTACCAAAGGAAAAGATCAATGGGTTCACTTTGTTTTCTTCTACTTGGAAATAATGTTTGGGCTGGCCAAAAGTCAGCCTTTGATTGGAGTAAGATTTCTTCTACCGCCTAGTCCACGGGAGTCCATGCAGGAAGCAGACTTTCAGGAATGTCCTCCTAGGGACATGTTTTGTGGGTGTGACATTTAGAAATAGGTGACATTGTTCACGATGTCACAGTTCGTGAGGAACAGAAAGCTACAACTCGCATTTCTAACTTTCCTGGCTGGCTGCCATTATGACTCCTTCCCGGAAAGGAATGGGGCTCAGTTCCTATAAGGCTCAGTTTAGTCATCCAGACCAATAAAAAGAAGTGGGGGAAGGGCTGGGGATGTAGGTCAGTGGCTAGACCACTTGTCTACATCCACAGGCCCTGGGTTCAACTTTCAGTAGTGGAAAAACAAAACCAGCGGACGGAAAGCAAAAGAAGAGGGGAGAGTCAGCTCCTGCAGTTAGGCAAATGCTGTCACTGATTCACACAGTTGGACGTCAAAACACAATGCCTTGCCCGCGCCACTGAGAACTTCTGATGATGAAGAGTGAGGGGGGCTGTTAATCATTATCTCTCCTACTGCTGCGTGTCCACTGTCAGATTTGTTTACAGGTTGATCCCAACCCCCCAATCTTCACCTATTATTTCCCCTCACTGTCATGTCACCCCTAGAGTTAGAGTTTTTGTTTTGTTTTGTGTTTTTTTATGGGCCTTGGCAAATAAGGAAGGTAAGATACTAAAGGAGATAAGCCATGCTAAAATACAGAGCCCTTTGGCAGTGGAGTCAGGAAGTCATTCCCCAACCCAGCTGTGTGCACAGCAGCATGCTACGGAGGCCTAGGGTCTCCTTACCCAGAAAGGTCTTCATCTCCTGCTGCAGAGGGATGGCCTGTTGGGAGAAGTCCCGGATCCTCTGGCCCAGCTCTGGGGAGATGGCCTCAGGTTTCCGGCACTTCCTAGTTTCACATCTAGGGGCACAGAAGCGGTAGGGTCTGGGAATTATTCTTTTTAAAAAATACTTAATTGTACGTGTATGGGTATTTTGCCTGCATGTATGTATGTATGTATGATACATGCTTGCAGTGTCTATGGAGACCAGAAGAGGGCATGGGAGCCACTGGAACTAGAGATGGGTGTGAACTATTATATGGGCTCTAAGTTCAGGATCTTTGCAAGAGCAACGTGTGCTCTTAGCCACCGAGCCATCTCTCCAGTCCCTAGAATTGTTGTTTTTTTAATGATGTCTCCAGGCTGCCATCTTCTTCTAACAAGGCCTGGAGCAGCAGCTTCCCAGTCTCTCAGATGAACCCCACTACTACACAAGTGGGTGGATCTACAGCAGTACATGAGAACATGTAAGGGCATGTGTAGATTTACATGGCTGTGTGCCCTTCATGTGAGAGTGTAATTAATGTGCATGGCAATAACTAGGTGAGTGGAGCATGGATGGCTATTCACGAGAAAAAAGAAATAGGCATTGAATCACCAACCTTATTAGAGTGCTTCTGATATCCTGGGAGGGAAGGAGGAAGTGGGGGAGAAAGAGAGAAAGAGAGGGAGAGAGGGAGAGGGAGAAGAGAGGGAGAGAAGAGGGGGGAGGGATAGAAGGGGGGAGAGGGAGGGGGAGAAATAGAGGAAGAGAGAGGGGAAAAAGGAGAAAGAGGAAGAGAGAGAGGGGAGGGAGAGAGAGGGGAGGGGAGAAATGGAGGGAGAGAGAGGGGAGAGGGAGAGAGAGGGGAGGGGGAGAAATGGAGGGAGAGAGACAGAGAGGGGGAGAGGGAGGAAGAGAAATAGAGGAAGAGAGAGGGGGAGAGGGGAAGAAGGAAAGAGGAAGAAAGAGAGGAAGAGAGGGGGAGGGGGAGAAAGGGGAGGGGGAGAAATGGAGGGAGAGAGACAGAGAGGGGGAGAGGGAGGGAGGAGGAGAAATAGAGGAAGAGAGAGGGGAGAGAGAGGGAGAGGAGAAGAGGGAAAGAAAGAGGAAGAAAGGGAAAGAGAGAGGGGGAGGGAGAGAGAGAAAGAGAAGGAGAGAGAGGGAGAGAGAGAGAGAGAGAGAGAGAGAGAGAGAGAGAGAGATTGATTCAGTTTCTGGCTTTTCTCTTCTACTTTTGTTATATCCACAAAAAAAACCAAAATGCCATATTCCTAGCCTTGGACAAATCCATGGGGACCAGAAACCAGCACCTGACTCCTTCGCTCCATAGTCAGAGTTGGTGATAGGACCCACTTCTAGCTATAGGCAAAAGTAAGCAAGTCCCACACCAAGGTCCCTCAGTTCCCAGCATCCAGTGCGTCCCCTTGAGTCCTGCTGCTGCAATCCCCATAACTCTCCTCCATTTCAAGGAACGCAGCTCAGGAAAAACTTCCTGGCCAGTGGAGGGGACATTCAAGTTATGAAAGAGTTTGCTTTGGAAACCAGTTGTTTGCACAGTGCTTTGTGGTTTTCAAGAGCAACTTCTACCTTATTTTACCATTGGCGCCTCGTTCCTTCCCATTTTATAGATAACAAGGAGACCAAGGCCAGAAAGCACCATGACCAGGGATTACTTAGGGAAGTGTGGACCCTGGCCGTGTTACACATCCCGTCTGGGACACAGAGACATGTATGTAGAGGAGGTACCATGAATCCAGAGACCCCGGGGGGGGGGGGGGGGGAGGGCAGGCCCCATCTCACTGTCAGGAGTCCCCTTGCTGTCCGCTTGCTCTTCTCCTCCAGCTCCTCAATCAGGGTGCTGAACCGGCAGATCTCCCCTGTGGCCAGGGAATCAAACTCTTCCTGTTGCTTCAGGATATCCCCATCCAACCTCTCCAGCTGGGCTAAAAGGACACTCTGTTGTTCCTCTAGGACCCGACTCAGACGTGCAAACTGAGAAATCACCTGCTGTCTCTTGGTGGCCACCTGAGTCTGAGAAGGAAAGATGAGAGGACACTTATGTCTCCCCCATCAGAATCTCCTCCTCTTCCCCATCCCCCTCCCCCTGCCGATCCCCAGTCCCTTTCCCACAGCAGCCCCTCCTCTCCCTCCCTTCCTTTCCTTACACATCATTCCCACTCCTCCAGACCCCAGCTCTGGCCTGTTCTCCACCTCATATGAACGCGGAGCTGCAGCCGGTGTTCTTCCTGCCTGACACCCCGCTTCTCGTTAGGCCCAGCATTGCCCCATTGTCGTTACTGTGGTTTCTAAAAGGGTCTCAGAGACGCCAGAGACGCCTGGCCTCTCGCTGTGCAGGAAGCACACGCTGAGAACACACCACTAAACTGCTGGAGGCGGGATGACACTAATCCCTGCAGGGATTCAGTCGGAAGAAGAATCCTAATCTCCATTTCACAGGTGAGCAAGCTAAAATTAGAGCCGCTCAGGACGGAAGAGTTACTGTCTGAGTCAGAATTCAAACTCAAAACATCTCCAGGTCTGTCTGCTCCGTGACCTCAGACTCTGGAGAAAGGGACAGGGCCTGGGGAGGGTGGAGACTTACCAGGAGAACCTGTATTCTTTTGTTTTCCCTTGATTGGATTTCTTGAATCTCCTCTCTCTCTTTCCTTAGACCGATAAGACACTTCTGTATTTGTTCCTGGGGAGAAGGAGCATACAATACTTATGATGGAGAAAGTCACCACAAAGGGACGTCACTAACTTCATTCTGCAGAAGTGAAATGCCCCAGAGATGAGTATGAACCTCAGGGCCTTGAGAGACTCCGGGCTTCTTTCTAATTCTGATTTTGAGACTGGTTTCCTGTAGCCCAGACTTACCTCAAACTCAGATCCTCCTTTCTCAGTTTTCCAAACCTTAGGATCATAGGTCAGCACCACCAGGCCTGGCCTTGAGTCTTGTTCCTCTTTGTACTTCAGCGATTCTGACCAGGGTTTACCCCTTCTCACAGACCTTCAAAGGTCAACGACTTTGCTGACCCTCTGAGCCTTTCTTCAGGGGAAACAACTACCTTCTTTGGCATGCGGCAAGTATTATTACCCAGCAAGTATTACCTACAGCCTGAGCTCTATACGTTCTCTGCTGAAACTGAAATTATGTCACCCAAAGGAAATACACGCAAATAACATCTTTCTTAAAAAAAAAAAAAAAAAAAAAAAAAAACCTAGAAAAGATCTGATATGAGAAGAAATCTGGATACAAAAATAATTGATGCAGTATTTTATAAATTGTTCTTGTGTAGTGTTAGGAATAAACACATAAATATTCACGTGTGTGTTTAAGAATACCAACAGATTCTCTGGGATTGTGATTTGTAGGCTGGTTTTCTTTGCTTTATGTTTAAAAACCACTTATGGGGACTGGAGAGATGGCTCAGAGGTTAAGAGCACTGCCTGCTCTTCCAAAGGTCATGAGTTCAATTCCCAGCAACCTCATGGTTCCTCACAACCATCTGTAATAAGATCTGGTGCCCTCTTCTGGCCTGCAGGCATACATGCAGGCAGAACACTGTATACATAATAAAGAAACTTTAAAAAAAATAAAGTAAAAATAAAAACTCACTTATGAGTGAGTACATATGATAATTGTCTTTCCGGGTCTGTATTACCTCACTCAATATGTGCTTTCTAGATGCATCCATTTGCCTGCGAATTTCAAGATGTCGTTATAATCCCAGAGAACCTAGATAACAATGAAGACTCTAAGAGAGACATTCATGGATCTAATGTACATAGGAAGTAGAAAAAGACAAGATCTCCTGAGTAAATGGGGAGCATGGAGACCATGGGAGAGAGGAAGGGAGGGGAGCAGAGAAAAATGTATAGTTCAATAAAATCAGTATTTAAAAAACGTAAAAAAAAAATACTGACAGAAAAGCTGGGAATGTAACTCAGTCATCTGAGTGTTTGCTTTGCATGCAAGAAGCTTGGGTTCAATTCCCAACACTGCAGAAAATGATATAATCATAAATGCCTGCATAAAATGCCAATAATCCCAGTGTCCAGGGGATAAAGGCAGGAGAGTCAGAAAGTCAAGGTCATCCTAGGCAATATAATTAGTCTGAGGCAAGCCTACATTAAGACCTGGCAGAGAGAGAGAGAGAGAGAGAGAGAGAGAGAGAGAGAGAGAGAGGATACACAGAGAAACCTCAACCTCACTGTCAAAAGATCATTAACAAATGCTGTAACATACATTTAAACACATGTTTGTAACAAAATACAGTACCTAAATAAAAGTACCTAAAACCAGCAATATACTCAGTGAGCAATAAAAACATATGCCACATATATTTATCCAACTAGCTTATTCACAACCGGAATTCACAACACAACATTCCTCATGCTTCAAATATTTCACACTCAGACCACCCCTCCACACACAAGGTGCTCACTCTTGGAAATATACAAACATCACCATTCCCTAAAACACAAACCTCAAGCACACTTAACTGACACAGGACACACATTTTGATGGTGCATTCACTCAGAAAGGATTTAAGCGAGCTCCTACTATATGAAACAACATAAACCTGTGCTTTTCTGTGCTTGAGTCTGTTGCCTGGAAGATCAAATAAGTACGGAGAAAAAATTTGGAGTTAGGACACCCCTTCCACCCCAGAATCCACAAGGCCGTTCTACTTCCCTTGGTCCAATCCAGCTCCCACAAGGGTCCCCCAGAGCCCTTTCCTACCCTGCAGGGATGCTCTCCTACCCTGTAGGGACCTGCTGCGTCCTCCAGGAAGCGCACGGTGTGAGCCCCATGCTGTCCGGCCTCGCGGCACACCACACACAACTGTGCTTCATCCTCCTCGCAGAAGAAGTAGACTTTCTCGCCGTGTTCGGGACAGGCATCCTCCACCTCCAGACCTTGCGTGGATGCCAGCTGAAGGCGTTCGATGTTCTCTACCACGTTGGCCAACTGCCAATTGGGCCGGAAGCTCCCTGGTCGGAAAGGCTCTTTGCAGAGAGGGCAACTGAGGGACTCCTCCGATTCCGGGCCTGGGATTTCACAGTAGCGAGTGAGACAGCCACGACAGAAGTTGTGGCCACAGTCGATGGTAACTGGCTCCCTTAGGGTGCCTTGGCAGATAGGGCAGTTGACCTCATCTGCCAGGCTAGTCACAGAAGGAGCTGAGGCCATGTCAGTCTTACTGGGCCTTCTGCTTCCTGGAAGTCACCATCTCTGCTTCGTGTGAAGAATACACTCCACACATACACCATGCCTGAACACAGACACAGTCACACACACTTGGACAAGGGGCCCAATTGCATCTCAGGCACCAGGGGCCCCTTGTCCTGTTCTCCCAGGAGCAGACACACTTCTGCCAACAGCAGAAATGACGAAATAGCCGAAGGGGATGACCCAGGAGCTCACAGCATCATCCAGAGACCCTGGAGTATCTCAGGACCAGTACCCATGGCTTAGGGCTCACCGTCCCTTTCTGTCCGCCTGGAGCTGCCCACAGGAAGATGAGAGTGTTTAGTCTCTCAGCAGACCGCTGTTAAAAGAGATCTATCTTTGGGAAAGGGAGGAGCCTGGCTCACAGAGGACGGCTGCCTCCCCAGGTCTGCAACACCTGTCTCCAGGGAGATTGGCGGTATCAGCCAGCACAAGGCCCGACTGTCAGTGGACGGGGCATGTGGAGACTCAGATAAGGCTCTTGAGCTGGGGTGTGTACAGCACAGAGGCAACTGTGGTGATGCCTCCATAGGCCCATGACAGACTTTTAAAGAGGGCTGGGAAAAATGCATGGGGGAGGAAAAATGGAGTTACAGCCAGCACTTTCTCTTTTTTTTACCATGACTACACATCTCCCAGGGATAGAAGCATTTTAAACTATTTATTTATTTCCCATCTGCTCTATCACATCCTGCTGTTTGTACCTCCACTCTGCAAGCTCCACCAGGCTACCTCACCTCATCCAAGGTGAACAAACAGCCCAAGTGACTATCTGCAAGTCAAAGCTATGAGTCTTCCAAGCAAGGCAGTCTACCAGAAACACAAAGCACAGCTGGGCATGGTGGTGCATGCCTGTGATCTCAGCTCATGGTTTGGAGAGATGGTAGAATCAGGAGTTCAAGACCAGACTCTACTTACATAGTATCAGCCCGAGCCACATGAGATGTGTCTTAGGAAAAAGAAAAAGGGAAACAGAATTCAGTGGAAGCCACATATTGTATATATGCAATGTAAAATTTTTCTAGCTGCCAATCTGAGCTGAGTCACAGTGGAACAGAATTATAAAGGGACATTATTGGGACAACTTGCTAATTTTTTCCTTTAAATTATCTAGTTATTATTAATATGTGTGTTTGTGTGTGTGTGTGTGTGTGGTTGGGTGTGTATGTGTGTGTAGTGGGATGTGTATGTGTGTGTGTTTGTGTGTGTTTGTGTGTGTGTGTATAGTGGTGTGTTTGTGTGTATGTGTGTGTTTGTGTGTAGTAGTGTGTGTAGATGTGTTTGTGTGTAGTGGGGGTGTATGTAGTGTTGTGTATGTGTGTAATGGTGTGTGTGTGTGTATAGTGGTGTGTGTGTATATGTGTGTGTAGTGGGGAGGTGTAGTGGTGTGTATGTGTGTAGTGGGGTGTGTGTGTGTGTGTGTGTGTATGTGGGGTGCTGGTTTCCCAGCATGAATGTAGAACATGAAGGGCAGCTTTGTGAGGTCAGTTTTCTCCTTCAACCACGTGGGTTCTGGGGAAAGAGCTTAGGTCCTCAGATTAGCAGCAGGTGCCTTTACCCATTAAATTTATTCATCGGTAAACTTAACACTGATTCCTGTTAAAATTCTTAATGACATTGTGGTTGGGTGGAGGAATTTCTTATTCTGAAGAGATATATATGTTGTATTTATGGAAGAGAAAGCAGGTGACCCGCAGAGGACATAGTTAAAAAGAACAAAAGGTATTTGTGCTAATGTTCCTTCACAGTATCAATAAGTTTGGATTCTTCTCATAATAAAGGTCGAGAAAAATGTAAAAAAAAAAAGAAAAGAAAGATAGGAGTAAATGTCAATAGTATATTTAAGTTGCTCTAATGTTTCCAAAACATTATTTGAATATAGTCAACATAAATACTAGCAAACTTGCACATTTCTCTGTATTTATGTGAAGTCTTTTATACATACAGCACACCTCAGCCAGGGCTGACCACGTACCACTGCTCAACCAGAATTAGACAGTGGTTGAGGGGTGTGCGGCTGGGGGAGTAGGTGGGGCAGAAGGGGGGCCGTGGACATGCAAATCAGATGAGCAGGATGGCCTGGCTTTGTTCACAGGGAGGGTGAGCGCTAGGGACCCTGGCAGCTCCTTTGTCTCAGCTATGGGAAGAGCACAGGGTGGAATCCAAACACTCCATTGTCCCAGCCTTGTAGCTGTCAAACTCTCTGACCTTTGGAAACTCTTTCTACCTTTCAGCATGCACCTCCTCCTCCACATTTGTCCCACGGGGTTGTTATTAAACTGGATGTAGTTCTGGAGTAATCGCTTAGGGGATGTATTTATATTGCTGGAGCTAGAAAGACGACTGAAGGATTAAGAATTTGCTGCTTTTGCCGAGGACCCAGGCTGGGTTCTCAGCATCTCAGGCTCACAACCATGTGTAACTCCAGTTCCAGGGCATCCAATGCCCCCTTCTGGCCTTTTAGGCACTGCACACAGTGGTACACAGACATAAAGGCAGACAAAAGACATAAAGGCAGACAAAACAATCATACACGTAAGAATTAAAAATAAAAAATAAACGAAAATTAGTAAAAATTTAAAATCGAAGGGCTGGAAAGATGACTCAGTTATTAAGAGTAGTTGCACTTTCAAATAGGATGTGAATAATTCACAACTGCCTGGAAATTGAACTTCAAGGGATCCATCTGAGAAAACCTGCACATGTGGCACACCCCAACACACATACACGCACACGCGCACGCGCGCACACACACACACAAACCTTTTTATTTAAAAAAAAAAAAAAAAAAAAAAAAACACCTAAAAATGAAATCCAGTAACAGTACAGAAACGATGGCACCAGCAGGGGAGGCAGAGAGGCAGAAGAGGAAGGGAAGGGCCCGGGAGAGGAAGGTGCTGTGGGCCTGGAGTTCGAAGTCACTCTCAACACCACGGGCTGGACTTTGATGCTACCATAGGCCTCCTAGAGCGAAATTTATGGCTCTCACCTGCTCAGCGTGACAGGAAGCGGCTCCTCCCCAACGGCCCCACCCCTCTGTGGCCAAGCGATTCCAGGAAACCCCATTTCCAAGTGACCTCATGGTGTAATACGCTGCTCCCCACCCCAGGGACAGAAGGCAACAGGAGGGGAGAGCTAGGTCTCCTGCCTGCCACTGGGAAACGCTGGGTAGTCAAGGCGTCCTGGAGTTTGGACCTGCTTAGCTGCTGGGTGGTGGCCCAGGGTTCTGGGCGTGCCTGAGGCAGACCAGGTAACTTTGCTGAGCTGACATTCCTGCCTTTCGTTCAGCCCCGGATTCCTTTGCCTCTCTGACAGTGACGCACTTACAAGTGACTCAGTCTCAGGGAAAGGAAATTGGAGTGGACAGAAGCTGAAGATTGTGTGGACGGGCAGGGAAAGGCACGGTGATGCCCTCGACCAGGTCCCTGCGGGGACTCCAGCACGTAGCCTGTCCTGCCTGCTCCCGGCCCCTGAAGGACGCGGTGACCATAGCATGCGGACACTCTGTCTGCCTACCTTGCCTCCCGCGCACCCCGATGGGGGCCCAGCTACTGTGCCCGCTCTGTCAGGAGAAAGAAGAGGAGCAAACCCAGCCCGCAGTGACTCCAGTGCCCCTGGGTGCCCTAGGCGAGACCTGCTGCGAGGAGCACGGAGAGAAAATCTATTTCTTCTGCGAGACCGACGCGGAGCTGCTCTGCGTGTTCTGCCGGGAGAGCCCCGCCCACCAGGCGCACACCGTGGGGTTCCTGGACGAAGCCATCCAACCCTACAGGGTAAGGAGCTCAGCTGCTGCTTCGAGGCGGGCAGGATGGGGACCTGCCTGCCGAGGGTGGGTGAAGGAAAAGGGATGGAGATTTGCTAAAGGCATCGCTCAGCCCTCCTCTTCGCTCCTGTCTCCCTGCTGGCATACACACTACACACTTTTCCATCTCCACAGTGCCACCCGGGGCAATTCCTGACCTAGATCACCATCTAGGTCAAGGATTCGAATCTCCGCGCCTCAGTGGTGCGTCCACAACACAGCACACGGTATTTGCCAGTTGGATATTTCACGGACCGCTTTCCCTATGCTTTCCTCTCTCTGGCAGGATCGTCTCAGGAGTAGGTTAGAAGCTCTAAGGACGGAGCGGGACAAGATAGAGGACAGGAAATGTGAAGAAGATCAGAAGCTCCGAGAGCTCCTGGTAAAGACCACGCTTCTGTTCCTTTGCTCTCATTTGTTTGTTTAGGTACAGGATCTCACATCGCTTAGATTCGCCTCAAATTCACTACTTAGCTGATCCTGCTGTTTCCACCTCCCAGGTGCTGGGATTACAGCCATGTGTCACCGTACCCTGTTTATGACTAACGGATATCCAGCCGAGGGGGTTGTGCACGCTAGGCACCAACTAAATTACATCCTCAGGCTGCTCCCTTGGGAGTTTCCTTCAAAGATTAGGGAAGTCTGTTACCGGGCCGAGAAGAACTTCAGCATTTTCTATTTCATCTTCCTGCAGCCTCACAAAGGCATCTGGTGTCTCAGGACATGGAGGCTGGAGGTGGTTCTGATGTCTTTGAAGCCAAGAAATACGTTATTCTTCTCATATACAGGGGAAACCTGAGGTACCAACACCATGTGGCAAAGTTCAAATTCATGATGAAATGACTAGAACTTAGGTCTCTTGACCTGTGTCCATGGCTCTCCTGGCCCAGTGTATCCACTGGAAACATCACCTTCATCTGGGACACCTATGGGGGGTGTCCATTAGTGTCTAGGTTCAGGTCCTGAGGACAGCGGATGAATTAATTAAGTAGCTAGATTTTGCTGATTCTCACCTTTTCCTTCACGGTGCAGTTATCAAAAGGAAAATACACACTAGGTATTTCTGATACTTTGATCAAAGAGGCAGAGTGTTGAGACAGAAAGCTCTCTTCAGCATCTCTCAAATTCCACCAAAACATGCTTCATAGAGGGTAACTGATCACAATTCCCTTTTGTCTTAATCTTTCTCTATGAGATTACTGTCATTGGGTTGGATATATAGCTCAGTATGAAGACTGATTGCCTAGAATCATGGAGCCCTAGGTTCAATCCCTGTATTGAATAAAATGGCAGTTCTGATGTGATCCTAGCACTTGGGTGGTAGAGGTAGGAGGGTGAGAAGCTCAAGGTCATCCTTGACTAAACAATGAAATGAGCCAGCCTAGGCTACATGAGACATGGAAATATATCTCAAGAAAAGAAAGGTGTTAGTACAGTTATTCCACATGAGTCTAAAGATGTGGTAGGAGTGCTGGTTGGCTTTCTGTTAACTTGACACAAAATAGGGTCATTGAGGAAGAGGGAGCCCTTCCTAAGTGAGGAATTGAGGGGAAAAGAAAGCAGTTGAGAAAATGCTTCCATCGCACTGGCTGTACGTGGCACGTCTATGGGACGTCTTCTTAATGAATTATTTGATGTTGGAAGGTCCAGCCTACACAGGAACAGGTGGTGTTGGTTAGACAGAAGGCTGAGCATGCCATGGAGAACAAACTATTAGGCGCGTTTTTTCACAGCCTGTTTCTAGGTTCTTGTCTGAGTTCCTGCCCTGAGTTCCCTCAGTGATGGAATGTGATGTGGAAGTATAAGATGAAATAAACCCTTTCCTTCTTTTTTATTTATTTATTTATTATGTATACAATATTCTGTCTGTGTATATGTCTGCAGGCCAGAAGAGGGCACCAGATGTCATTTCAGATGGTTGTGAGCCACCATGTGGTTGCCGGGAATTGAACTCAGGACCTTCGGAAGAGCAAGCAATGCTCTTAACCACTGAGCCATCTCTCCAGCCCAAACCCTTTCCTTCTTAATCTAGTTTTTGTTACGTTTTATCACAGTAACAGAGAAGAAAGCTAAAAAGGATTTTTTTTAGTCTAGTGTGGCTCTAAGAGTTTAATATGACTACAATCCCTGGCTAAGACAACAGCACAGCTCTTATCACCAGCAAGTTCAACTTGAGACCTATCGCTTCCTACCATTGTTATTATTTGAAGAAATGTGTCTTGAAACTGCTTATTCCTTGTTTCTCTTAATAAGTGCACAGATGATCCTTCTAGAGGCCAGTTCTGAGTCCCTCCTCATATCCTCACAGACGCAGATTGAAAGCAAGAAGCAACAGGTAGAAGCCACATTTGAAAGGCTGAAGCAGGAGCTTGGGGACCAGAGGCACCTCCTGATGACCAGGCTGGAGGGGCTGGAACAGCAGATCTGGAAGGAGAGGGAAGAGTACATCACTAAGGTCTCTCAGGAGGTGCACCGCCTGGGCGCCCAGGTTGAGGAGCTGGAGGAGAAGTGTCAGCGACCAGCAAGTGAGCTTCTGCAAGTGAGCGACGCTCCACAATCTTACCACCCTGTGGGACAGCAGACGTTCCACAAGAAGGGTGGTACTGTGCTGGAACTGGGAGGTGACAGAGAAAGGCAGGAAAAGGAAATGGGGATTATCTCCGCTGAGAAGGGCTGGGGGAGGGTGTGCTTTCTATGGCCCAAAAGACTGGAAATTTCCCAAGGCATGCATGAGGACCTTGTAACGATGACCAGGATCAGACAATCTTGAGTTTAGTGTCAGCTCTCCCAATTATGTCACGTGGGGAAGTCTCTTAGCTTCTCTAAGCAGTGGGTGATAACAGCATCCTTTCGTGGAGTTGTAAACCATGTAAGAAATAACCCATGGGTGGTGCTCAGAACAGTGCCCAGCGCGCAGGAAGAGCTCCATCAATGCCTTTGTGGTGGTGACCACAATCCTGCCCATCAGCTCCAACCTGGAATTGAGGCTGGTCTCTGCTCTCCATGGGAGAGCAGCACCCACTTAAGGATGCAGCTGGAATAGAGCAGTCAGAGCAAAGGAACTGGGTGCAGAGTCCTACACTAGTCAGGAAATATCAAGAGAGCAGTGAAATGCATGGCAGGTAATGAAGGGGTAGGAACTTTCAGCTGATGTTAAGACAGAAGGACCTAGCATAGCCAACGGGAAAGGCCATGTGGAAACTAACTGCATATTTTGTGTTTCTTTTGTAGGATGTCAGACTCAACCAGAGCAGGTAAGGCCCTCTCTAATCCTGCCTTCTTTATGTACATCTTGAAGAAACTGCAATCCATCTGTTCCCTTGTGGACAGCTAACCAGGAACACACTGTAGCCACTTGTTCTCCACTAACAGCTTAAAATCAGTAAACAGATGGGTTGAAACTAGGCCTTGTAGCTCATGCCTTTAATCCCAGCACTTGGGAAGCTGTGGCGGAGGGATATGAGTTTGAAGCAAGCCTGGGCTACAGAGACCCTATCTCAAAGTAACTAAGTAAGTTGGTATGTTGGTTTTTGAGACATACTTTTCCCTCTCAAGGCAGTTATAAAAACCATGGCTTTAGAATGATCCAGATTTTTAAAAAATTACTTTCATTCTATGTGTAGGGGCATTTTGTCTGCAAATACGTCTGTTGCATTCTATGTGTAGGGGCATTTTGTCTGCAAATACGTTTGCACACTGTGTACATGTCTGGTGCCAGAAGAAACCAGAAGAGGCTGGAAGATCCCCTGAAACTAGAATTACAGATGGTTGTGAGCCACCCTGTAGATGCTGGGTACCGAACTCAGCGGTTTGGCCTGTCCAGCTCCCAGAAGTTAATATTAATCCATGATATTACTGGTGTTTTAGCACCTAAAGCCATTTGAAAGTGTCTCCAAATGTGCTTCTCAAAGAATGTTAGAACTGAGTCAAGAAGGACGCAGTCTTACATTGTGATGGGGAGCTGAGAGGAGAAGGATTTATGCTGTCACATAGCCAACGAGTAATGAGAACTGAAATGAACAAGAACCAGGGCTTTTCACACACACAAATAAAATGAAGTACTTTATTTGTAGAATTTAAGTTTGATTTCCAACTTTTTTACAGGTATGAGACAAAGACTTTTGTGAGTCCAGAGGCCATTTCCTCTGATCTTGCTAAGAAGATCCGAAACCTCCACAGGAAAATACTTGGCCTCCCAAAGATGATGAGGACATTCTCAGGTAAAGGGAATCTTCTACCCTTCCATCTGTCTCTATCTTTCCCCATCTTCAAAACCTGGTTCAAACCACCAAGCAGGCCTGTAATGTTAGCACCAGGGAGACTGAGGCAGGAGAATCTCAAGTTTCAGGCCAGCCTGGACTATACAGTGAAACTCAAACAAAAATCAGCAAACAGCTTGGGTTAAGCATCTTTCCTCCCCCAGACCTTCCCACAAGACCTCACTCTACTGAGGGAGTAAGGATAGAGACACTGGGCTGAGAGTCCAGGAAAATGAGGCAGTTTCTCTTCTGTCCTTGTCCTCACACGGTAGCCAGGACACCCTCCCCTTGGAAGTACTGTAAGAGATAGCAAATCTCACAAACGTTTCTATTTCTTCTTTCCTCAGAAAACTTGATGCATCATTTGGAAACAGATTCAGGTAATGCGCAAGGGCTCTGGGGAGGGAAGCTCTGCCCCATTTATCCATTGCACCCATGGCCACACACAGCAATGAAATGTGCTCACTGGACCCTGACTGCTTGGGGTCTTGAGACTATTAAACCTTTTCTCTCCACCATAAAATGTAAACAAGAACAATCTACACTATAAATCCATATGAGGATTAAATAAATTAATGTTTACAAAGAACTCAGCACAGTACTGGACACATAGTGATTGATGGATGTTGTCAAGTTACCTATATAGTCATTCAAAATATGTACTAAACCCCGAGTATTGCCTAGAATTATGCTACAATTGCCATAAATTTGAACTAATATTGTATATTATGCAAAAACTAGCATTTTGCTGGGTTGGTGGCACACAGCTACAATCCCAGAACTAGAGGCAGTCAGGTTGACTGCGACAAGTTCGAGGCCAGCCTGAGCTTCTGAGTTAGTTTCAGGTCAGCCTTAGCGACTGACACTCTCTGGGGCTGGGGTGGGCTCTAGGGCTGTATTAATAGCTTTCTGCTAGAGCTGGTTTGCCTAGAATGCATAAAGTCCCAGTACCACAAAAAAGGTGCTAAGAGAGGAGAGGGAGGAGCAAAAATAACATTTACTTTCAAATTGGAGCTTAATTGTTCCCACATGCACCTGCCTTTTCTTATACTGATCCCTACTTCAAGTTAGTGTAGAAATGCCATCCAGACACCTGGTTAAAATACGGGCTCTTGTTCGAGTGGTCTATGGTGGGGCTCGAGATTCTGTGTCTTTTAACAAGGTCCCAGGCACTGCACTGTAGCCTGGCCACCTCACTTTAATAAGAAGCAAATCCTCAGGCAGAGATGTCACATCTGTCACATCTGTCCTCCAGAGACAGAGGCCTAAGAAGCAGGCAGCATGGACAATGCTCCATCCTGGAAGTGCGGGTGTGAGGTCACTCTGAACCCTCAGACCACAAACCCGAGCCTGATCTTCTTCGAAGACGTAACGCCCACCTGAAGGTCAGCTGCACCACAGGAGTGGGCCCCGAGGTGGCCAGGATGTGGGGCGAGCAGACCCTGGATACCAAGGACAGTGACTGGATGCTCTTGCTCCAGCTGGTCAGCACCCACCTGTCCTGAACCTGGGGGCACAGCTGTGCTTCACCGTGTAGACATGGCCTTGGACTACCAGGCAGGATGAGAGACCTTGCAAACATCCCATACCACCGCACCAACTGTCATCTCTATTCCTCCCTCACCTGGAAAACAAGTTCCTGCCTGACTTTGAATGACTGAGGTGAAGTCAGGGACCCAGCTCTGTCCCTAGCCTTCAAAAGTGGGATTGGAATTTAGTGTCTTGGAGTCTTGTACAGCGGTTTTTAATCTGGGTTGAGTACATTCAGCTTCCTGCAGTCCTATTCGAGTGAAGAGCAGAGGCAGGCAAGGAAGGCTACACCCTGGACACCAGTAAGCTATGAGTCAACAGGATTCAGAAGGGGAAAAACAAAAGAAAACAAACAAAAAACCTATAAAAGCTTCAGAGTGATCAGTGTAGGGCAGCCAGGACTCTGTTTGGCTTGCATTAATTTATAGTGGCTTTTGGACACAAAAACTGGGTATGTTTTGGGGCCTCATCAACTCTGGGTGGGCCCCAAAGCCCTTTCAGGTCATTTGTACAGGTTTTCAATGTCTTAATAAAGTATGTTACCCACAGGCCTATGTGTTTTGTGTCTAATCTATCCATTGTGACAACTTTGAACTAGGACAGGCAAGAGTCTACAGTTCTGATGGTCAAGGCCTCTGTTAAATGACTGGTTCGCAGGGTGACATGTCTTTAGGTCACTGGGCTGTGCTCTGGAAGAGGACTATGGGAGCCTGGTTCACTGTTTCCCAACAGATGAGATGTGTGGCTTTGTCAAGCAGGCCTGCCAGGATATGCTGATGGCAGATGCCAAAAGCACTGAGACGGATGACCATAGACCGCACCTTCAGAACTCTGAGCCAAGACAAACCTTTATCTAGGTTGCCTCAGATGCTTGTAAAACAATTTTTTCCTTCCCCTAGGTGCAGCAGCATATAAGCTTTTAAATCTCACCCAGAGTCTGAGGCCAGCCACGTCTACATAGTGAGTTCCAGGCTACGGAGGGTTTCATATTGAGTTCCTGTCCAGTCCCTTAATTTTATGTATGTATGTAAGTTCTCTGTGTGTGAGTGTGAGTGAGTGTGAGTATGTGTGTGTGTGTGTGCACGCACACGTGTGAGCATCCAAATGTACCACTCAGTGTGTAATGTGCTAGTACGTGGAGTAAGGATACAGATAAAGACTTTCAAATCCCTCTGTAAAACAGAAACGGGCCACTGAGAAAGATCACGAGGCAGAGTGCCCCATGGGAATTCTGAACGACAGGAGCTTAAGGCAGTGAAGCAATCCTCTGACGTTCTGAAGGAAAACTATTTTGAATAATCCTATAGTGAATCCCTTCAGTGTACAAGTGAGATAAACAGTTCCAGATACTTGAAGATTTAAAAAAAAAAAATCAAAAGTTATTAGATAAGGTGCGACCAAAACACAGTAAACGGGGAGAGAGGAAACATAGGGTCCAGAACCAGGACCATGGTTGGGGATGCAGCTGAGGAAGTGCTTGCCTAAGATGCATGAGATCCTGGGTTCAGTCCCCAGCACTGTGTAAACTAGGCATAGTGGCACCTACCTGAAAGCTCAGAATCTAGAAGGTAGAGGCTGTAAGGTTAAGGTCCTCTTCAGCCACCTAAGGAGACTGTGGCTAACCTGGCCTGAGGCCTTGGGGGAAAAAATCCCCGAACTTCCCAGTCTAATAACAAAAGGGGATCTAAAAAGCTGTGTGCAGAGGAGGAATCAATGACTCAGGTTCAAGGTCACTTCAGAGGCATCAAGATAAAACTGGAGACAGCACCAGAGGACTGTCTTGAGATTTCTGACCATTGAAAAGAACTTGTAGTTTATTTAGTAATAAAGACACAAGAAATGAATTAAAAGAGAAGGAAGAGAAGATGATTAATTCCAGGAAATAAAGGGTGGTGAGGGAGTCACTGTGCGTGTACTAGTGGCTCAGGCAGCATGTGATACAAAGTGTTCGGTCTTGAGACAGTGGTGACTCTGCGGTCACCAAGATTCGGTGTTTGGGAGCAGTCTCTCAAGAGCAAAGAGGAGCTGAACAGTCGGACAGGAAGAGGAAATGTGGAACGTTTAACGATAAAAAGAGGGGCATCGTGTTGGCTAACTGTGGACACTGGTGACTGAACACAGGGGCTGGGGCTGGGTCAGCAGGGAGACACGGCACGCGCTCCCCTCACAGTAAGACCTAGGGCGGGGGTTTTCCCTCTCCAACCCAGCTCCTAAGACAGTGATTCTGGACACTACTTGGTGCCAACAACAGAGGCCTAAAGCTGTCCCGAGACACTAGCTGGAGACCCTGAGCAGGAGTAGTGCTGACCTCCGAGGTATTGGCCTCAGTGTTCTTAGATCACTGATCAAGAGCAAGATGTTGGGATTGTTTTAAAAACTCCCTTCACAAAGACTACTCTGCAGAGGTAATTTATTAACCACGGTTGCTGCCTGAGTCACGGCACCTAGATGCTTTCGGAGACACAGATGGCCCTGGGGAGTTCCACCTGCTCAGCTCTGGGTTAGGAGGCCATGAGCTCTGCTAACTACGCCAGGGGATGATTCCACCAGCACTCAGGACACAAACTCACACAGCCTTGGAAACTTCAGTGGGTGTGGACTATGTTCATTCTCGCTTCTTCAGATATTTAACTCTAGTGGGGTAGGAAAAGTGAGGTTAAGAAGCCAGGGAAGGTAGGCAAGAGTCGGGAAAGAGTAAACCTCAAGTTGAGGACAGCAAAAAGGTTTCAGATGTCACTCAATACCTATGAGCACTGGACAAATGAACCAGAAAATGATATTGATGCTGCCCCTAATTCAACAGAGAACACAGAGTCAAGACAAATGGATGCTCAGGAAGGAGGGGGTCATTTGGTCTTCAGAGCAGGAGATCCCAGAGGAAATGGGCAGGGGGGTGAGAGGTTAGAACAAGAAATACAGACGGAGCGACGGCACTGGGAGAGCTTGGCCATGGCAGTGGGGACATGGGTGTGATTGGATGTGATGCCCCTCGACTCTCCTCCTCCTCCTGCTCTGGCCAAGAACGTTCCTCCGTCACACAGTTTTGGGATCCCACAGAAAGGAAGCTTCCACAGGTATGGGATCCAGGCAACCCTTCTTCATTTCAAGAGTCCTTGAGTCTCAGAGAACTGTAGACTCTGTAGTGTGGCCTAGGCGGGTTCTGGAACTCAGGGTCTCAGCAGGAGGCGTGTTCCTGGCCACCTGAGCCACAGGAAGGGAACCAGGCGCCGGGTGAAGGTGGCCGTGAAGGTGTAAATGAGCTCCTGCGACTCTGCATTAGTGAACGTCACGGTGCCCCCTTCATAATCCAGGGCGATGCCCACTCTCCGGGGCCGCAGCACTGGGAAGAGCTGGGCCTCGGGGCTCGTGTTGGCCCAGACGCCTGAGGAGGAGAGCCGAAGGGCCCACACACCATCCTCTGGCCTCAGGGACAGGTCCCCTTTCCTCTTCATAGAGTCTTTGGCCACTCCCACCATGCAGCTTTCCAGAACTTCCTCCTCCTCTTCCTCTTCCTCCTCCTCTTCCTCCCCTAGGGATTCCTCATCCTCATCTGTTTCCCAGTCTTCATATCCATCCCCATAGCCAGCCTCCTCATCTTCTTCCTCCTCTTCCCCTTCCTCTTCTTCTTCCCCCTCCTCCTCATCCTCTGACCAGCCTTCTCGTTCCAACTCCACTTCCCAGTACACCTTGCCCCAGGTGAAGCCCTTGCTGCCCAACACCGCTGGCTCACAGTCAAACTGCTGGGGGTGCAGGCAATCCCTCTGGTACTGGCTGGTATAGGTCACACACTTCCAGTCTTCTGAAAGCTGCAGGTACCCGCTAGCCGACTGTGGGTCCAGGGTGACACTCACTGTGGGGAAACGGAGGAAGGAAGAGTGTGTCAATGGCGGGCTGGGAAGGGGCGACCAGTGTCCACAGTGCTGCCTCACTGCACAACCCAAACAGTACTGTTTACATCAGTCTTTGTGAAGGGTGTCCCCTAGAGGCACTCAGCACACACAGCACAGGTCTGGGTAGGATGACCTCTGGCCTTGGGCTTCCACAGCTGTTGGCTCTGAAAGGACCAAGTGGTCAGGGAGACGAGAAGGACTAGAAGTGTGACCTGTGACGTCAAAGCATCACCAACACTGTAGACTACACAGTAACCAGAAATGTAAGGCATGGGCCACCTTCGGGCGACACCAGAGGGGATTCCACAGGGAGGAGTGTTTTGTTTACTCACCCGTCTTATACTCCAAGTCTCTCAGCAGCTTACCTAAGGAGGAAAATGAAGAAGGAAATGAGCTTCAGACTAGCAAACTCATGAACCTATTTCTTACTTGGTATTAATTATAGGACAGGGTTCCACTGGAGATCCCAAAGAGAGAAGATGCAGAAACTAGAGCTCCTTGGAAGGACGAAATGGGAGAAAATGGAAGTGAGGAGCTAGGAAACCTCCAAGCTTGGTGCTGTCCCCAGTGCTTACCCTGGAACTGCCTCAGGCCTCGCTGCAGAGAGAGAAGTTTATCTGAAAACTCTCCTGCCTTCCTCTTAACCATGTGAGGGATGGCTTTCCCAATCCAGAACTTCTTCCGTGGGTACCTGAGAACGTGACAGACAGAACAACCTGTCATTTGGCTCTTCTTGCTTTTCTGCCAGGGTCTGTGACAATTATAAAGCAAGCATGAAAGTCTTGATTATCCCTAATCAAGAGACGGAAAAGCTGGTTAAAGACAAAACCAGGACCTAAGGCCACCAGCAGATCCCACAAGTGTGCACTCTGTCTAAGGAGCCAGGCTTGGCCTCTCCCACTGTGCTTCTGGTGAAGACAGCGAGCCCAGTTGGATGGGGAAAGAACAGCCTCTCGCCTTCAAAGATGGCTCTTTCTTAAAGGCATGGGATGAAACAGGGCTGCCTTGCCTATCACTCCCCATCATTTACACGGACCATGGCCACAGAAGTAGGAGAGTAACAATGAGCAAAGGAAACTCTTACCTGTTGGCAAAGTCCTTGCTGTCCTGCAAAGAAAGAAAATGCAAGCACCAAAGTGAATTAAGTAAAACTGCATCCATAAGTCAACACCATATAACAGGCAGGCGCACAACAGCAAACAAAATATGCATGGCTTCCTCCCCTAGGGAACCGACAACCAAGAGGGGCTAGAAAACAAACAATGGGCTGGAGAGATGGCTCAGTGCTTAAGAGCACTGGCTGCTCTTTCAGAGGATCCAGGTTCGATTCCCAGCACCCACATGCAGCTCACTACCATCTACAACTCCAGTTTCAGGGAACCCAATGCCTTCTTCTGGCTTCCACAGGCACCAAGCACACAAGTGTGGACAGACATACATTCATGCAAAAACACCCAAACACATAATAAAATAAAATGAACAAACAACACAAGGGCAGAAATAACCAGAGGAGGCACGTGACCTGGCATCAAGGAGACACTTCAGCTAAGGTTTGAAGAATGATAAAGTACTGGCCGGGTGCAGACTGATAAGAAATGGGAAACGGTTTAGAGAGGAGGCGGGGCCAGATCACAGCAGGCAGGATGGGGTGACGGTGGCGAATTTTACTCTACGCACAGTGGGATAAAAGGCAACTATCCCTGGCACCCATTCCCCAACCTCCCCGCTTTTAAACGTGTGTGTGTGTGTGTGTGTGTATACCACAATGTATGTACGTGGAGGTCAAAAGACAACTTGGTGGATTCGGCGCTCCTTCCACCATGTGGGTTCTGTGGGTTGATCACAGGTGACCAGGCTTGGTAGCAAATGCCTTTACCTGCTAAGCCATGTTACATGTCCTTTTTCCTTCTTTATAATATTATAAACTCCTTAAGTTCTGGCATGACATGTGACCAATCAAGAAACTACATTTCCCACATTCCCTACAATGAAGTCTGGTCATGTGACTAAGTCCCAATGGGATCAGGGGGGAAAGACCAAGACTGCTTATTCTTGTTCTTAAAAAAAAAAAAAATTGCTTTCTAGTTCCTTTCTTCTCATTGGCTGAATTTTGAACAGTGATTGCCACGGCTGAGAACAATACCCCCAAGACTAGACAGTGGCAAATAAACCAAGTCTTGGACGACCTCATGGATGTCTCTAGACTCACACCTCTGAACTTCATGGATGTCTCTAGACTCACACCTCTGAACTTCATGGATGTCTCAGACTCACACCTCTGAACTTCATGGATGTCTCAGACTCACACCTCTGAACTGCTGCAAAGACAGAAAGGAACTTCTGCTCTATATGAGCAATTTGGGCAGCAGCTAGCAGAGACCCTAGGTGACCAGTCACTTGGCTGCTCCTTGGCAAGTGGTGGTAGGAGGTGATAGAAACAGCAGAGGTCACCCTGGTGCCCATTGTGGTCACCCTGTTGGCTGCTGTGAAACAGAGAGTTGGAAACGACAGCAGGGGGCACAAGAGAGAAGCTGGGCATCCCATGACTGTTTCAGAGCAACCCAGTGGGTACGCTGGCCAAGAATCACTAAGGACAGGCACCTTGTGCAGGAGGAAGACAGTGGTGCAGTCTGCATGAGGGGAAGACACGCAGAAGGACAGCGAGGGTGGGAACATCTCGTGAGATGTTGCTTTGCTGAACCTGAAGCCTTCACCGTTCTCTGTGTTGACTGATTTTCACCTTCCTCTCACTCCACAAACCTTTGCTAAGTGATTCCTTGTGCCAGGCAAGCACTGATCTACAAGTATGAAGTAGCAATAAAAAGACACATCCCTACCTGTGTAGAGCAGGCATCCTAGCAGAGGGAAGCAGACAAGAGAGGGAGAAAAAAAAATCAACATAAAAATATATATACCATCATATTGTGTTAGTGACAGGTGCTAGGAGAGTTAGAGGGTGGAGGGGGATGGGCAGAGGGCAGGCTGGCTTCTCAGGGAGGGACAATTTGGGAAACAAACGCAGTCGCCAAACTGTGGCAGTTAAGGGCTTGTTCCAGAAGGTTGAAGGGATTTGCTCCGGGGAAACCCAAATACAGACAAAATCTGCTAACACCAGCATTCTGCGTCATGTTTTTTAAACAGAAACCCCATTTTCTCTCCTCAGCACTGGCCACCGTGGGAGCTTCGGGGGCAAGAGCCCTGAATCAGGGGAAATACTCTCTAGACAGACACCCTGGTGACAGACCCCAGCACACTCAGCTGCTCCACTCACAACTCATATTTACACATCCACACATGGACATGCTGCTGGGAGCCTGATGTGCCCCTTGAAGGGAAAGAAAGAAGTGGAATAAGGGAGAGGAGACAAGTGACCTAGAGTCTAGAGGCAATGCCTACCTAGATAGAACAAAGGAAGGAGACAGGGGAACAGGGGACAAAAGAGAACAGTACAAAGCCTGGGGGCAGGATACCTGGCCAAATTGGACCTCATTCCTAATTTGCCCCAGGGCCTGGGCCAGCCAGCCCTTTTACCTGTGGCTCAGTGTGCTACAAAGAGAGGCCTCCTGTTTATGCAGCCTGTGCTAGGGACTGGCGTCATTGCCTCTCACCCCTGGCTACTACTGTGCCTTGCCGTTGGCCTGGAATCCGGTTTCCTAGAGACCTTTGTGTGTCCTCCCGCTGGCAGAAAGGTTCATTACCTCAAACCACAGAGTCAGAGGAAACGAGTGGACTGCTCCTTTCCTGGCTTATAAGGGAAGGAGGGAGGATCCATCCCTCCCTGTAAGAGGAAGAGGTGTACCAGTGCAATCTGACAGCCTGCTCTCACAGCGTGTCCTGAGGCACCTCTCATACCTGTCAATCTGTTCTCTAGGAGGATGCCCCAGTGTCCACAAGAAATCTCCCATCTATCTTCCTTCTTCACTTGGCCTCCCCTCAGATGCACCTCGGGATCCTGGCAGCCATAGCTCAACCTTGCCTCATCTCCAGAGCCATATAAGGACCTACCTCAGCCACATCTACAATCCCAGCACTCAGAAGGCTGAGACAGGAAGACTGATGTGGGATTCCCCTCTGTATGCTATCAATATGTTTTATTACCACTGGTTATTAAAGAAGCTGTTTTGGCCAATGGTTTAGCAGAGTAAAGACAGGCAGGAAATCTGAACAGAGGTACAGAGAGAAAGCAGATGAAGCCAGGGAGATACCACGTAGTTGCTGAAAGAGAAAGATGCCAGCCGCCAGATGGTAGGCCACAGCCTCGTGGCAATACACAGATTGATAGACATGGGTTAATTTAAGATGTAAGAGTTAGCTAAAAATATGCCTAAATGATTGGTCAAACGGTGCTGTAATTAATATTGTTTCTGTGTTATTATTCGGGTCTGGGCAGCTGGGAAACGAATGAGCAGTCTCTGCCTACAGAGGACTTCCTTTAATTTCAGGACAGATACTAGGACATAGTAAGACTGTCTCAAAAACAACAAATATGTGTCTTGTCACAAGGCGGGCTTGATGGAGGTCTCATGTCACAGAGACCTTCAGTTCTATGGCACTGTGTGATTTTGACACTTTTTGTAGGTGATGGTGACTTTTCTGAAGTGATACCAGGTCAGTGTTTAAGCTCACGTGGAGTAGACAGGATAAGACTACCATACCCATTTATTTATTTTAGACAGTGAAGCTGAGGACCCAGGAGGAGGAATTTCTTCAAAAGCCAGATAAGAGTGGCAGCCAGGCCCTACCCTGTCTCCCACTTGGGCCCTGGGGCCTCTCACCTGCATTAGCTCCGCAGCAGGCTGCCGTGCCTTGCCTTCCAGCTCGGAGATGACAAGAGTCAACCGGCCAAGCTCGCTGACGCCCCGGGTCTTGAACTTCTCCCTGCCCTCGGTGAGGAGCTGCTCCAGGGTGGCCAGCTGGTCCAGCAGGTGCTGCTCCCGCTTCTTTAGAAACTGGTGGCCCTGCTTAAACTCCGCCACGATGTACTGCCTCTGCTCCTGCAGCTTCGTCTGTGAAGGCAGGGGGTGGGGATGTGTGTGGGACAGAGAGCTGGGGCCCGCTCGATCCTCTGGGGACTCTGGCTTGTGACTCCTAGTCCTTGAGGTAGAAAGTCACGGGGTGTTCCCGCTACACTCTCTTCTCCTTACGACTGTCAATCAGTCCATTTCCTTCGCTGCTCTCAAAGCCAACTCTGCCTGACTGCTGTCACAGTCTGTGTGTCTTAGAGCAAAAGGTAGCCAGCGTGCCCCATTGATGATACTTCACCCTTCTAGATAGCATCCAAATGCCTCTTTCAGGAAGCTCTGTGTGAGGGATGACGTCTATGCTCAATCTTTCCCCCTCCAGCATCCCTACTACCCTGGACGCACTAAGTGCACCCTATCCCTTCCATGTGGGGCTGGACTATGAGTACCCAGGGACTGAGTCCTGTCCTGTACGCTGGAGTCTGCCTGAGTCCTCAGTCCCTCTTGATAGATGAGGGTATCCAAGCACACCAGGACCTAGAGGTCCTTTGTGGAGTTGAGTTCTCTCTAGCTTTAGTCTCTCTTTCACGGCCTGACCACACACACTACTAGGCCTGACCCCAGAATCCCCCCACTGCCCATTTTCCCGACATACACTCCCCCAGAACTGGATTCACCTTATCAGCTGTCCCTCCTGACCTGTCTAATCGAGAACACACAATGTGCTACCTACCAGTCTTCTGTACTGTCCAAGACAACGTCAATCAAAGCTGCTCAGACCGTCCTTGTCACTTCCTCTGTCCTGAAGCTGGCACCCCCTCCCAAACACCCCCAGCTGCTTCTCTACCCAGGAAATCACACCTTCACCCTTAGAGCACAAAGTCAGGTTCTTCAGCGCCTGCAGGGACAGGGCAGGCCAACCTTCCCCATCTTTGTGCTAGCTCCAGTTGGCCTAAAGCCAGCCTAGCACCCATACTTTCAAAGCACTCCTAGAAACACTCCCCACCTTCCTGGTCCCTCCCTGGCCACATTGCTGCTCAGCCATGACTTCCACATACCAGCGCAGCCAGAATATCAGCTTCTCCCTTGGCCTGAAAGCCCTGAATTTTTTCTCTGTCTCTCCTTAGGGTGTTCAGGTGGTTCAGGATTTTCTCCTGGGGAAAGACAAGCAGTGGAGAGAGATTAGTGTCCTGAGCCGGTGCAGACAGGACACCAGACGGAACAGCCCTCCTCTCTGGCCCCAGGACTCACTCTGTGAGGCAGGGCAGCCTTCTCCACCAGGACGGCAGTGTGGGGCCGGTGCTCGCGGGACTCGCGGCACATCACACACAGCAGCTTGCCATCGTCCTCACAGTAGTAGTGCAGCTTTTCCTGGTGACGCTCACACAGCTTTATGTCCTGTGGCTCTCGGGCCAGCTCTCCCGGCTGCCTGCCAGAGTCCACCTTCAGCCGCTCGATGTTCTCCACCAGACTGGCGAGCTGCCACACGGGCCGGATGTTCTCCTTCTTGAAAGGCTTCTTGCAGAGCGGACACACCGGGCGGCTCCCGGATATGGGGCGGATATCACCTGTGCAGCTGCGGCAGAAGACGTGGCCACAGTCAATGGTCACGGGGTCCCGTAGATAATCTAGGCAGATGGAACAGGTCACCTCTTCCTCCAGGCTCCTCAAGGGGGCTGAGGCTGCCATTGTGCCCTTAGATTAGGGGGCGGGGGCGGTCTCTGTTCCCTGGTAGGGTTTTTCTTCCTCAGAGACCAGACCTGAAATCAAGAGCAGACTCAGCAAAAAGGAGAAGAGCGGCATCCCTGCCCAGGATTGTCCAAGCTGAGATCACAAGGAAGTCAAGAAGGAAGGAATCTTCTGTGGCTGTTCTGGGCTGTGCAGGCCTGGCCCTATTAGGGACACAGAAGCTCAGCCTCCACAGCTCCCGTCTTCTTCCTACCCCTGTGACAACAGAACTCATTTGAGTATTTTGAACCTCAGCTTATCCATAAAATGGAAAGAGAGAGAGAGGCCTACCAGGGATTCTAAGCAGGTGATACAAAAGAATTCTGCTGGGAACACTAAGCATAGGCCTGGTTCCTAGAAGGAAATCGGGGAGAGAACCGAGGCGCCTGGCTCCTCAGTCCACTGGATGAAACTGGAAGTGGCGCCAGCAATGCCGGGTCCTGCCTCACTTGAGATACACTATGCCCATGCTGGGCAAGGAAGGTGGCTCTGCTACGGACGCAGGGAAGGTAGCCATGCAGGTTCTGCAGTGCTGGGACAGCAACACTATCACTAATGGGTACAATAAGAGCCATCAGCAAAGCTCGGCAGACTTTACAGAGCTCAGAGACGGTAAATACAGACACAGACAGACAGACACAGACAGACAGACACAGACAGACAGACACAGACAGACACAGACATAGTAACTGCAGCCCATATGGCCCAAGGAGACAATGCAATGTTGATTCCCTCAGGATCTGGTGTGAAAACACATAAATGTGCTCCGCAGGGGACAGAACTATACAAACATGAGGATTATACTGCAGAGAATATGAACCAAACACCCTGGGTTTAGGCTCTTAAAAAAAATATAATATAAAAAATGTACATACCACTCTGAAATGAAATTCAACTGGCAAATGAAGATGGATCAAGTCCCCAGAATGTTAGCAGAAATGTTGATGGTGTCTGATTTAATCCCTCGGTTTGCTTTTGAGGGCCGACCAGTGTTCTCAGTTTAACCCACTGCAGAGGGTTTGATAAAGGGAAGGAAATGGAACCGTGGGGCTCCTGAAGTCTTTTCTAGCCACTTATAGAATGGCTTGGAAGTTTAAAAGCCTGGCCAGCTTTTTGTTATTTTTGTTTTTGATGGAGAGAAGGGGTAGCTCGAAGGACAGAATTTACAATTTCCTATGAAGAGCTCAGCTACAAGTCTTCCACATAAAATATGACGCCTTCACCACGAGAAGTCCACATTAAGCCAGTTCATGCTGGGCCCAGTGAGTCTTTAGATCTTTTTAAGCTGAATGAAAACTATGCTGTTCATTATAGTTAACACCGCAGGGCTTACAGAAGATCACTGGGTAATTGCTGGAGAAGGGTTAACAGAATCAGGAATCAGATACTGAGACACAGCCAAGGCAGCACCTGATTAGTGTTGTTCAGAATTAGTGAGGCCCCCCTGGGGCTTCAAGGGAGTGGGGAGACAGTGTAAGCACTCAGCAGCTGCCACTATAACAACACAAACGTCACCAGACGTCAAGGCCATTAGGTGAAAGGTTTGGGGCAGCCCCTACAATGCCACAGTGAATTATTTCCTAATGCTTTACTTTAGGAGAGATTCTTGGTTACCTTTAGTTAAGGAACCAAGCAACCAAACCGGTCTTGGCATAAACAGAAAAATCTGGCATAGGTTGATGAGGAACTTTAAGAGTTAAGCACCGTCACTTGGGGCTGGAGAGGCGCCTCAGCTGTTAAAAAAAAGAAAGAAAGAAAGAAAGAAAGAAAGAAAGAAAGAAAGAAAGAAAGAAAGAAAGAAAGAAAGAAAAAAAAAAACCTTGCTGCTCTTCGGAGGTCCCAGCTTCAATATTCCTAGCACCCATACGGCAGCCCGCAACTGTGTGTGGCTCCAGTTCTAGGGAATGTGACAACCTGCCTCTCCAGACATATGGTATGCCGACAAAATTACAGGCAAAATAACACACACACACACACACACACACACACACACAGAGAGAGAGAGAGAGAGAGAGAGAGAGAGAGAGAGAGAGATAAAGTTAAGTGAAAACAAACACTATAATCTATGATGCTTTCTTGCCAAAAATATTTGACTTGAGTGACCGTAATCAAGCCTTTAGATTTAACTTCCAGTTTCTGGAAAACAGGCAATTTTGAAAAACACTGCACTAAGTTATCACAGAGAAGGCGCTACTAGCACCAAGTTAAACCACATCATGGGAAACAATCAGACAAATCCAGAATTGGGGCATCCACAGACCAAACGGTCTTTTAAAAAGACCAAGGTAGAGATAGCGAGACGGCGTGGAGGGAAAGGCATCCACAAGATAAAAGGGAAGAGCCCATTCCTGCAAGCTGTGCGCGCGCACACACACACACACACACACACACACACACGGCAATAAAACTAAAAAAGCAAGCAAGCACAAAAGATAAATCTAGCCTGGATTCTGGCTTCAAACCGTAGTTATAACAATGCTTCAGGGACTATCAAGAAAGATTTAAATGGAAATAATTTTAACGGCACTTAGTGATAGTTTCATGATATAGTTTATGAAAACCTCTGCTTTTCGGCAATAGATGCGACAATATTTAGAGTTTCCTGACTACAATTGACATCGAAATGGTTTCATAAAACTATACAAAAAATTGGGGGGGGGGGAACAAAGGTTATGGTTTTCTGTTGCATTAAAATAGTCTGTAACCACCAGAACTGTTGAAACCAGAGTACTGAAAACCTAACTAAAGCTCTACTGAACTAATGCTTGGGGTCAGAACAACCAAAATCCATGTTAACTGTTCAGAGTCTTGTTTCTAGGTCACCATAACCTGAGAGGCCAACCCCACTGACTGACTTACAAAAGACTCCTCTTTGTGTTCTATGTAAGATGTGAGGTATAAACTCAGATACTTGAATAATCCAGGCAAAGTTCAGGTTCAGGTTCTAGAATCCCTTAACTAGGTGACCAACAATTTGGGGGCAAAGGAATCTGCCATTAAATGTGCTATTTCACACACAGAGGCTTGGCCCTGTTAACCACTATGCCAAAGGGCTCAGAGCTAGGAGGCAGTCCCAGTGCCAAAACTTGGGCCCGATCCACACCCCTTCCTTACCCCAGCGCACCGTGAACCGGGGCCTGAGAGCAGCTCCACTGATCGACAGCCAGATGAGCTCAGCTATGCAGAGGACTTAGTAAACTGAGCAGAGCTGACGACAGGAAAGGCGCATGCATTCTTCAGATCTGGCTGAAAGCATGCTAGACTTCACGACAGGCTGGCTCAAGCATTCCTGCTAAGACAGCACTTTTTGCTTTTCAGTTACAGAAGGAGCTCAAGTTTGCATAATTAAGGGGAAAAAAAAACGCTGGGGAAGAGGGGAAGAAGGGAGAAAGGGAGGAGGGCCCGAGGAAGACCACACCCATTCCCATATTTATTCTGTCGGGTCAAATGCAAACCACCCTTCACAAAATCTTGTGCTCTGTTTGACGAGGCAGAATCTCAGCACTAAGTAGCTCAGGCTGGCCTCAAATGCTCTATCCTCCTGCCTTTGCCTCCAGAGAACTGGGATCATAGCTGTGTGCCCCTGTTGAGATTCTAAAAATACTTTTCCCAGGTAACTACGTTCCCCCATTTTATCATATACACCTTGACCACGGTGTTCTCTCTGATCACCTCCACAGGTTTCTACAATAAGATGCAAACATGACCGGGCTCCCCTCCATGCCTGGCTCCAGACAGACAGAAACCACAAAAAAGCAGAGTCACAAAAATCACCTTAAGTGAGCGGTGCACATCTTGATTTTTATTGGCAATCTGACACAACCTAGTGTCACCTGAAAGACGGAGCCTCAGCTGGAGAACTGCTTAAATAAGACACGGCACGTCTGTGAGGCCCAGCTTTAATGGTTTACTGATAGAGGAGGGCCCAGCACACTGTGGACAATACCTTCCCTAGGCGCAGTCTGAGGCTACGCAGCTGAGCGGTGAGCTAGCAGGTACTGTTCCTTTAAATTCTTGCATTCCTGCACCGGCTTCCCTCGATGATGGAGCGTGACCTGGAAATTTAAGCTGAAATGAATTCTTTCCTCTAGTTGCTGTGGTTAGAATGTTTTACCACAGCAGCAGAAAAGCAAATTAGGAAAGTTTGCCACCACTCCCTGCTCTAAGGAGAGTTCTGAATCCCCAGGAAGCTACTGCCTATTACTTTGTGCCTGAAGCCATCCATATGCACCCCTGCTCCTGCAGCACCGGATCTCCAGCCCCTCCAGTGAGCCAGAAATCAGCTACAGTTCCACAGAAGCAAGGAGAGCCTACAAAACAGGCCTGCAGTATCCCGACAAACTCTCCATCCACTGCTGAGTCTCCCTCTGGCCCTTTACAAAGTTGAGGCTCTCATAAACACCGAACCTGCAACACAGAGGCGGGAGGGGTGGGGGGACCCTGCCATTTCTGGCAACGCAGTGTGGATCCTAAGCACGATTCTCAGCTGTGAGAATCACTGAGTTGCACACACTCTAAAGAAGTGTTACTGTGAAGGTCCACACCTCCCAGGCAGATGCTCTTGCTCCCACCCCTGCCCGAGCCCAGTTTGGAAGGGAATGTATCCACGCTCCGGCCCCACATTTCTTCACAGCCACAATTTTTGCTTTAAGTGATAAATCTCCCTCCCCCACCGGTGGTTTCTTCTGCCCCACACCTAGCACCTTACTTCCTGCTTCCTCAAACTCCCACGAGCCAGAAAGAACTCCTAGAAGACAATGAATCCCCAGGTGAGGACTACCAGAGAGGCAGCGGAGGAGCCTAGGTTTGCAGTCTCACCCAGCAGTTCCTCAGACATGTCCCTGGGTCTCCCAACAGGAAGTCCCTTTTTCCTGTCATCCCAGAAAACTTAGCTAAAGGCTCCATGCACTGTGAGACCCCACTTACATGTTCACAGGGTACAGGTTAAGGCCTATTTCTCAATCTAAATTAAGTAAATTCTTCCAGAGGTAAATATCAGCTAGATCTCTAACAAACCAGGAGAGGTTAGACTTTAGGGCAAAAAGCAATTGATCTGGCTATGTGAACCGGAGAAATGGCTACACCACCCCACCCCCGGCTACCAAACGTGATGTTCCCCAATATTATAGCCCTAGGGCTGGGTACCAGGCTGTCCTGGGAATCCTGGTGACCATGGTTCCACAATCCAAACGGCAATGGTGTTTTGAGGGCAGTGAAAGCTACTTACACCACCAGGGCAAGGAGCTGACCAGGTTCACTACAGTGGAAACTCCCACAGGGCTCAGATGCAGCGGCCAGCTGAGAGGTCACTGAGACAAAGGTTTAAAATACCCAGTTCTACAACTGACCTCCTGTGTGGCCCTGCTTTAGGAAAAAATTGCAAGTTTTCTGGGTTTGTGATTGGAAATTTGTCTCCTATCTCTTGCCTATGGCATTCCCAGAAGACATCTGTGCTCTGTACCAGGAATTACCCTACCAACTGGATCTCTGGTTTTCGTTAAAAATGATCCCGGATTTTGGTTAAAAACAACAACAACAACAACAAACTGACAAAACAAAACAAAAAAACCACAAAAACTCCCAAGTCGATTCGAATGTCTGTCAGTGACGGGGATTCTTTCCTTTTTTTTGTTTTTGTTTTAAGAGACTGGGTTTCTCTGTAGCTTTGGAGCCTGTCCTGGAACTAGCTCTTGCAGACCAGGCTGGCCTCGAACTTAAAGAGATCCTCCTGCCTCGGCCTCCCAAGTGCTGGGATTAAAGGCATGTGTCACCACCACCTGGCAGTGATGGGGATTCTTGCCTAACCATTAATTACAAGCGGAAAAGTGAGGTTAGAGCCTTGGCTTGGTTTGCCAAATGACAGAGATGATGAGAGGAGGCCCTTCTCAGCCTAGAGGTCCTTCCACCTCTCAGTGTCTGCAAAGTGAACATCCCGGGGAGTCATGTGGGGGGAGAGGCTGGAGAGACCAGGTGGGGCGGTGATCTGAGCATTATACACATGTTCTAAATAGGGTGGGACACAGGGGCTGTGCAGAGGAGGGCAGAGAAGTCGGAAACAGATTCTGAAAGAGCTGGCCACACTTAAGAATTCTGGAGTCTAGCTGAGCGTGGCGGCACACACCTGCCAGCCCGGCACTGGAAGGCAGGACGATCGGCACACAAACACCAGGTTACCCAGGTTAACCTGGGTTACACGGCAAGACCCCGTCTCAGGACAGTAACAGAAACGACTCCCGACTTCCACTCTCCTCCCCTGATCTTGGGCTTGCTGTTCTCTCAGGCCCAGTTCAGTCAGATAGAGTTCTGATTTTCATCCCAGCATTCTCGGGAAACCACTGAGGGTTTAAGCATCATTTACTGAGTGCCTACCGTGCTTCAGGAACTGAGGTTGCACAGGGAACAAAAGAGGCATTCCTTGCCATCTAGAAGGATCTCTCTAGTGGCTGCAGCAAGCAGATTCAGCATCAGGGACTATATATCAGGGGAGGGCTTCTCTTAAACCTCTCACCTCGGCTGGCACTACTCCAGTTACCACGGCCGTCTTCCTTTTCGCCCCTCCAACACACTCAGCTTAGTGTAAAGTGCCAATGTGCTCGCTGGTGAAACGCCCCCAAATGCTTTCTGGCACCCCAGGGATAAAGCCAAAAATCTTTCCCTTCCTTTTCCTCTGAGAGCGTCCTGTGGACCCAGGCCTACTCCGGTCTGGTCTCCCAGCTCACTTTCCACCACTCCCACCTGTAACTCCACCTCCATCAGAAGTGAAACCACGCTCCCACCCTGCCCTCCGGCCTTAGAGTACTGATTCTTCCCTGCCTTTCCACTTTTGACTCCTTTTCCTGCCGGAGTTCTCAGCTGAACACCACCCCCTCTGGCAATGTCTCTGTCATCAGCTCACAGAAGACAAGGTTCATTCCTGGAAGGTTCAAGAACTGGAAGAGAAAATGGCTGCAGAGGAATTAATTTATAATAACGGTCATAATCGCTCTCTCCCCTATGAACATCTTCTCCCCCACCACCACCACCACCACCACCACCACACTGCCTGGTTTTCCATTTCAAAGAATGGAATCACAAATCAAGACAGCCCATTCTGTTTTTACCAACATGGCAGTGGGGTTCTCTTGTGACTGTGCTGATTTTGCTCATTTTCACGGCTGCTCTGTTCGTACTTCTGATGGCCCTCTGAGTTATTTACAGTCTGGACCATTAGAAACACCATCCCTGTGACCCTGCGTGCACACACACAGGCACACAGACAGACCCTCGATTTTACTAGAAAGGTCCAAGTTGGGGCTGGAGAGATGGCTCAGAGGGTAAGAGCACTGGCTGCTCTTCCAGAGGCCCCGAGTTCAATTCCCAGCAACCACATGGTGACTCACAACCATCTGTAATGAGACCTAGTGCCTTCCTTGCCAGCAGTACATTGTATGCTTAATAAATAAATATTTTTTTTTTAAAAAGAGAAAGGTCCAAGTTGTTTTCAAAGCAACATGGTGATGTACATTCCCACCAACCAGCTCCACGGACTCACCAACACCTGGCACCACCAGCTTTACAAATCTGAATCTCATCATGTGTGTGTAACATGAAAAGAGACGAGGAAAACAAACAGCGAGAGAGAGAGGGAGAAAGAGAGGGAGAGAAAGAGGGAGAAAGAGAGGGAGAGAGAGAGGGAGGGAGGGAGAGAGAGAGAGAGAGAGAGAGAGCAAGGAATTTGAAGTGGAGAAAGACACTGCACTCTCTGATTCACTAGCAAAAGTAGTTTAAAGTTTACCCTCTGGTTATAGAAGGGGCCTACAACCTTCCTACCCCCGCCGCCCCCCTCCCCGTAGAACTGGGGAGTCCATGCTTAGGGTGGAGCTCTCCCTCAGTTCCAGAGTGAAGGGAAAACATCAGTATATTAACAACCCACACCCTCTGGTTCAGGGAAAAACACAAGTCCATTGCAAGTCACAAGGAGACCTAGCTGGGAAAGGGGAAAAAGTCTTGTGATTTCTCGGGAGCTGGGAAGAGGTAAAGTCATTTGGGTTGCAGCTCCACGTGCAATCAATCATCCCTGCTGTGCAGACTGATTGCTGATCTCTTGAGACGTAAGCCAGTCTAGGGAGATGAACAAGGAAAAGCATAACTTGACAGCACCTTTTCAAATCCTGTGCCCAAACTTAGCCCTACCCTGAAACCTGCCAGCTCAACAAACCCTCTTTCTGCCCTTCCAGCTTGGAGTTGTCAGTCATATGCTTGGTTTTTAAGGGGTGGGGAACCTGTCGTAAACCAAGAGGGCTGAAATACACACAACACCAGCCGACTGACCGAGACAGGCAAGCACGCCCTCTATAACACAAGAGACCTCCAGCCTGCTCTGGAACACCACAGGTCCTCCTGTGGCTCCTAGAATTCTGAGTAGCCTCATCTTCTACCATCCTCTGCAGTCACTCAATCAAAGCCTGTACCAGAGCCCTAGTGAGTCGCCTGCGCTTGCACCCGGCCGCAGCTACCTGTTGTAAAGCACAAGGTTAGAGTCTTGACTTTCCTGGGCGTCCATACCACCATGAAGAAATAACGGTGTGGATGACGGAGCCATTCACAAAACAAACTGACAGTAAGGTTCGGCAGGTATACCAGCACATTTAATGTGAAGTATAAAGGCCCTGCTATTATTAGCAGCAACCAAAGCAGAATAAAAATGGCTGACATTTGGGGAGAATAGGTACTCTGAGTTTTCACAAATTGGCTACCAGGCAGGAAAGGGCCGGTTCATCAATGTAGCGGCATTTCAATTGTATTTTAATAAATAAAGCTTGCCTGGAGATCGGGAGCGTAAAACAGCCACACTAGTCAGCCTTACAGCTTTACAGGTGTATGATAACACACACTTTTAATCCCAGGAGACACACTAGTTGCCATAGAAACCGGGCAGTGCACGCCTTTAATCCCAGCCCTAGAGAGGATTATAAAACGGGAGGAAACAGCTCTCAGACACAGTCTCATTCTGAGATTTCTGGAGGCAGGATCGCAATTTCAGAAAGGTCGAAGTTAGTGGCTGGCTGTTTCGCTTTTCGGATCTTCAGGCTGAACCCCAATTTCTCTCTCTGAGTTTTTATTAATCGTGCTTCATAGGACAAGGTCTCGTCTGTTCCAGTCTAGCCTCAGACTTGCTAGGTAGTCAAGGCTGATCTTACATCCTGATCCTCCTTTCCTTAACTTCCAAATGACGGGACTCCAAGTGGGTGCCACCCTACTCAGCTACAGCAGTGTTTCTGAAGTTACAAATGGTGGCCTCCTCATCCTCAATGACAGGCTGCTTTCCTAGTCTGTGTATATAGAAAGGAGGCAGAGTAAACCTACCCCAGTCCAGGCTACTGTTCCTAGTCTGTATTGTGGATAGGGAGACCTTGGGGCATGGGGATCACAAACAGGAGGTACAGCACAGTGCACAGCGGCACACAACTTTAACCATGGGAGGTGGGGACAGAGGCAGGGGGATCTCTGAACTCAAGGCCAGTTTGGTCTACAGCTAGGAGTCTAGTGAGGCCGTGTCTCAAAAATAAATAATCACAAATGGAGCCAGTAACTGAAAACCCACCCATGGGTAAGTGTGACGAGGAAGTTCTGACTATTCGTATAGTGGGGGCAGAGCGTTCAAGGACGCTAACAAGGAGTTACTATTTTTCATCAAAGCTGAGATACCTATAATATTATATCTTAGCATTTCTGATCAATGTCACACACCATTTAACTATATAACAAATATTAATATTTAGCAAATATTGCCAGATGGTGGTGGCGCAGGCCTTTAAGCCCAGCACTTGGGAGGCAGAGGCAGGTGGATCTCTGTGAGTTCGAGGCCAACTTGGTCTACAATATCGGGATCAAAGGTGTGTGTCTTCCTACCTTAATGGTCTGGACTAGAAGTGGATTGACTCACTTCAAACTAAGAGATGTCTCAGGGGGTAAAGGCACCTACCACCTGACTTAAACTTCACATGATGGAAGGAAGAGAATTGACTCTTGCAGGCTGTTCTCTGACCTGGGCACACACCGTGCCCATTCACGCACTAAATAAACTCTTCTGGGGGGAGGGGGATCTGGCCCAAATTCAGCCCCAATTCTGCTTCCCCTTGCATAGTTCCCCAGAGTAAGAACATAGGGAGAGGCCCTTCACGTCCCATACTCCTTCCCTGTCCTACGTTCTGCCCTCTCCGACCCTGCTTAGCCTTGAATAAAATTGTCCCTTATCTCTGCTCCTTCTGTACTTCTATGATAACACTATCACACTGCTTTATAATTGATTTTTTTTTTTTTTTGGTGAGGGGTGGGTATTCTCAGACAATCAGAATGTGAAAATAAGAGTCAAAGATCTTTTTACCTCCAGTGGCTGGTACAAATCAGAGAATCACGTCCATAAAATGCCATTCCCATATTCGAGACCTATGAGCTTCTCTGCTCCCAATTTTCATGAAACTCTTGGATTCTCACTTCACAAACCTGCTTCAGCAGCAGGACCTGAGTATTAGGTGTCGTCTGCCACATCACCCAGATTTTCTCCTACCCGCCCCTCTCGGGGAAGGCCAGCATTCCAATATTCCATGTCCATCAGTCTGGCCAAAGTCTACTTCATCCCAAATGCCAATCTTAAACAAACCCTTTGTATTTTACAGACAACTTCTTCCCACGCATTTGCTATTGTGATCCTGGGAGTGTTAGTTGGACGCCACCCCCAGAAGCCTTAACCCAAAAGGTTCCACCTGAGTTAGTTTGCAGAGTTCCATGGCAACATCCAGTCCTGCCTATAGAAAGTAACAAGTCACCCGCTACCCTTGTGCCTCAGTTTCCCTAACTCTTTTTTTTTTCCTAGACAGGGTCTCACTATGCCTCTTTGGCTGGCCTGCCATTCACTACATAGATCAGGGTGGCCTCAGAGATCAGCGTACCTCTGCCTTTTGGGTGCTGAGATTACAGCCAACCATCATTTCAGCTGGCAAGACTCAGCTTCCTTACAGCTTCCTCTTCTTCAAGTTGCTTGTACGCATGTGCACCATGTGCCTGCAGCGTTCGGAGGAGGGTGCTAGACGGTTACGAGCCACATAAATGCTGAAAACTGAACCTAGGTCCTCTGAACGAGCAACAAGTCCAGTTATCCACGGATCTGCAGGCCCAGTTTTCTTATCTCTTGAGAAGAGGTAATTGTTTGGCCAAGTGTACCAACTTGTTTGAAGTTTGAAAGGTCCCATAAAAAATGTCTGAATGTTCAAAAAAGCGCCATTAAGAGAGGAAGGACACAGAGGCAAGAGTCAAAGCTGCGCCAATCTGAGCAACAAAACAAAGTATCACTGGACTGTAATCCAGTGCCTAAAGCCAACACCTGCCAGTCCATACTGATATAAACAAAACAAAGTATCACTGGACTGTAATCCAGTGCCTAAAGCCAACACCTGCCAGTCCATACTGATATAAACAAAACAAAGTATCACTGGACTGTAATCCAGCGCCTAAAGCCAACACCTGCCAGTCCATACTGATATAAACAAAACAAAGTATCACTGGACTGTAATCCAGTGCCTAAAACCAACACCTGCCAGTCCATACTGATATAAACAAAACAAAGTATCACTGGACTGTAATCCAGTGCCTAAAACCAACACCTGCAAGTCCATACTGATATAAACAAAACAAAGTATCACTGGACTATAATCCAGTGCCTAAAACCAACACCTGCAAGTCCATACTGATATAAACAAAACAAAGTATCACTGGACTATAATCCAGTGCCTAAAACCAACACCTGCAAGTCCATACTGATATAAACAAAACAAAGTATCACTGGACTGTAATCCAGTGCCTAAAGCCAACACCTGCCAGTCCATACTGATATAAACAAAACAAAGTATCACTGGACTGTAATCCAGCGCCTAAAGCCAACACCTGCCAGTCCATACTGATATAAACAAAACAAAGTATCACTGGACTGTAATCCAGTGCCTAAAACCAACACCTGCCAGTCCATACTGATATAAACAAAACAAAGTATCACTGGACTGTAATCCAGTGCCTAAAACCAACACCTGCAAGTCCATACTGATATAAACAAAACAAAGTATCACTGGACTATAATCCAGTGCCTAAAACCAACACCTGCAAGTCCATACTGATATAAACAAAACAAAGTATCACTGGACTATAATCCAGTGCCTAAAACCAACACCTGCAAGTCCATACTGATATAAACAAAACAAAGTATCACTGGACTGTAATCCAGTGCCTAAAACCAACACCTGCCAGTCCATACTGATATAAACAAAACAAAGTATCACTGGACTGTAATCCAGTGCCTAAAACCAACACCTGCCAGTCCATACTGATATAAACAAAACAAAGTATCACTGGACTGTAATCCAGTGCCTAAAACCAACACCTGCCAGTCCATACTGATATAAACAAAACAAAGTATCACTGGACTGTAATCCAGTGCCTAAAACCAACACCTGCAAGTCCATACTGATATAAACAAAACAAAGTATCACTGGACTGTAATCCAGTGCCTAAAACCAACACCTGCCAGTCCATACTGATATAAACAAAACAAAGTATCACTGGACTGTAATCCAGTGCCTAAAACCAACACCTGCAAGTCCATACTGATATAAACAAAACAAAGTATCACTGGACTGTAATCCAGTGCCTAAAACCAACACCTGCCAGTCCATACTGATATAAACAAAACAAAGTATCACTGGACTGTAATCCAGTGCCTAAAGCCAACACCTGCCAGTCCATACTGATATAAATAAACTTACGAATAAATTAATGAGGGGACACATTTCACATACAGAATAATTTAAAATCCGTAACTCCCTAATTCCTTCGATGAGCAGAACTGCATTTGAACTTCCTTCCAAATAATACAGTATGCAAAGGAAGAAAAACACAACGCAGAACTTGACCCTGTAGAAAACCAACACACACTCAGCTGGTGAGCAGGTCAGCAGCATCATAAATCTCGACAGTATAAAATCCCTGCTAAGGTGTTCTGAATATGGCAACCTAATTCCATCCTTTTAACATATAAACTCAGCCGTAAGAGTAGGACATAAAATAAGAGGGTACAAATGCAAACAGTTTAAATCGTAATACACCTCAAAGGTTCAGGACAGAAAGGCTGTTTCTCGCATTGGCACTGCATTGGCACTAGTGGAAGACAGGACAAACTTGAAGCAGCGGTTCTCTTCAGGACACTGAGAGAACATCACAGAAAGGGGGGGGGGGGGGCGGGACTCTGATGGACTCCTCTCGCTCTTCCGCTCCCTGGCTATGACGAGAGTAGTTTTGTCCCACTGTGCACTCCGTACTATGAGCTCCCTCGGCACAGGCCCAGATCAACAGGCACTAATGGATCATGGATTAGAACCTCCAAAACTGTGAGCCAAAATAAACCCATTCTCTTTGGGGGTGAATTATCTGAGGTATCCATCACATAGTATATCTCCTGAAACTTTGAGAGTTCACATAGACAAAGTCTAAAAATTGTCAGAACCAACCAAATGCAATGCAGTGACCTGGATGAGAACACGGAAGGATAAGTATTTGCGTAAAAAGGAAATGTGAATAAATATACCGGGGGCTTTGGCCGATAGTAACGTGTAAGATGGTAATCAAAGAGGAGTCAGTTGGAAGCTATATAGAACTCTACAGATTGTTCTCTAGTGTTTCTGTAAATCGACAACTGTTTCAAAAAATAAAATTATTAAAAATCACAACCAGGCACCCTAGCAGACGCCTGTAATCTCTATCATCTAAGCACTCAGGAGGCAGAAGGTAACATGGGCTGCCATGGCCACTTTCAGACCATCTTCGGATACAGGTAACATCCTGTCACAATAACAACAACAACAACAATCATAATAATCAAGTTGCAACTTTAAAAACATTAATGAAAGCTTGCTTTTAGAAAAGGTTTTTTTTTTTTTTTTTTAACTTGGGAGGAACGCTCTAGGGATCATGACTTCATCTAACAAGAGGTTCAGGCATGCATGAACGCATGTCATTCTTCCTTTTTTTGAAGCACACACACATTGTCAAAATCTGGAATGCACTAGAAATTTTTAAGTGTCTCCTCCCATTCTCTCCAAAAAGTTAAATTCATACACTTTTTATAATTTTTTTCTTTTTTTGGCCTTCGAGACAGGGTTTCTCTGTGTAGTCCTGGCTATCCTGGAACTCACTCTGTAGAACAGGCTCGCCTTGAACTCAGAGAACCGTCTTCCTCTGTATCTGTCTCCGATTAAAGGCATCACCATCTTTTTCTCCTAAAGCTAATTAGTTAGTAAATCATCAGGGATAATACACAGCTCCAGGTACAAGTGGCTAAGCTAGTTTACTCAGAAAATAAATAGATAGATAGATAGATAGATAGATAGATAGATAGATAGATAGATAGATAGATAGATAGATAGATAGATAGATAGATAGATAGACAGACAGACAGACAGACAGACAGACAGATAGATAGATAGATAAGGACCTGCCTTTGGTCATGCAGGGCTCCAAGCCACCAGGTAGACCGTCATCCGGGTCCCGCTCACTTCTGGATCTTGGTTCTAGAAGAGACTGAAGTAAGTCTGGGCTGGACCTGAAGAGCAATGAACACAGCGAGCTCAGGGCGAAAGGCCCAGAAGCGAGCCGGGGACGCGGCGGGCACCCGAGCTCGCCTTCCCGCGCGCCCGGGCCTGTCCAGCTCTGCCTTGGGCCCGCGGCCGCCTTCGCCGTCCCCACCCGGGTCGCGCGGCGGAGCCGCCGTGTCTCACCAGTGCAAGTCGCATTCAGCCGCACCACGCTCCGGGCCCGGTCACTCCTCTCGGTTTAGCTGACCCGGGTGTAGCAAGCAGCAAGCAGCAAGCACCACAACCACCCCGCCCAGCAATCTCCCGGCGCCGGGTGCCCTCCACCGAGATTTCTCTGGGGCCAGCCCTAGGATTGGCCCTTGCCGAACTCCGCCCTCCAATGGGAACTTCAGCCTGCTTGACGTCACTGATCACCGGGCAAATCCCCAGGCAGCCGCCGTGGAGGTGAAGCGGCCGGGCCCGAGAAAAGGAAAGTGAAATCGGAAGTGGCCGGTGCGTCATGGTAGTCGCCCAGCTGCTGAGGTCGCGCGAGGCCTTGTGCGGGTTAGGGTGCAAGAGCTCCCCGGCTTTCGAGACCCTGTCTCGGACTCCTTGGGGCTGGGGTGGTCGGCGGGATCTGCAGGGACTGGGTTTTACATGAAATTTCCTCCGCGTGGCTTGCCCTGTGTCCAGGACAAGACCAGACAACAGTCTATATCAAGTGTTTCCAGGATACATTTACCAAAATTACCGGTGACTGGTGCTGTTCCCTCTTAAAAGAGCAAAGTGTACGAACACACACACACACACACACAGAGAGAGAGAGAGAGAGAGAGAGAGAGAGAGAGAAGGCGCTTGCAATCAACCTAAATAACTGGAATTCGAATTCCATACCCCACAGGCTAGAAAACGAGAACACATTCATTCAAGTTGTGCTCTGACTTCAACATGTGTGCACTGTAATACGTGCGCCCTAACCCTACACTAAAATAAACGTAAAACATTTAAAGATCCTGGTACTAGGAAAACGGAGGCAGAAGTGTTCAAAACAAGCCTGGGCTACGGGGTGAGAATTTGTCTAAAAAGATGAAAACAACAGAGCCTGCAAAATCCAGTTCTTAGGCCTTCAGCTGGAGCCTTGCAGCTCCACAGCCAGAGACTCCACCATGCCCACTAGGCTGAAGTGCCAACCCTCACAGGGCTTCCTACTCTGCTGCACATGGTGGCCATCCCGGTGTGAAGCAGGGAAGGTTCTCCAGGCTCCTCCATCCCCGCTGCTTCGGTGGTCTAAGCTGCAAGTGGACTCCAAATCCTTAACCCTAACACTCTACCCCTCCTCGCCGCAGGCAGGATGTTTGGAAAGGATGGTTCCGCTTTCCTGTGAGCTGGGGGAGGGGTGGAACGCAACTCTGGCTGCCTGTGCTCTGGATATCCTAAATTCCTCGCTGCCTGATCTTTTAATTGGTGGGGATTTTGCTTATTTGGTTTTGGTTTTTCGAGACAGGGTCTTGCTATGTTGCCTTGACTGTCCTAGAACAAGTTTTGTAGACCAGACTGGCCTCGAACTCAGAGATCCACCTGCCTCTGCCTCCCGAGTGCTGGGATTAAAGGCTTATGTCACCACCGTCTGACTTTTTGAGTTGGTGTTGTGGGAAGAAACGATGTTTGAAGTGTGTTAAGCTCAAACCCTGTGACAAATGACTGTGGTTTATTTAATATATCAAAACAGACCTGGCTGCCAGAGCCACCCAGCATCCCTCAATCCCTATCTGTTGCAGGGTACGGCTGGAACACTCCTGTTAGGGTCCAGAAGAAGTCCCCAAAGACCACCAATTGGAATGCAATCAGCAAGAGCCTTTATTGTATGATACGCATGTGGGGTTGCACACCTATACGAAAGGCGAAGCCCCTGACAGAGACGTGTAAGCTCCCTTTAAGCACAGCTACAGGAATTTTTAAAGCAGTGTGACCTTTTCCCTTAGGATTGGTTTATGCAAGTGGCAATCATATTCGTACACTCTAATTGGTTAGGGCTAGCATGGGCGGTCTAAGGCTATAGCTTTTCTATTCTTGGCAAATCTGGACAAGTCCCTGTGTGTGCAGGGTGGGAGTCGGGGGTGGCCCAGGTGTGTGATTCTGGTCCAGTGTCAGAGGCATTGGTGATTGCCCTTTGTGAACTGAGGCCTGGTTCTTAACTGAACTTTTAGGGGCCTATCATGATGTTTGCCTGGAGTTCTCATTCCCCCCTTGAGTAGTTCATCGTCTCAAATCCTGGAGATGCTTCGTCCAGGTTTACAGGTTTGTATTGTTGCTTTGAAAACGTCAGTTGGGCCTTGGAGATCTGGAGGTGTTAAAGATACAAGGTCCACAAGTCAAGGCTAAAAGAAGCAGAATTAGGGGACCAACTAAAACCAATAAGAAGGTGGTTAACCAGGGTGACCAATTAAATGAAGATTCATACCAGACCTCATTTTGTTGTTTTTCTTTCTTTTTGTTTTGTTTGTTTATTTGTTTTGAGACATGGTTTCTTTGTGTAACAGTCCTAGCTGTCCTGGAATTCACTTTGTAGACCAGGCTGGTCTCAAACTCACAGAGATTCGCCTGCCTCTAACTCCCAAGTGCTGGGATTAAAGGAGTGCACCACCACCGCCCAGCTAATTTTGTTGTTTTTCTGATTGTCTATCATGCAGCCTTTTCTAAGCAGGGTCATTGAGTCTCTGATGACTCCAGAATGGTTGGCATAGACGCAGCATTGTCTTCCTAAGGCCATGTATGGTCCCCTTGGTGCAGGGATAACAAGTTCCCTCCTGTTCTGGATTTCTCTTGGGTGGTTATATCTGCATCTGTTGCCACTCTCAAGGCCCTGTAATTCTGATCTTGTAGTATCGAAGCTGAAGTTCTAGTACCTGTGGCTCTAGATACACCAACACCTAGGAGGGTGCATACTAAGAGGGCTGTGATGGCTTCTCGTTTCCCCTGTCTCAGTGATGTTTCTGATTGGTAAACGTTTTTATCATCAGGGTAGTAGATCACCCTGAGGGGCTAGCTGAATAAACCAGGATACGGACGTCTTTGGTCTGATTCAAAGCCTGAACATGAACACAGGGGCTGAGACCAGAAGCATGTACCCACCAGGTATCATCTGGTAAGATCAGAAAGCCAGCTCCCATTGAGTTCTGAGTGAGATTGCAGAGATAGGAATAGCCATGTGGGGCTTGTCCCAGAGAGAGGCCATTTCCTGTTCCTGATGGCAAGGTAAACCTCCCCATAATTGGTTGTTGCCACCTGCAGGCTTGTATGTTGTGGGATATAATTTAATTTCCCTTAACGGCTATACTTTCGGAATATGGGGGGCTTGGTACTAGGCATAACCAGCAGTTTTCAGTGAGGCTAGGCTTTGAAGCGTTCAGAACCAAGAAGGTGACTGAGAAGAGCCCTCAAGGGCCCTGGTCTACAGGGTAAGTCTAAATGAGGGATTTCTGTGGTAGATATTGGGGTTCTTGTACTTTTTGGCTTAGCTAGGGCAGCCAATACCTTTAGGGGACCCAAAGGCTTGGGTGTCACAGAAGATGAGCATTCACTAGTATAGAAAACAGCTTCTCAGGGTCACCAAACTGTGACATGATTTCTACTTGGTCTTAATAATAAAAATTCAGAGTCAGATATTTGGGGGGGGGGTGAAAGCTGAAAGATCACAGAAGCAGAGCAGCCAGCCACTAGTTCTTACCTCTGCTAAATCCTCAGACTGAATAGGGTATCCTATCTCTACAAGTCCTCAGACTGAATGCCTTGAGATTCTATCTCCTCCTGCCTTATATTCCTCTCTCTGCCCAGCCATATCCCTTCCTGTCTCCTCCACCTTCCTGGTGCTGGGATTAAAGGCATGCAACTCCCAAGTACTGGGAGTAAAGATGTGAGCCACCACTGCCTGGCCTCTATGGCTAACTAGTGGCTTAGGTCTGCACTCTGATCTTCAGGAAAGCTTTATTTGTTATATCACAAACAAAATATTACCACACTAAACTGCCAAGCCCTGAATCACAGTTCCTAGGTTTTATGTGGTGTCCATCTCATGACCTTCCTGCCTGACTCAGTAAACTGAATTAGAATTGGTTTATGCCTTGCCCATACCTGATTGAAGCCTCTTGCAGACTGGGAGGCCTGCCCTAGAGACGGCAATGAGGTCTCCATGCTACAGGGCCAGCCACCAGATGTGGGCCGTGAAGACACAATTCCAAGAGGCATTTATCTCCCCCCTCCCCTACGTTTCTCCCATTTCCTGTCCTTAATATGGCTGTGGCAGATAAAGAAATATTAATCTTGAAAAAGACTTGAGCCAGGGACCTGGTGGTAAGGGCTCAGCATGAAGGAACAAGGTGGGGTCAGGCAATTAGGTCTAAAGGCAAGTCAGGGAACCAAATTCCCAGTTTCCCCAGTTTCTAAATCAGCAATAACCCAAGTGAGGCTGTAGGGCCAATGGGGGATATAAACATTCTGCCCAGCTGTTAAAAGTAACAGAGAATCCTTGCAGGTACTGGCTTAGAAGGATGGCAAACACAGCCATAGTCATTGTTTAGCCTATGCTTGCTGGGTCAATGACTTTCTGAATTCTCAATTTGAGAGGGTCCTGTGGGTGAGCAAATGCCCTCCCAATGTCCAGAGTTGGCGTCTTCTGGAGCGTAGTCCTCAGGGTCAGCGTGCGGGTCCACAGGTTTCATGTGGGAATAGTGAATCCAGGAGGGGACCCCATCCATTTTAACAGCTGTGGGCATAGTCAGGATGACAGTGTGGGGTCCCTTCCAGCCAGTCTCGAAGGTCTCTTTTTGACATCTTTTGATGACCATTAGGTCCCCTGGGCAGAATCTGTGGGGCACAGGAGACGGTTTCTTCTCACAGACTGCACCTAGCTGGGGTCAGAGTTGTTTTTGCACCTGAGAGAGAACTTGCATGGAGGAGAGAAACTTTTGGTCATCAAATTCAGCTAACAGTTCCACCTTAAGGTTAGGCAGTATTATGGGAGACCTGACATTCATGATCTCATATGGGGTTAGGCCAAAGTATAGGGGGAATTGTGAACCTGGTAAAGAGCAAAGGAACGGAGAGAAACCCAGTCACTTGTTAACTTCAAGGATTAATTTAATTAAGGTCTCCTGAAGGGTCTGAGTCATCCTTTCTTCCTGGGCAGAACTCTGGGGGATGATAACCAGTAAGTTTCCAATTTGTCCCCATCACCTAGATAGCTTCTGTGCTACCTGAGAAATGAATGCAGGCCTGTTGTCTGAGCCCAAAAAGACTGGAAGGCCATACCTTGGAATAATTTCTTCTAGTAGTTTCTTAACCACTATTGCAGTCATCTCATGTTTGGCTGGAAGGGCTTCAGTCCATCCTGAAAAAGTATCTATGAAAACTAGTAAGTATTTATAACCATATAGTCCTGGTTTAACCTCAGTGAAGCTGATTTCCCAGTTGGCTCCTGGTTGGGTTCCTCTTTCCCGGTGCCCTGTCCTTGTGACCCCACTCTCTGAGTTCACGAGACATGTGGAGCATCAGCTTATGGCCTCTGGTGCCTTAGATTTAAGGTCGAAAGTTTAAGGTGTGTTCTCCTTAGGTCTTGTGTCTCTCTCCCAAGTGAGTGCTCTGATGTATCTACCAGACAGTTGAGTGGCAAAATCTGATGGGAGAATGAATGATCTGTCCATCTGGGGTCTTGTACCATCCTTTTTCTTTATAGGCATTTGTACATGTGTACAAACCTCTGAAGATCCTGGTTTTGAGGTTTGTCCCCAAAGTCAGTTTGTCTGAGTCTTTAGCTAGCAAGGCTGTTGCTGCTATTCTGCAGAGGCAAGGGGTCCATCCAGGGGACACTGGGTCCAGTCCTTTTGATAAGCAGGTCATCAATCTCTTCCATGAGCTAAGGGCTTATGTCAGTTCCCCTTGGCAACTCCCTTTTCTTGTCCACACATAGGTGGAAGGGTTTGGAGACTTCTTTCTGGCATTTACTAGAGCTGCCTTGATTTCCTCAAAGGTTTTTTCCATCTGTAGAGTCCAGGCAAGGGGAGCTTTCCTCTCCTTGTGGTCTCATTTAGGGGGCATGCAAGTTCTGCAAACCCCGGGATCCAAAGTCTACAGAATCCAGCAGACCCCAGGAATTCTCTCATCTCTCAATGGTTGCTGGATCTGGCGATCCTCAGGATAGATAGTGTCTTTTTTTTTTTTTAAGATTTATTTATTATATATAGTGTTCTGCCTACATGTATGCTTTTAAACCAGAAGAGGGCACCAGATCTCACTGTAGATGGTTGTGAGCCACCATGTGGTTGCTGGGAACTGAACTCAGGACCTCTGGAACAACAGCTAGTGCTCTTAACCTCTGAGCCATCTCTCCAGCCCCCTGGCTAGTGTCTTATCTTGCTGTTGAGAGCCATCTTTTGCCTCCTTGAGTGTGTATCCCAGACAAGTCTGGTAGAGTTGAGTTTTCTTCGCTGACACACAATATTTCTTGAAGTCTCTCAAGTTTTGAACAGTTCCTTAGCGGCAGCTTTGCAGGCTTCCAATGTGTCAGCTGTTATTAGGAGATTGTTTACATATGGTAATAGGCTGATATTGGGGTGGGTTTGTTGGTACTCACCTAAGTCTTTATGGAGTGCTCCATCAAAGATAGTGGGAAAGTTTTTGAACCCCAGGGGTAGTCGTGTCCAAGACAACTGTCTATTGGATCTATTTTCTGGGTCTGTCCATTTGAAGGCAAACAAGGGCTGGCTGGTGGGTGCCAGTGGCAGGCTGAAGAAGGCATCCTTGAGATCTAACGCAGTATAAAGAGTCCTTTCCACGGACAAGGCACTATGAAGTGTATATGATTAGGCACTGTGGAGTGAATATCTTCCATTCCTTTGTTAACCTGACTGAGGTCCTGCACTAGTCAGTAGTCATCAGAGATAGGCCTTTTAACTGGCGACAGAGGCATGTTCCAGGCTGATTGGCCAGGGATCAGGATACCTGGGCCCCTGAGGTCCTTGATGTGAGGGGTGATCCCCAAGTCGGCCTCTCTGTCTGCCATGTATTACATCAGCTTTCTACTACTACTATGCGGGGGCTGTGCACTGCCAGCCCAGATCCTCCAGTTTCTGCCCATGCCTGGGAAACTTTGTTGAGTCATTTTTGTAGTAGGTCCCTCTTGGCAATTACAATAAAGTAATCCCACACTAGCTCAGAATGGAGTATGATAGAGGGTTCTTTATTTAGGGGTAGACTCACAGATCAACAGTCCTCAGCATGAGCAGGGAACAGGAACTAAATCCAGCAGCCAAGAGGGTGCTTACATTTCTATATCTGTTTATACAGTACATGTGGCCATGCCCAGAGTGTGCCAGTATCTTAAGGCTATTAGCTGAAGGAGTTCCCACAGCAGCTCTCTCTCTCTCTCTCTCTCTCTCTCTCTCTCTCTCTCTCTCTCTCTCTCTCTTTATTGGAACTCCCTATTGATCATTCACTGATATTCCAGTCCAAGCACAATGGATGTGGGCCTCCATCTTGGTTAATACATCTCTTCCCAATAGTGGGTACGGACATTCAGGGATAACCCTGAAAGAGTGGGTTACCCAGACCTTTCCTATGTCTACCGATCTTGGGGTAGTCCATGAAGTCCACCAGTTCATCCCTGTGGACCCTTGTGCCCAGGATTGCTTTGGGGACATTTGACCCAAGGGTTGTTTTAGGATGGAGTGCTGTGTACTGGTATCTACCAGAAAAATCTGTGGGTTTCTGCAGGAGAATTGTCTGTATTCTGTCAATCATGTTTTAAATAAACGCTGATTGGCCAAACAGGAGGTATAGGTGGTAAAAATAGACAAGAAGTGGAAATGATACAAGGAGAGCAGGAGAATTCTGGGGAGTAGGAAGTTGATTCCTCCCACTCCTGCCCAGAACACCGAAGCAGCAGGATGTGAGCTGCACCACTAAAAAAGGTACTGAGCCACATGGCTAAAATAGATCAGAAAAATGGGTTAATTAAGATGTGAGAGTTTATCAGTAAGAAGCCTGACCTAATGGGCCAATCAGCTTTATAACTTACAGAGTCCTCTGTGTGAGTGATTTTCTCTGGGACGAAACAGCTGGGGGTCGGGCAGGACAGAACCACAAACAAACAGGCCCCCTCATGTTACAGGTTTCCCCTCTACCTTCAGGGTTACCTAAGGTTTGGGGAGGGGCTCTGAGCCCCATTCCCTTCAATCAATCTCTCATTTCTCCCAGTTCTAGTGGATCTAGTGGCTCTGCTTTTGAGCCCTCTAATTCAGGACATCCGTTTTTCCTGTCACCCAATTTCTTACAGTAAGCACATTGGTCTCTTTCTAAGCTGGGCATATTGCCTGGTCTTGTCTCTAGGCCTTTCCCTCCCCGTTTTGAGCTTCCAAAAGCCAATTTATGTGCCTGCTTTTTAGCTCTAGGATCACCTGATGCAGCCAAGAGGATCTTGGTGAGTCCCTGTGACTTTTATCTAAAGTCCTCGTTAGCCCTCTGGTTTATCTTTCTTCTGGAGGGGTCTCTGTTATTAAACACTTTATGCAACCACAATGAGTTCAGCTAAGTTCTTACCTTCAAACCCTTGTAGCCTTTGTAACTTACAGCAAAGGTCTGGAGGGGTTGATAAAAGCCAGGCTCACTGCAGATTCTCTGATATGTCTGGATCCAAGGTGTATAGGTCTCATAGGCATCTATCAGTCTTTCCAAGAGAGCTCCTGGCATTTCATCGGGTCTCTGTTGCACCTGACTTACTTTAGACAAATTTGTAGGCTAGGACTCTCTCACGGCTGTTTGCAAGCCTCTTTTGTTGCAGGAGCAACCTGCTGTACTGTCCCAGCACAGCCAGAGCCCTCAAATCATACAAATACAGGTGGACCAAAGATGTCTCTTGACCCACGTGGGGACAGGTGCCAAAACTGCATCCCCTTGGCACAGCCTGGCCAGCTTCAGGTTCAGTTTAGCTCCAGCTCTCCAGAAAGCGAGAACAAAGAACACAGAATGCAAAGAACACTGAGGTACACAAAGGGTGTTCACACCAGTCAGCCGGATTTTCAAACTGTCCACATCAGGAGTCTTGAGGGAGACTCCCCAGTCAGGGAACCATATTAGGGTCTAGAAAAGTCCCCAAAAGACCACCAATCAGGATGCAATCAGCAAGAGCCTTTATTGTACCATATGCTTGTGGGGGTCTCACACCTATACAAATTGGCGATGACCCCGAGAGAGATGTGAGAGCTCCTTTTAGGCACAGCTATAGGAATTTTAAAAGCAGTGTGGCTATTCTATTTAGGATTGGCTTACCAAGTGACAATCACATTAGTTCACTTCTGTTTGGTTAGAGCTAGCAGGGGTGGTCTACAGCTATAGCTTCTATTCTTGGCAAGTCTGGACAAGCCCCAGGCTTTATTCTTATTTGATTACCACATGTGGGGGTGGAGAGCTGTTGGGCCAGATGTTTGTGTCTTACCCAGTATCAGGGGCTTTGGTGATTGATTTGTAATTGGTGATTTGTTTGTGAACTGAGGCCTAGTTCTTTGTAACTGAACGTTTCTCTCCTGCCCGCCAGTTACTGGTCACTCTGAGGCTTAATATTAATTACAAACTGTTTGACCTATTAACTCTGACTTTTTCTTAACTAGCTCTTACAACTTAAATTAACCCATTTCTATTATTCTGTATTTTACTATGAAGCTCGTGGCTTATCTTGCTTCCCCAGCAATTGCTGGTGTCTCCCTGACTCCACCTTCCTTTTCCCTTTATCTTTGCTGGGACTTCCTGCCTGGCTGTATTCTGCCTGGCTATTAACCCATGGTAATAAAACATATTCACAGCATACAGAAGGGCATCCCACATCAGTTTTTAACTAAGTTATAAGAGGCCTGTCATAATATTTGTCTGGCCCTCTCACCCCACCCTCTACTGGGAACTTCCCAGCCCAGAGGCTGGGCTGTTCTTCCCCCAGAGGGTCTTTATCTACTGCAGCCATTTTGGTTAACCTCCCCCCCTTAACCTTTTACCTTCTTGGCTGCCATACCTGGTTCCCCTCTCTCCTGTCTTCCTTCCCCTTCCCCTCTCCTCATATGGCTCAGGGTCATGTCCACTCTGGACTCTCCCAGATGTGAGACATAACCTCTGGTTATACTCTTCCTTTTATCTACAGTAAAGTTTCTCTTCTACCATACGTAGGAGCAATCATGTCCTTCCCTTTTTACTTTTTGTTCATTCAAAATGTTAGTTTAGTAACCTGGGACTGGGCTGTCTCTGTCAGTCCCCAGAAGGAACTTGCTCCACCTACAGGCCGTTCTGTACATGCTTCCCCACTCCGGCCTCCCTGGGTGATTCATCCAGTCCATCTACCTAATATCCCTGCTATTTAAGACAGGCTTTTGCTTTCCCTTGCCAGCGTGGTACTCACTAAGTAGGCCAGGCTGGTCTTAAACTCCCTGTTCCTTGGTCTCCTCCTCTGGAGTACTGGATTACAAGTATGAACCACCATGCCTGGCACCTTCAATCTTTGTAGAGCTGCATGGAAGAGGCCTCCACAGGGCCTAGGGGCCTGACGTGACTGTCACCCCGACCCCCTCTTGCCTGTTCTTTAATACACCATCCCCGTGCTGAAATTCTCTGCCTCTTGCAGGTAATCTGTCGGACATGACTCTGCTTCTTTGGCACCTTCAAGAGTTCTCCCTCTGGGACTGGAGTGGATAAGAGCACTGGCTACTCTTCCAAAGGAACCTGCTTTGCTTCCCAGAATCCTCTTGGAGGCTCACAAATGACAGTAACTCCAGTTCCAGGGGATCCGTCATCCTCTCCTGGCCTCCATGATGTGCAGACATACTTGCAGGAAAAACACTCAAAAGCATAAAATAAGGGGGGGGGGGGGGTTAAAGGCCGCTATCACCGGCCTGTAAGGTCTCAGAAAGACTGGACAAATGGCTAACTGAGGTGCCTACTAACGTTCTAAAGCAGTCCCTGGCTAGACAGTACCTGTGGCTCTTTCCAGTACTTTTCACCTAGCCCTCTTTCCCTAGACCCCTCCCTCCCAGGGGCTAGACTTCCGCTTCGCTTCCCCCAGCCTTATCCTTATATAACTCGGTCATTTTTAGCCAGTCTGGTTTCTTTGTCCTCTGCTCTTCTCTTGTTCTCCTCTCATGGTCCAGTTCAGTCAGCCAGCCACGTTCAGCCCGGACTCTTCCCTCTGCCTGCCTTCTCTATCTACAATAAAAATCTCCATACTTTAGGAGCGGTCACATAGGGTACCTTGGCGACTGGGGCCAAGTAATGCCACAAAAATCACACTATGCAGCAGACCTCATGAAAGAGATTTATTAGGGGGAGGGGAGGGGAGAGAGCAGGCTGGGATGCTGCGGGCTTGGGGGGTGGTGGAGCATGCACATAGGGATAATACATGACAGTATGGGGCGGGGAGATGGGGGAGCACCTGGCTCGGGAATGTGGGTGCTTCTTGGCTGGCTAACACTCCTTCTATTTCATTTTTCATTCACAGTCTACAGGGGTGCCCTATCACTTATTAATCTGTTTTGATTTTTTTACTTATTTATCATACACTGATAGTATCATTTAAAAAGATTTGGGTCTGGAGATATGACTCAGCAGTTAGGCTTGTTCCTACAGAGAACCCGGCTTCCATTCCCATCAACCATGTGGTGACTCACAGTCTCCTTTAACTCCAGTTCTAGGGGTTTCTAGACCTTTTCTGACCTCCTTGGAAATGCAGCATGCAGACAGGTGGTACACATGCATACATGAAGGTGAAATACATATAAAATAAATGAGTAAGCCAGTTATGGTGGAGAATGCCTTTAATCCCAACTCTTAGGAGGCAGAGCCAGGTAGGTCTCTGAGTTCGAGGCTAGCCTGCTCAGAATAGCTAGGACTGCACAGAGAAAGCTTGTCTTGAAAAACCAAGTAAACAAAAATAACTAAATCTAGATTTTAAAAAAGATTTGCTTTTACTTTTTGTGTATAAGTGTTTCATCTGTGTGTACGCATGTGTGCATCACATGCACGCCCAGTGCCAGTGGATGCCAGAAGAAGGAATCAGATCCCCCAGAACTGAATTACAGGCTGTTGTAAGCAGATATGTGGGTGCTGGGAACTGATCCCAGGTCATCTGTAGGAACAACAAACATTCTTAATGCTGAGCCATGTCTCCAGCCCCAAAACTATCTTGTTCATTTCTTTATTACCAAGTGCATTTTTTTATTCTCCTCCCTTTTAACGTAGCCTCATGAGAGTTGAGACATGGTAGTCTTCTGTGCACGTGGTGGTCTCTCAATAAACATACCCCCCTCTCTGAAAGATCTCATGTATCTGTTGCCCTGTCCTATACTAGAGAAGAATATCACAGAGTCATACGAGGACTGAACAGGCTGTAACATACCCCTCCCCAGTAATCACCAGTATATCATACCTCTTCTCCTCCAGTTGTACTCCACATGACGGCTGAGAAACAACACGTGCAGCCAGGCGCGGTGGCACACACCTTTAATCCCAGCACTTGGGAGGCAGAGGCAGGCGTATCTCAGTAAGGCCAGTTGGCCTACAAAGTGAGTTCCAGGACAGTCAGAGCTGCTAGACAGAGAAAACCTGTCTTGACAAAACAAAACAAAACAAAAAAGAAAAGAAAAAGAAAAGACGTATCTGCCTATGTGATGGCAGTTATCCTAGCACTTGGGAGGCAGAGGCAAGAGGATTTCAAGTTCAAGGCCAACCTGGGTTACATAGTCTATTTCAGGCAAGCCTCCTTACCCTAACCCTGACCAGCTCTCAATAGAAGAAGAAAGCAGAGTAACAAAACCTCATAGGTTTCCTCTGACTTCTGTTTGCTTATCTGTTTGTTGTTCATTCGACAGGATCAATGTGGCCTTGAACTCAAGATGTAGCCCAGGTTGGCCTCTAATTGTTGGACCCAAGTACTGGGATTAGAGGCTGGTGTCACCATATCTGGTGTCTCAGTCTTCATTTATGAAGGTTCCCCATTTAAAAAGCCCATAAGACATGGGTTTTACATTTTTATGTTTTTCTCTTCCTAGTATGTCTTTTATCTCAGTAGACTCAGCCATGAACCCTGTGATTGGCAAGGAAACAATATTTATTTTGTTTCCTACACTTTAGTTCAAGCTTATTGAGTTAAAAATACGTTTTTAAGAATCTTAAAGTTGGGCTGAAGATGTAGTTTAATTGACAGAGCGCGTTCATAGTGTAAACAAAGCCTTAAATTTAGTCCCCTGCGCTATACAAAGTGGGCGGGCTGGTTCATTCCCAGTGTGTGAGAAGAGGCAAAAAACCAGAAGTTCAAGGAATTTGAAGCCAACCTGGGACACACAAAACCCTGTCCAACAATGAAATACAAAGAAAAACAGAACTCATTTAAAAAATGTTAAGGTCTTTAGAAGGGGCCTCCAAACAACCAAGGTCAAAACTGTGAGCTTCCAGTGGGAAAGAGACCGAGGTTCTGGAAGGACCTGCTGTTAGGTCCAGAAAGAGTCAACAACTGTCTCTGAAAGAAAAGCTAAAAACACCTTGGAACTGACTTGAGTTTTAAATCTGTATTTCCATTTTTTCGCAGAGGTTTCGACTAACAACTTTTCAGCTACTATGAACTGGAGGCTTTCATGCTAAGAACTGACAACAGACTTTAAAATAACAGGTTTAAGTGCCCCCTTTACAGGAAAAAGGACATTTGCATTCAAGCGGCAACAACTGCTGGGTTTGGAACGGAAAGACGTGAGGCTGAGACCATCTCTTTATGACTTGTTTTGTCCTTTTAAATACCTTGTATTTCAAATATGATGACTTTTATATGAAACGCCCCTTTAGCTCAAAAGTCAGTCCAAATGAATTGCATAATATATAAAGACAAGTTAGTCTAAAACTTACATAGTGATGATGCAATTGTCCCAGAATGTTAATACCATAATGTTTTAAAATTATCATGGATTAAATAAAAATATTTTTAAATTATTGTAGAAAAACTTAAACCTACACAAAAATAAATATTATGAACCATTTGCCATTAGATTTCATTATTTGTTTCTCCATTCTGATACACTAAGAAAAGCTGGATATCAAAAAAAAGATTGCTAAACATATTTCACATCATCTGCAAATATGTGCATATACTTTTCTAATAAGGACTTAGCTTACATAACAAAACACTATGATCAAGCAACACAAAATTATTCATGTAATTACTCAATAATTTAATAACAGGATTTAATATCAAATTTATATTTCAATTCTCTGATATTACTGAAAATGCTTTTGCAGCTGAGATATCAGAATTTTTTCTTTTAAAAATTATTACTATTATTACATTATGATTGTTAATTTGTTTGTTCATTTTTGAGATACGGTTTCTCTGTGTAGCCCAGGCTGTCCGGGAACTCTCTTTGTAGACCAGGTTGACCTCAAACTCACAGAGATCATCCTGTCTCTTCTCCCAAGTGCTGGGATTCAAGGTGTACACTACCACCACCCGGCTTCTTTTTAAAATTATTAATCTGGGAGTAGTGGCACAGACCTTTAATCCCAGGACTCGTGAGGCAGAAGCTGAGACAGATGGATTTCTGTGAGTTCAAGGCCAGCCTAATCTATATAGTGAGTTCCAGGATAGCCATAACTACCTAGTGAGACCTTGTCTTGAACATCCCCCAATAAAATAAAAATAAACACACACACACACACACACACACACACACACACACACACATGCACTGCTCATGGATACCAGTAGAGGATGTCAGATTCCTCTGGAACTGGCGGTACAGGTGGTTGTGAGCTGCTTGACGTGGGCACTCGGTACTGAGTTTAAGTCCTCTGGAAGATCAGCAAGCTCTCAACCGCTGAGCCATCTCTCTAGCCCCCAAGCTGTTAGAATTTAAATCCAAACAAACTTAATAGGATCAAGAAAACAACAACAAACCCTTCAAACTTAGAAACACACAAATAATTACAGAATGATGACTATATGTCCCTTCTGTGTGATACACAGGGTCACCCAAGAATCCCCTTATTCTCTTGGTGTCTTTTCTTAGACTTACTACATAGTAAGATGTTTACCTCTGGGTATGCTGAGTTGGTGACATTTCTTGGTGCTGAGAAAAAATACCTGAAGAGAAACAAGTTAAGGAAGGAAGAGTTTATTTGACTTTCAGTTTTAGGGGATGCGGTCCATCAAGGCTGAGGAAGGCATGGCTCCAAGCGTGTTAGGCAGCTAGCCACAGTTTGTTAGTGGAGCCTCGCAATAAAGCCTTAAGCTCTGCCCCTGATGATCCACTTCTGAGAAGCATCTACTTCCTAAAGATTCTTCAAAACACAACCAACCCTGACAACCCATCCTTCACACACGGGAGCCTATAGTTAATGTTGTTTTGCATTCAAATCACAACAAACCCTAAAATGTTCTCTAAATAGCCTCAAGTCATTTATAGGAAATCAGCTAACTATGTAAGTGAGCCTTGGTCAATAGCCATGCACGTGAACTGGTAAGAATTGTATCCATGGCTTGGAGAGATGGCTCAGCAGTAAAGAGTACTGTTGCTCTTGCAGAAGACTTAGGTCCACTTTGTGGCATCCATAAGGTGGAATACAACGATCCTTAGCTCCAGTTCCAGGGCATCTAGCACCCTCTTTTGGCCTCTGCAGGTACTGTAACAGATAGTGCTTAGGCGGGCAAAGATTCACACATTAAAAAAAAAAAAAGAATAACTAAAAATAACAAGAAGAAAGAATCCAGCATACTATGAAGGAAGAAAACCAGCCAGCAGACAGCGAAAAGTAACTACTTCTGGACTGGCTACCTTTGTCCTCAGTGTCAGACCTCCAAGTGGGGGCCAATGACTTACACCACTGGTATTTTGTGAATGGTGGTAAATAAGAGAGGGGCTGATCACACTCGTAAGAATAATATATGTTCACTACTTGTTTAGATTTCTTTTTGTGACTTCTTTTTTAAAAATCCTTCTCGTTTTAATTGTTTGGACAGGAATGTGTTAGACACACACATACACACACCATTATGTTTCTTAGTTCTCAACTGAGTAGTGTTTCAAAAGCTAAACAAGGGGCTGGAAAGATGGCTTAGCAGTTGAGAGCCCTGGCCGTTTTTTCAGACAACTGGAGTTGTATTCCCAACACCCACACAGCAGCTCACAACCATCTGTAGCTCCAGTTCCAGGGGATCTGATGTCCTCTTCTGACATCCTCGGACACCAGGCACATACGTGGTGCACAGACATACATGCAGACAAAACACTCATATGCACCCAATAAATCTTTTAAAAGAAAAATAACAAAGATGATGGTAAAAGCTACTTTTCTCCTAGTACCTCTCAGGTTCTGCCTGGTGATTACTCTGTTGTGCGCTAAAAGGCTATGTGTATGTCAAGTTAGCAACAAGTGTTGCCAGTGCTTTGTGCTGAGAAATATGAACCTGAGGCTGTGGAATCCGGTCAGCTGTCATGAAAGTCTGGGCCAGGAGTGCATTGTGCTGGGATGTCCAAGAGCTTGTCCTCGGCACCTCCACAACCTCTAGCTGCCACACCACAGCACACAGGGCTCCCTGCTGGGACGCCTCAGAGCAGAGTTCTAGGTGTAGTCTCTGTTTTCTCCTTTTATTGAAAATCGGACTCTGGCCCCAAGTAGTTTATTTTAGGCATATTTAAACACAGCACAATCTGGTGAAAATTTTTCCTGTGACCATTGACTCAATCACCTGTGCACAATAAAGCTACTACATCAAAGCTTTTTGTAAAGCACATGTGACATCTTCCATAAAGATGGGGTCCAGAGATTGATCATATGTGACATCTTCCATAAAGATGGGGTCCATAGATTGATCATATGTGACATCTTCCATAAAGATGGGGTCCATAGAGTGATCATATGTGACATCTTCCGTAAAGATGGGGTCCATAGATTGATCATATGTGACATCTTCCATAAAGATGGGGTCCATAGAGTGATCATATGTGACATCTTCCGTAAAGATGGGGTCCATAGATTGATCATATGTGACATCTTCCATAAAGTGAGTTGTGTATGTGCCGTCTTCAGCAATGGGGCCCTGCAGCCAGTGTATGGAAAGCAACCTATACGGCAACAGCCTGGGTTGTTTGGAGATTCCCATAGGACCCTATTGGCCCACAACTCAATTATATGTAACATGATCCCTGTACTGGAAGTTTCATTTGGTGACGAGAGATGTCAAGCTGAGGCTCAGTCTCCTTCCTTAATCTGGTGATTTCATCTGGATTACTTTCATATATTTATGTATGCTTTTCATATATATATATGTGTGTGTGTGTGTGTGTGTGTGTGTGTGTGTATTAGGTTTTTATGCTACCCTTCAAAATAGACCTTAATTTTAATTGTCTCTCCTTGTATTCCCTACCTCTCCCCACCAGATACCTCTGTTCCAGCCACCGATCCATTCATAACTATCTATTTTATTTCCCTTCCTAGTGAGATCATTTGTCTCCCCCTAGTATGTTGAGCCATCCCTGAATCTCTGTGATGAAGTCTATTTGATCATGGTAGATGACTGTGGTGGTTTGAAAGAAAATGGCCCCAAAGGGAGTGGCACTTATTTCGGTGTGTCCTTGTTGGAGGAAGTATGCCACTGTGAGGCTGGGTTTTGACATTCTTGTGTTCAGATACCCGGTATCTCCAATAACTTCTGTTGTCTGGAGAGCAAGATGTAAGAACCCCCATCTCCCTTGGCTTTATGTTGACTCTTTAACAGTTTTTTTGTAAGGTATAAGATTTATATGATTAATATAAGTATATTTTAAATTTTTGTCATGATAGTAATGGTCACATAGAGGACTAACTAATTCTAGAAAAGGCTTCTTCCTGTACATGATTTCAGGTTTGAGACTCTACGAGTTTTAAGCAGTGCACCATTAGCACATATAACAGTGAACTTGGAAGTCTCTAAAAGGAGACTAGGGTCCCACAATGACATTCCTCCGGGACTGGGGTGACACCACTAAGCTGAAAAACATCAGCTTTGAAGCACAAACTGCTCAGAACAATTTCTGGTGGCTAGCTGAGATGATCCAGCCTCACAGACTTGAAACAAGTCCTGCACTTTCCATTACACAGAGACTGGACAACAAAAGATACAGCTGCCTCTCCCAGGACTTGACAGTTAACCCAAATTTTTCTTTTCAGAATCCCCTAAAGATATCATTGCTCCCAGACAGAAGGAAGTAAATTTAAGAATATGATACCCATATTCCCAGGAAGTGAGGTGGGTGGTTTTTGTTAATTCATTTGGATATTTGTCATTGTTTAGGGGAATTGGTTACAAGTTGTTATTGGTAATGGTAAGGAAAAAAACTAAGCAAAAGAAATTAGATTCAAGGTTCTTGTTTTGAAAAGAAAAAAGGGAGGCTATAGATATGATAAGATAAAAAGGTAGATTATTGAAAATGCATTTTAAAAAAGCAACTACTAGTTTAAAATGCTTTACAATGGATTGGATTTTTGTATATTGCATACAAATTTTATATATTGATACAAATTTGAGATTAATTTTGTTAGAACATACTGTACATACATTTCTACTTTTGTTAAAGTGTTTTATCACATAAACTGGAAACAGTGGTTTTACTCAAGGTGCTTCCAACAGCAAAGGTGAGACCAATCTCTGACAATTAGGTAGTTATATTGTCCCATCCCCAGTGTCTGTTTATTACAGAAAAACTAACATCAGAAAGAGTGCTAAAAATATCACTGTATAGAACTCATTAACATTTTTAAAGATTTGTTTATTATATAGACATTGTTCTGCCTGCATGTATGTATACCTGCAAGCCAGAAGAGGGCACCAGATCTCATTATAGATCATTGCTGGGAACTGAACTCAGGACCTCTGGAAGAGCAGTCAGTGCTCTTACCTCTGAACTCTCTTTAGCCCCAGAACTCATTAAGAATGATTTCAGAGTTTAGTGGTGTTTTAACCATACTCAATCCCTGCCCCATGTCCAGAGAGAGATGGGTGTTCTAATGCATTTCAGCAAGAACAACCCTTGTTTAGTATCTCCCACTGTAAAAGACCGGCACACGGAGAAGTCATACGCTGTGTAAGGTGCTCCTCATGCATGGTGTAAGTTTATTTTAAGCCATCTGATTTATGCCCCAAAGAAATCACAATTTAACCCATGGCTCAACAGCCGTCTGTGATGAATAGTCTTAATTGTGTTTTTAAAGTCTCCACAGGTTCACGTCCTTAAGTGTGGTTGTCAGAATTCAAACCATCTCTGAAATGTGTCTCTTTAATATACTGATTACAAAGCAAAAAAAAAAAAAAGTACTTGATAAGCATCACATTGTATTAATACCATCACATTTGTAAATGTGATATCCCTCCCATTTTCAGTTTGCTGGTTCAGGTATTGCTCCCATTGTGTGTAAATGATTTTACTGCATCCCAGTTACAAAAATGGTCTTGAGCCTATTGGCTGTGCTCTTTGCCTGCTGACTCTGAAAATATTCCAGTAGAGGGCAGCAGAGCACCGTGAACGGAAAGCATTGCATCTCTGTCTTGAAGGCGCCTTCCCAGGTTTCTGCAGGTGTGCCTGGTTGTTCCAGCATCTCTTCCCTTAGCATCAGAACCAGCTGCAGCATCGAGCCTCTACAGAACACAGCAAGACTAGCAAGCAGCAGATTTCTCGGACCCTTCTGAGGTTTTATTCTGGAATGGCCCACTGTGAACAGGTTTTGGTTGAACTCTGGTATAGCAGAAGTACCTTGAGGTTCTTGTTATCCCCTTCCCAGCAAGGCTAAAGCCTGGCCCCTCTTGTTTCCCCAAAGCTGACTGTGATGTTTAACCTTCATCGTCAACGTGAGTGGATTTAGAGTCGTCTGAGAGACATACTTTTGGGCATGTCTTCAAGGGCTTTTGCGGAGAGATTGAACTAAATGGAGGGGGCACCACACCACAGGCTGTGGCCCCAGGCTGAATAAAAGGGGAAAAGGAAAAGCCACGAGCACTGCACTCCTGGGTCCTAGTGTCCGGACCTGCGGGCCACGGACAGGTAGCCTCACACCCTGCTGTCCTGGAGCTGCTCATCAACCTCCCTCCCTGCCAGGACTGGCTGCTCCCTCCCACTGTGAGCCAAAACAAACCCTTTCTTCTGGGTTGTTCTTGTTCTATAGTTTGTTGCAGCAATGAGAAAAAGTAATTAACAAACCAGCAATCATTTTTTTATGAATTCAGTTCCAATGTCTGGATAAATTTGGTCTAATTTTACTATTAATCTTCCAAAGTGTATTTTTGTCTCATATGTTGTTCAAGATTCCTTGCAAGATCTGTACACTAGGATCTAAGATGGAGAAACATCATTTGAATCTTGGTGGTTGTCATGACAGAGGGAAAGGTAGTGGATGGCTCATAAAAATTTTGTCCAGAATCAACAAAAACTGTTGGGAGCAGTGAACCCCCCACCCCCGATCCTGAATTTCTTGTAAACAGCTTGTGTTCCTCTGCTCTGAGACAGCCTGCATCAGCTCTGATCATGAGACCCTCAGGAGTTCCTGATGGCAGGGGAGTGGTTTCCGGTGCGGTTGGCTGGGGCGTGGCTGTCAGTTAAGGATCCCTATATAAGCTGCCCCTGGACACAATAAAGGGGGCATTCTGGGGGCATTTCTCCAAGGAGGAAATAGTGTCTCTGACGGACAAGCTCCATGCCTTAGAATCGTTAATGAAGGCTTTGGAGCATAATACTGGACAGGAGATTCAGGACTTACAGAAGGCAATGGTGAGCAGATTTAATAAGATTGAGGAAATCATAGACTCTGATGAACAGGAGCAAAAGGTAGAAAGGCAACCTTCACCTCAAAAAACTCTCAGTCTCCACAGAGTTATACCTGCCTTTCCAGTAATAACATCAGAAAAGATAACTGGCTCCAAAACCCCTAAGGTCATTAAAGAACATGCATGGGAGCCTATACGTATGAATGATCTGAAAGAGTTTAAACAAGCAATTGTGAATTATGGACTACATTCATCCTTTGTTAGGGAGATGTTAAAATCCTGGGCTCTGAGCAACAGGGCCACCCCTCAAGATTGGAACCAGCTCACATCAGCTGTCCTTGAGAACGGACCTTTATGGCATTTCAAATGCCTATTCAAACAAGAGGCCAGACTTTTACAACAACAAGAATCAGCGAAAGGAATTGAGGTTTCTCTAGATCAAATTCTAGGGGAAGGACCTTACTCTGATCCTCAGGAACAAGCTCTTTATGATGAAAACATTTTATCCATATGTGCTACAGCAGCTCTAAGGGCCTGGGACAGGGTTCAAGACTCAGGTCAGAGAGTAGAATCGTATGTCAGGGTCAAACAGGGTCAGAGAGAACCCTTTAGTGACTTTTTACAAAGACTAACTAAGGCTGTACAAATAGGGATACCTGATCCAGAAGCAAGAAATATAGTAATTGAGTCTTTGGCATATGAGAATGCCAATGTAGAATGCAAAAGGATCCTGGGGCCTTTAAAGCTCAGATCAGCACCTTTGGACGAATGGGTTTTACATACAATGAATGTTGATACATTTGATTATGGCAATGAAACATGGGTACAAGAAGCAATTTCCAAAGGTAAAAGGAGACATCAGATTACAAAATGCTTTCATTGTGGCAAAATGGGACACATGAAAAGGGACTGCAGACAATGGAATTCCAGGAATAATGCCTCTTCTAGGAATAACAGGAATAGGAGGACTCAGCCTTCAGGTTTATGTAGGAGATATGGAAAGGGCAGGCATTGGACGAATGAGTGTAGGTCAACAAGAGATAAACAGGGCAACCCGTTGCCATCGGGAAACTCAATAGTGGGCCTCTCGAAGGCCCCCATGGCAAATGTGGTCCAGTCATTTCTGATCACTGCAGAGAACATGCCTCTTCAGGGAAATTAGAATGCCCCATGCCTGCTGTTAAAAGCAATAACGGCCTGAAGGATGAGTTAAATGTGGTGAATGAATCAAGAAATCTAAGAGGACAAAGTAAATGAATATTCTGGCAGACTTCTATAAATGAACAAAGACCACAGCTAAGAGTGTGTGTAAATGGCAAACTTATTACTGGCTTACTGGACACAGGTGCGGATGTAAGTATCATTACACCAGAGTCTTGGCATCCGCATTGGCCTCTTCAGGAGGTAGATATTCAGTTCTTAGGAATTGGAACCCTATCTCGAGTAAGACAAAGCACGAGATGGGTCAATTGTATAGGTCCAGACGGACAAATAGGAAAACTAAGGCCATATGTAGCTAATATTGCAGTGAATTTATGGGACCGTGACCTATTGCAGCAATGGAACACCCAAATTAACATTCCTGCTGCTTCCAGAGCCTATATTTCTGAGGACAATATTACAAGATATTAGAGATGGCGGAAACCAGCCATTAGAGCTATACAAGAACACAACACAACACAATTAATTGATGGCCCTTCAGAGGTACCAACAGCCATGCCTCTAAAATGGTTGACTGAGAAACCAATATGGACTAAACAGTGGCCTTTAGCTGAGGAAAAGTTACAGGCTTTAGAACAGCTGGTACAAGAACAATTAGATGCTGGACATATAGAAGAATCTACCAGCCCTTGGAACTCTCCTGTGTTTGTTGTTAAGAAAAAATCTGGTAGATGGAGAATGGTGACAGATCTTAGAGCTATCAACAAGGTTATTCAATCTATGGGCCCTCTGCAATCTGGAATTCCTCTGCCCTCCCTGTAACCAAAGGGATGGCCTCTTATAGTTATTGATCTGAAAGATTGTTTCTTTACTATACCACTACAAGAAAAAGATAGAGAAAAGTTTGCCTTCACAGTGCCTACCTATAATAACTCTCAGCCTGCAAGGAGGTACCAGTGGACTGTCCTCCCACAGGGAATGTTGAACTCTCCCACCCTGTGCCAATATTTTGTAAGCCAACCATTGAAAATTATACACAAACAATTTCCTAAGTCCATAATATACCACTATATGGATGATAATCTGATATCTGATCAAAACAAAGATACCTTAGAAAGGCTGTTTGAAGAAGTAAAACTAGTATTACTTAAATGGGGATTGCAAATTGCTCCTGAAAAAATTCAGAGAGGAGATTCTGTTAATTATTTAGGTTATAAAATAAGCTTACAAAGAATTAAGACTAAAAAGGCACAAATCAGGAGAGACCGGTTACGAACTCTTAATGACTTTCAAAGATTATTGGGAGACATTTCCAGTCTACGACCAGCTGTTGGGATAACACCTGATCTAATAATTCATTTAAACAAAACCTTAGATGGTGACAAAGATCTGAATAGTCCCAGAGAGTTAACAGCTGAAGCAGAAAAGGAACTGATGATGGTTGAGGAAAAATTACAGGAGGCACATGTAGATAGGGTGGATCCAAATCTTAGTTGCATTCTAGTTATATTACCTTCCAGAATTTCTCCTACAGGAATTTTAATGCAGAGGGAAGATACTATTTTAGAATGGATCTTTTTACCATACAAACCAAGTAAAAAATTAAAAACTTATGTGGAAAAAGTCTCTGAATTGATTATAAAAGGAAAATTGAGACTTCGTCAATTAGCAGCTATAGACCCAGCAGAAATTATAGTGCCTTTCACTGCTGATGAGATAAAAAAAAGTTGTGGGAAGACAATGAACCATGGCAAAGAGCTTGTGCTAATTTTTTGGGAGAAATCAATAACAATTACCCAAAAAGCAAGAGACTTAACTTTATAAAGGGAACTTCTTGGATCCTCCCTCGAATTGTCCGTGATGCTCCAATAACCGGAGCCCATACATTTTATACCGATGCTAATAAATCAGGGAAAGCAGGTTACAAATCAGAAGAATTGAAACCATCTGGTCCTGGGCTTTTTTTGGTAGGGAGATTTTTGATAACAGCTTCTAGTTCTTCACGACTAACAGGTCTATTTAGATTGTTCACCTGGTCTTGGTTCAACTTTGGTATATGGTACTTATCTAAAAAAATGTCCATTTCTTTTACATTTTCCAACTTTGTGGCATATAAACTTTCGTAGTAAGATCTAATGATTCTCTGTATTTCCTCCGTGTCTGTGGTTATGTCCCCCTTTTCATTTCTGATCCTATTAATTTGCAAGTTCTCTCTCTGCCGTTTGATTAGTTTGGATAGGGGTTTGCCAATCTTGTTAATTTTCTCCAAGAACCAGCTTTTTGCTTCATTGATTCTTTGAATTGTTTTCTGTGTTTCTATTTTGTTGATTTCAGCCCTCAGTTTGATTATTTCCAGTCTTCTACTCCTCCTGGGTAAATCAGCTTCTTTTTTTTCTAGAGCTTTCAAGTGTGTTGTTAAGTCTCCAATGTGTGCTTTCTCTGTTTTCTTTAGGTGGGCACTTAGTGCTATGAACTTTCCTCTTAGCACTGCTTTCATTGTGTCCCATAGGTTTGAATACGTTGTGTCTTTGTTTTCATTATATTCAAGGAAGACTTTAATTTCTTTCTTTATTTCTTCCTTGACCCAGGGGTGATTTAGTAGTTGACTGTTCAACTTCCATGAGTTTGTTGGCTTCCTGGGGGTAGCATTGTTGTTGAATTCTAATTTTAATCCATGGTGATCTGACAAGACACAGGTGGTCACTAATATTTTTTTGTATCTGTGGAAGTTTGCTTTGTTACCAAGTATGTGGTCAATTTTCGAGAAGGTTCCATGAGCTGCAGAGAAGAAGGTATACTCTTTCCTATTTGGGTGGAGTGTTCTATAGATGTCTGTTAAGTCCATTTGATTCAATACCTCCAATAAATCTCTTATTTCTGTTTGGTTTCTGTCTGATTGACCTGTCCATTGGTGAGAGAGGAGTGTTGAAGTCTCCTACTATTAGTGTGTGTGGTTTGATGACTGCCTTGAGTTCTAGAAGAGTTTCTTTTACATATGTGGGTGCCTTTATATTAGGGGCATAGATATTCAGGATTGAGACTTCTTCCTGATGAATTGTTCCTGTTAAGAGTATGAAATGTCCATTTCCATCTTTTCTGATTGATTTTAGTTTGAAGTCGATTTTGTTAGATATTAGAATGGCCACACCTGCTTGTTTCTTAGGTCCATTTGCTTGGAAAACCTTTTTCCAACCCTTTACTCTGAGTAGGTGTCTGTCTTTGTGGTTAAGGTGTGTTTCTTGTAAGCAGCAGAATGTTGGATCCTGTTTTCGTCTCAATAAAATACTGGCAAACCGAATCCAAGAACACATTAGAAAAATCATCCATTATGATCAAGTAGGCTTCATCCCAGAGATGCAGGGATGGTTCAACATACGCAAATCTATCAATGTAATCCATCATATAAATAAACGGAAAGAAAAAAATCATATGATCATTTCATTGGATGCTGAAAAAGCGTTTGACAAAATTCAACACCCTTTTATGATAAAGGTGTTGGAGAGACTGGGGATACAAGGATCATACCTAAATATAATAAAAGCAATATACAGCAAGCCGACAGCTAACATCAAATTGAATGGAGAGAAACTCAAAGCCTTTCCACTAAAATCAGGAACACGACAAGGCTGTCCACTCTCTCCATACCTCTTCAATATAGTGCTTGAAGTTCTAGCAATAGCAATAAGACAACATAAGGGGATCAAGGGGATTCGAATTGGAAAGGATGAAGTGAAACTTTCGTTATTTGCAGACGATATGATAGTGTACATAAGCGACCCCAAAAACTCTACCAAAGAACTCCTACAGCTGATAAACACCTTTAGTAACGTGGCAGGATACAAGATCAACTCCAAAAAATCAGTGGCCCTCATATACACAAAGGATAAAGAAGCAGAGAGGGAAATCAGAGAAACATCACCTTTCACGATAGCCACAAACACCATAAAATATCTTGGGGTTACTCTAACCAAGGATGTGAAAGACCTATTTGACAAGAACTTTAAGCCTTTGAAAAGAGAAATTGAGGAGGATACCAGAAAATGGAAAGACCTCCCCTGCTCTTGGATTGGGAGAATCAACATAGTAAAAATGGCAATTCTACCAAAAGCAATCTACAGATTCAATGCAATCCCCATCAAAATCCCATCAAACTTCTTCACAGAACTTGAGAGAACAATAATTAAGTTTATATGGAAAAACAAAAAACCCAGAATAGCCAAAACAATCTTATACAATAAAGGAACTTCTGGAGGCATTACTATCCCTGACTTCAAACTCTATTACAGAGCTACAGTATTGAAAACAGCTTGGTATTGGCATAAGAACAGAGAAGTCGACCTATGGAATCGAATAGAAGACCCAGATACTAACCCTCAAACCTACGAACACCTAATTTTTGACAAGGGAGCTAAAGGTATACAATGGAAGAAGGAAAGCGTCTTTAACAAATGGTGCTGGCATAACTGGATGTCAACCTGTAGAAGAATGAAAATAGATCCATATCTATCACCTTGCACAAAACTCAAGTCCAAATGGATTAAAGACATCAACATCAATCTGTCCACTTTGAACCTGATAGAAGAGAAAGTGGGAAGTAGTCTACAAGATATAGGCACAGGAGGCCACTTCCTAAGTAGGACCCCAGCAGCACAGACAATAAGAGAAACAATGAATAAATGGGACCTGCTGAAACTGAGAAGCTTCTGTAAAGCAAAGGACACTGTCAGTAAGACAAAAAGGCTGCCTTCTGACTGGGAGAAGATCTTCACCAACCCCTCATCAGACAAAGGTCTGATCTCCAGAATATACAAAGAACTCAAGAAACTAGACACTAAAACTCTAATTAACCCAATTAAAAAATGGGGTACTGATCTGAACAGAGAATTCACAACAGATGAACTTCGAATGGCCAGAAGACACTTAAGGTCATGCTCAACCTCCTTAGCGATCAGGGAAATGCAAATCAAAACCACTTTGAGATACCATCTTACACCTGTCAGAATAGCTAAAGTTAAAAACACCAATGATAACCTATGCTGGAGGGGATGTGGAATGAGGGGAACACTCATCCATTGTTGGTGGGAATGCAAACTTGTGCAGCCACTTTGGAAATCAGTGTGGGGGTTTCTCAGGAAACTGGGAGTCAACCTCCCTCAGGACCCAGCAATTCCTCTCTTGGGAATATACCCTAGAGATGCCCAAACATACTACAAAAGCGTTTGTTCAACTATGTTCATAGCAGCACTATTTGTAATAGCCAGAACCTGGAAACAGCCTAGGTGCCCCTCAATAGAAGAATGGTTAAAAAAGGTGTGGAACATATACACATTAGAGTTTTACTCAGCGGTAAAAAATAATGACATCTTGAATTTTGCATGCAAATGGATGGACATAGAAAACGCTTTACTGAGTGAGGTAAGCCAGACCCAAAAAGAGGAACACGGTATGTATTCACTCATAAGTGGATTCTAACCATAATTAAAGGTCTTTGAGCCTATTATTCGTGATCCTAGAGAAGCTAAATAAGAAGACGAACCTGATGAAGATTATTTACCTATCCGCCAGGAGGTAGGAAATAGTCAAGAGTCCCAGGTAACCTTGGGTGCATGGGGGGGTGGGGTGGGAGGGTTGATGGAAGGGGAGAGGGTTAGAGAGAAGGGAGTAGGGGAGGAATGGAGAAAGCTCGGTTGACCGGGATGGGGGGAAGGGAGGAAGGATGAATGTGGGATCAGGGAAGAATATATTTCAACTAAGGGAGTCATATTAGAGTTTACAGGAAACTTGATTATATATGGGATCCCAGGTCCAAGGAGAGATCCCCAGATTGTTCTCTGGACAGAGGAGGGGGTGCCTGAACCGGCCTTGGCCCGTGACCATACTGATGAATATTTTGCTTATCACCATAGATCCCTCATCTGGCGTTGGATGACGATACAGATGGAGGCCCGCGTTGGAGCACCGAACTGAGCCCCCCAAGATCCAAACGAGGAGCAAAAGGAGGAAGAAAATGACGAAGGACTGCGAGGGATACTATCACCCACTGATACAAGGGGTCGGATCTAATGAGAGTTTACCAAGGCCAGATGGACCGTGACTGAACGAGCATGTGATCCAACCAGATTCTCTGAATATGGCCGGATTTTCTGAATGTGGCTGGCCTGCAGTCTTTCCGAGAAGCCATTGACAATGACACTGGGACTGGTTTCCTCTGCATATACTGGATTTTTGGGATCCAGTCTGTTTGGATGCTCACTTTCCTGGACCTGGAGTGAGGGGGGAGGAACTTGGACTTCCCACAGGGCAGGAGACCCTGACTTCCCTAGGGGACAAAGAGGGAGGAGGAGAGGGAGGGGGGGGAGTGGGAGGGCGTTGGGAGGAGGGGCGTAAATGGAAACTTTTTATAATTTAATAAAATTAAGAAAAATAAATAAATAAATAAATAAATAGAAAAAGGGGAAAAAAAAACAAATCAGAAGAATTGAGTAAAGTGGAACAAGGTCCTTATGATTCTGTCCAGAAGGCAGAATTATATGCCATCCTTATGGTGCTTAGGGATTTTAAAGAACCTCTTAATATAATTACTGACTCACAATATGCAGAAAGAGTTATTTTGCATATTGAAACTGCTGAATTTATACCTGATGATACAGAACTGACCTCATTGGTTATCTAGGTACAAGACATGATCAGAAACAGGCTCTGCCCTATGTATATAATGCATATCCGATCCCATACGGGTCTGCCAGGTCTTCTAGCACAAGGTAATGCAGATATTGATCACTTATTGATTGGTAGTGTGCTGGAGGCATCTGAATTTCATAAAAAACATCATGTCAATAGCAAAGGCTTGAAAAAAGAGTTTTCTATTACCTGGCAACAAGCTAAGGAGATTGTAAAGAAATGCCCTACTTGCTCTTTTTATAACCAAACACCATTGCCTGCAGGGACTAATCCAAAGGGTATTAAAAGGAATGAAATTTGGCAGATGGATGTGTTTCACTTTCTAGAATTTGGCAAATTAAAATATGTACATCACACCATTGACACTTATTCAGGCTTTCAGTGGGCAACTGCTTTAAGCTCAGAAAAAGCTGACTCAGTAATCACAGATTTATTAGAAGTTATGGCCATTATGGGTATACCTGCACAAATAAAAACATAATGGTCCAGCTTATGTATCTAGGAAAATGAAACGATTTTTTGCTTATTATAATATTAAGCATGTTACAGGTATACCATACAATCCTACAGGTCAAGCCGTTATAGAAAGATCAAATCGTACTATAAAGGATATGCTAAACAAACAGAAAGGGACGAAAGATACCCCCAGAAATAGATTGCATAATGCTTTATTAACCTTGAATTTTCTTAATGCTAATGAGAAAGGAACAACAGCAGCAGAGAGGCATTGGATAATGGAAAAAACTTCTGAACTAAACCAACCTGTTTATTTCAAAGACGTGCTGACCTCTCAATGGAGGCCAGGAGATGTGCTACGTTGGGGAAGGGGTTTTGCTCTTGTTTCCACAGGAGAAGAAAAATTGTGGATACCATCAAAATTAATAAAGGTTCGATTTGAAGAGGAGAAACCTCTTGGAAAGGAGAAATGACAGCTTATCCACAATGATGATATTCATACAATTGGTAAGAAAAACATATAGAATGGGGGCAGGGTTCTGTTCTTATCTCCACAGGAAAACACTGATTTTTGAAAAGTTCAAGGGACCCTGGATATCTGAATACTGACAGATGGAAAATAATGGCCCAATAAGGACTATCAAGAAAACTGAATAGGTTCTGTAAGTAAAATGTACTAAATCATATTTCTAAATTTATAGAGCTGGTTTTAAAGTTGGACTCTGGCTCAGTCCCTCTCTAATTCCAAGCCTGTTGTTAAAAGAAAAACCCAGAGTTTCTGGAGTTTTTGTCTCATGTCAAGAGCCATGATATGGGACAGAAAGGAATATGAGTTTAGAAAACATCTTTACTTTTCTTCATATCTATCATACCTTTCATTAAATATATCTATCATGTCTTTTATTGAATATATGTATGTCTGTATATGTCTATATGATTGATATATGATTATATATTATTATAATCATATATGATATTAATATATGATTAATATATATGATTAATGTTTAAGTTTTCCACAATGAACAATAAGTTTTTCCTGCAGTGACATTTGAAGTTTCCAGGAAGAAGATGGGGCCCCATAACAACAACTCCACCTGGTTGAGATGACGTCATGATACTGATAGCGCTACTACAAGACCTGTTTTGGATACCAGATGCACAAGACGGTTCCAACGTGGTTAGCTGAAATGATGCACATCTTGTACAGCATTCTCCACAAAATACTCAGAGACTATTTGCAATTTTAAAAGACATTGATCTTGAAATTTAACCATCATTTTGCTTTCACAGGATCCCCCAGAAAGAACGTCGCCCCCATGACAGCTGGAAGTAATTCTAGAGAACGACGTCCCCTCTCCCAGTAAAGTTTGTCTTTGGGTTTAGGGACATCATTTAGGGGTTGGTTATAATTAGTATAGGGTTGAGGGTTGGGGAGGAATTTTATAAGCCCAGGAATCCTTAAAAAAAAAAAGAGGGATAATTGGATTATGGGATAATAGCTTTGTACTTGTGAGTTATTGTTTTTAAACAAATATATTGGTATTGATTCTTATATATTGATACAAAGTTAAATTATGTTGACTATTTTATGCATGCATGCTTCTACCTCTGTTTAAAACATTTTTATGTATTGACATATATATATTGTATTGATATATGTATATTTTACCATATTGCATTGTACACTTCTACCTCTGATTAAGATACTTATATATTGTTTATGTATTTACCATATTGCAATGTATACTTGCACATTGTTTATATTTGGAGGTCATATTGTCCCCATTTATTGCACAGTTGTTTACTATTTCAGTCTTTAAGTTAGATAGATATTGAGAATAATATAGATCAATAGTCATCTAAGTTTGTCATTTATAATTAGACTAATCAGGTTCTTTAGATACAGAGACATTATATTCAGTATAGATAGATAATCTTCAACCTCTTCAAAGAGCTGTAGAAAATGGCCTTTAATCTAACTCAGAGTTCTGTGGTAGGGAGACACAGTCGCTCCTGGCAACACTGATCTATTCCCGAGAGAATGTTGAGCACCAAAGACACTCCACCTGGAGCCTTTCTTCTTGGCAGAACTGGCCTTTGGGTAAAGAAATGCCCATACCTCAACTACTGACAGAGTACAGAGTATCCGTAAATGGATAAAACAGGACCGTCATATCCTGCCAAGACAGGATAAGATAGTTTTGAAAAGTTCCTTGCCTTTGAAAATGGTATGTCAGTTACGTTAGGCCTTAGCCAAAGTTGGTTGCTTCAACGCTGCAAACGTGATTTTGGGTGTTTGCCCAGGTAGCCAGTTGTCTCTGTGATTTGTTACATGTTCTGGAAGTTTGATTGCACTTCCTAATTACTCAGGTAACATTATTTCCCTTCTCAGATCTTTGATGGGATTGAAGATTATATAAACGTAGTTACTTTCTTTTCATGACGTGGCCAAGTTATTTCTTATACAAGACTTAAGCTAGTTAGAATAGGATATTTGTATTTATTGTATATAATTGTGTAGGTTTGTACTTACTGTATATAATTTCGTAGTAGGCTTAGATCTCTCTTACTTAAACAAAAGGGGGAGGTGTTGTGGGAGTAACTTCCGCTGCCTCAACCAATAGTCGCTGAAATACGAGCCCACAGTGCAGCGGGGAGCGACTTCCGCTCCGTCAGCCAATAGCTACTGAAATACCAGCCCACTGGGGCGTGGTATATTTCTCTTTTAAAAAGAGAAGCAGATCTGGATCAGGCTCTCTTGGTTCCGGCTCTTGGTTCCGGTCTCTCTCTGTCTCTGTATGTTTGTGTGTTTCGATCTCCAGCCCCTTGCCCAGTTCACAAGCTGTATGGTGGTGCATAGAGCGCAGATAGGCGTCGTGTGCTGTGAAAAAAACAATTCCATTCACAGGTTTTTGCCGAAGAAACACATGGCTACACATAAATCAAGAGTGTGAAGTTAGCCTTAGCTATACATTTCTAGATGTGCTGGTGTATCCCTTTAATTTCAGCACTCAGACGGCAGAGGTAGGGAGATGGCTGTGCATTTGAGGCAAGTCTGGTCCACAGAGTGAGTGCAAGGCCAGGCAGGTGTACAAAGTGAGATCCTGCCGAGAGAGAGAGAGAGAGACAGAGACAGAGACAGAGAGAGAGAGAGACAGACAGACAGACAGAAATAGAGGAGAGAGAAAGAATACATAAAATTTATTTGTAAAGCTATTTTAATAAATAAAACCTTTTACAATGTCTCAATGACTGGCATAGACACAGATATCAAGGACCTGTGAAAATAATGAAGCACCAGATGAATAATTATTCCACAGGAACCTCCTCCTACTTGTTATTTACAATCTGGACAAAACATTTCCAGTTGTCCAGGCAAGGGGCTTGGAGGAAAAAAGATTTTCTTCTTAATAACATAAACATCAATCAGAGATAAAACCAGGGAGAACCAACTAATTAAGCAATGCCTACCTCTTTTTAGAACTCAGATCAAATACAGAGGTCAAGATAATTTTTTAAATGCATACATATGTGTGGGGATGTTCACTTGTTAGGTACCCTAAAGCCCACAAGATAGTTCTGGGTCCCCTCAAGCTGGAGTTATAGGTGGTTATGAACTAACTCATTTCTAGTCCTCTGGAAGAATAGCAAGCGCCCTTGATCACTGAGCTGTCCCCGCAGCTCCAATGGTTTGGTTTGGTTTAGATGAGACAGTTTCGTGGCATCCAGGATGACCTCAAGTTCACTATGTAACAGTCATCTTCTGAGTGTTAGGATCATAGGCATTGACACCACAGCAGGTCGGTGCTGTCTGGGGATCAAATCCAGGGCTTTCTGCAAGTTGGGCATGGCCTATGCCAACTGAGCTACCTGCCACCCTTACCCCTTCACACACTTTAAACCAGTATGTTTGGATTCTGTAACACAATTCAGTCTATAGTTAATAATATGAATTAAATATCTGTCTTTTGGGGCTAAGCCTGATTCCTTAGTAAGTACCTGACAGCTTTTAAAATTTGTTTTTATTTTATGTGTAGGGATATTTCGCCTGCCTGTGCTCTACATTCATGTAGTGCTTTTGAAGGCCAGAAGGTGGCAGTAGATACCACAGAAAGGAGTTATTTACAGCCTTGAAGATGAGTAAAGTAAAAAAGACCACTTATTAGACACTGGTACAAAGATTTACTGATTTACTTAAAGCTCTGTATGCATTATTCATTTCTTTCCTCCCTCCCTCCCTCCCTCCTTTCCTCTTTCTTTCTTTCTTTCTCTCTCTCTCTCTTTCTTCAGATAGTAGCAGGAGGCGTTTCTGTCCCTGTCCCACAGCATCATGAGGAGTTTGGCCACTGCGGTCTCTGTGGTTTTGTCACCATAGCTGTCAGCATCAAAGCTTGGTGTCTGGCAGTGCCAATACCTGAGTCCTGGCTTTAAACCACAATAAGCCAACTAGAGAGACAAATACAGAAAAGCAGAGAAAGGAGATGTATTGTGTGGCCACATTGATATCCAGTGTCAACTAAGGCTCCAGACCACTGTACCTCAGACATACGCAGAAACTCGTTCTGTGTTTAGAACCTTGGGTGGCGATCCATCCCAGCTTCCATCCAGAGGGCCATCGGAGGGATCCTTCATCTGACGATGGATGGCGATACAGATGGAGACTCACATTGGAGCACCGGACTGAGCCCCCCATGGTCCAAATGAGGGGCAGAAAAAGGAAGAACATGAAAAAAACTCAGGACCGCGAGGGGTGCGATCACCCACTGATACAAGGGGACTGATCTAATGAGAGTTCACCAAGGCCAGTTGGACTGGGACTGAACGAGCACGTGATCCAACCAGATTTTCTGAATGTGGCCGGATCTCTGAATGTGGCTGGTCCGGAGCCTTTCTGAAAAGCCACTGACAATGACACTGGGACTTGTTTCCTCTGCATATGCTGGATTTTTGGGATCCAGTCTGTTCGGATACTCACCTTCAGGGACCTGGAGGGAGGGGGGAGGAACTTGAACTTCCCACAGGGCTGGAAGCCCTGACTGCTCTTAGGGATGAAGAGGGAGGAGGAGGGGGAGGGGGGAGTGGGAGGGTGTTGGGAGGAGGGGCGGAAATGAAAACTTTCATAATTTAATAAACCTTTTTAAAAAAAAGTGTTACTGTCCATACATACAAATTATGTTGCTCCTTTGAAAGTACCAAAACCAATATACTCACATGCTGAATCAATTCAAGTGTTCACTAAATAAAATTACACATTAAGAAAGTAAAATAACTAAGAAATAAAATAAAAGTTTTTATATCAAAAAAAAAGAACCTTGAGTGGCAATGATTTAATATGGTTGTCAACCTCTTCTGGTCTGATAGCCACGATGTCACTTTCTGTGTTTCTTTCATTTCTGTTGTGGATTATTCTCCTCAGCACCACCTGTGAGTTTAATGTTGCTCTTTTCCAGATGTCCCCACTTTCACTAGAGACCAGGTGTTTCTCCTGCAATCAGTTTCCCATGAGTCCTGTGAAGGCTCCTGCTCACAGGCGTCTCCATGACAGCAACAAGTGAGCTCTCACACAGTCTCACCTCCTGGCTTCCAGTGATTCCTGAGTTGAATCTTCTATTCTTTCTTCACTATTTTGAGGGGAACCAGGTTGTAGGAATTGCAGAGAATGACTTGATGATCTCTTACCTTGGCTAAAATCTTGTTGGAATCCATGTTCTCTGATAATCCAGTTTCTCCCTGCCCTTGGCTCTATCAAGGTTAGCAAAGGTTCAAAGCCAAATGCATTGATTTTGGAGAAGTTAAGCCCCACACTGCTCTTATTGAAAACCTGAGCTCCATCGCCAACACCTGAGCCAGACAGCTCCCAAGCATCTGTAACTCAGACTACAGATGGTCTGATGTCTAATTCTGGCTTCAGAGATACCACCCCCACAAGCACATACCCATACACAGACACATTTGTACACATAACTCTGTAAATTTTATTTTATGTGCATCTGCAGGGAGACATCCCTAACAGTGGACAGGTCCCAGCAGAGGACGTAAGGAGTGGGCGAGGGAAGGAGCCGGACCATGATGGTCGGGAGAATCTTGCAGCCTGACTGAGTGGCAGCCAAAGTGTTTCTTCATTCATACAGAAGTTAGTTAGCAGGGACACATTCACACTGTTCCAAAATATTAATTATATCATCTTTGGTTTTGGATGTGTGTTTCATTTCCTCTTGCTCATCTTTTAGACATCAATAAAAATCTATGACAGAATAGAGTTATCATTCTCAATCATTTTCCCTCAAGTTTTGACATCATTGATAAACAGAGTTATGGTTTTTACTCACTAACCCCATAACCCAATTTTTAAGAATCTAGAGACATATGACAACTTGTTCCCAGGCTGGTTGCATTTGTGCCTGTGTTCAAAAATGAAAACAGATATTTAAAAAGAGCAGATGCTGAGTTTAATTTCATTTGGTTGAAAATGCAGTCCCCAAGTGAGGGAATATCTTTCCTGAAGGGTTAGAGTATAGCTCAGGAGGGCTAACTGTGGGAGAGGAGGGAAGGAGGGCAGCTCTATAAGGAAATTCAGATCCTGAGCTGTAGGAAGCTAAGGATACCAGGCCAAAAGGAGCCAATCTGGAGTCTGCCTGGAGCTCTCGAAGGTCCCATCTGTGCCTCGCCAATAAGGAGCAACCAAGATTGAAAGACTCAACTGACCCTACTACCAGAACTGTGCTGCTCATACTGAAAGACCCCCGATATTGGAAGATTCTCACTCAAGCCTCAGGATAACGCGACCATCCCCCCCCCCCCCAGTAACTCACGAGAGACTGTCCTTGCTGCAAACACACGAGGTTTAATGATAAGACGACAAGACAGGAACCAGTGCACTGGGGCCGAGACTCATAACCCACGCAGGGGAAGAGTTCGACCCCGAATGACCTGGAGAAGTAGTTTTTATAGGAAGAAACCACACAGCCCAGTAATCCGAAAGGGGAGCAGGGAGGGTGTCACAGAAAATTCCGAAAATTCCAGTGATGATTACAAGGGGGCAACTCCCTGCCTCTCAAGATCATTCTCAAGGTCATAATCAGCTAGTTCCTATTCTAAAAATACCAATGATAATTACTAGGGGGTGATAATTACTAGGGGGAATCTCCCTGTTTCTCAAGATTACAATCTACCTTTATCTTCAGCTAGTTCCTGAAACTGGCTAATCCTAGATTTCTGATTCTTCTCTTCCTGCTAGATTTTTGGCTCTATTTTCCTGCTAGGGGGATCTGGATTTATCCAGGTCTTTCACCACCCTGCCCTAAACACAGGCATGTAGTCCTGTGACTTGCTCCATGCCACAGCCCCAAACTCTGCCACCAAGATAAGATCATAACTATGTGATGGCTCTGTAGACACAGGTGAGGCAGGGGAGGCCACATCGATATAGGATTCAAAAACAGTGTATTAGGAAGGACACTTGGGGCTTAAATTTGAGAGAAGGGAAGTGGGAGTCATTACACTCCCTAGCAGGGCAATGTCATGTGCTTGTAAGATCCCCACAGGTGTCCAGAGTATTGTGCTCTCTGCCGGGGTTTAGGGGTCTGTGGAGGGATTAGCCTGGTTTCATGAGAAATGCCCATTCTAATTTCCTTGCCTCCCCCAGGCTCCTGTGAGATAAGAGCACCAGGAAACCCAGTCTTACAGCAGGTGGCCTGAGCTGTCTGGGAAAAAAACAGTGAGGCCATAGGAATCCCAGATCAGGAACTAGAGCTTGACACTTCAGTGAAAGACATAGCTCCTCATTCTCCTTTCTTTCCTTAATTCTGACAGACAGATCAGCATCTAGGCGAAGACTCAAAAGCGTGTTGTCAACAAGACAATTACGGGTATCACGGTAGGCTGCTTGTCCCCAAACGCTGCTTCCTGGATACCGCAGTCCAGAGTTGGATCTGCAGTGAGGAAGCTGGGCACTGGAAATTCCCCTCCCACTAGTTAATCTTTCCATGACACTTCAAGTCTCTGCCACTCCAAAAGGGAATTCCTACAGGAGCCAGTCAGCTTCACGCTAAAGAGAGTGGAAAAGTAAACAGGAACCACCCTGTCCTCAACCTCCACCAATCATTTAGGGGAAAGATTCATCTAGATATGGGTGTACTGATGGACTTGGTCAATAATATTCTAATTTTGAAAATAAAATTTAATAGCAAGATGTACTCAATGGACATAATTCTCCTATGAACATGGATGCAGCAAACTATAAAGAATTCAACGACATATTAATTTCCAGAATATAAGTAACAACCTTGTGAAGTATCAAAGATGAAAATTCCCAGTGATCCCAGTGTGGTGGTCCATGGATTTTTCTCAGTACTCTTGTAACAAAGGCAGGTGGATATCTGTGACCTCCTGGGCAACTTCAAAAAAAAAAAAAAAGTAAAAGGTGAAATGGTTTGAAGAGGTTAATCCCCTCTACCCATGGCTGGAGAAATGACTAGCTGTGTGGAGGACCACAGTTGGAGTCCCAGAAGTCGGGGGGCTCACAGGCTCGCTTCCCTTCTACTCCAGTGTTGCTAGCAGCCTCCCCTGCCCTCCATAGAGAATGGTTCTCCCGACATTCACACTCACATAGACAAACACTCATACAAGTAAACAAAGCATGAAAATAAATCTTAAAGTGTTTCCTCTGTACCTTCCTGTGGAGATACCTTCCCTACGCTGAACATAATACTAAAATGATAGAAAGGAGAAACGGAATCTAAGAAATGTCTAGTGAGAAAGATGAGGATGAGGACGGGCAGTCGTGCAAGCATCTATTATTTTTGCCATATAATTGTATCTTGGAAAATAATTGTTCCTTTTTGTAAACATTTTGCTTACTTTCACTTTATCATTAATATTCAGTCAAGCAAATGTTTTAAAATTCTTATGTAGTTGTAGTTTGGCAGTGTGGGAGGTGGGAAGCAGCGGACATGCTGTGGGGAGCTTGGGCTGGACAGGACGTCTCACAGGCATACAGAAGAAGATCTCCATCAAATCCGCAATCAACCTTTTCTTTTCTAGGCTCCACTTTGAGGAAGTCTGTTTCTCAAATTTACTCCTCAGCAAATGTTTTAGAATTTGCCAGGCACCTAGCTCTCTTCCAGTTCCTGGGATCCAGTGTGAAAAGCAGGCAAAATCAGTACCCTTGGAATGGGAAAAAGCCTTGGTTATTAAACGTGCTTCTTGCTCTTGCGGTGGACCTGAGTTCATCTGAAAAACTCCTTAAGAACTGCTGTTCTTACAGTTCTCTGGGATCTGATGTCATCCCTTAGATTCCACAGATGCTGCCACTTTTTGGCATGTACAACACACACAAATAAAGTAAGAACAAAAAATCATGAAAATAGTGTACTTCCTGCAAATAAAAATTTAGGGTATTTGTGAAGTTATCTTATGTGCCCTAAGTTAAATTGGATTACTCCCTTTTTCTGTTGCTGTGACAAATCTTTTTTAAAAAAAATGAAAACAGTACGTTCTCTGAAAATAAAATGTTAGGGTAGCCGTGAAGTTGTCTTAAATGCCCTAAGTTAACTTGTATTGGTTCCTTTCTTCCGTTGCTGTGACAAATCTCCATGATCAAAACCAAGTGAGGAGGAAAGAGCTTTTTTCATTTACAAACCCAGGTCACACTCCATCACTGAGGAAGCTAGTGCAGGAACTAAGACAGGAACCTGAAAGCAGGAACTGAAGCAAAATCCATGGAAAGGCTGCTTTAGGCTTTGAATGAAAAGCAGAAATAAAAAAGAAGGCCATGCCTACTCCCAGGTATGGTGGAGGAGAAAGTTTACTGTAGATATAAGGAAAACAGGGAAATCTAGAAGAGTCCATTGAGGATACGACCAGACTGAGCCAGACCAAGAGGCCAGGCATACAAAGGGCAGATGACAGAGACCAGGAGACCAAAATCTTGCATTATAAAAGGAAGGGCAGCTGGGGGAAGGGCATCAGGGGAGGGAAGCACAGTCTAATTCCTAGACTGGAGAAGTTTAAAGTAGGGGAAGGGATATGAAAGGCGGGAGGACCCTGTAACAACCAGGAACTGAGGGATGCAGGGAGAACCTGGTGTCCAATGGACACCTCACCCTTAGCCCTAATTTGAGAATTTGGAACCTAATATCCCCGCCTTTCTGCTGTTAACAAATAAATGATAAAAGGGCTGTGAAATCTTTTCTATGACTACTTCCTTTGATATTGCAGTATCATTTTGGGGAGGGGGGTTGGGCAGGAAAGCGGAAATGCAGGCCACCACTTGAATGCATATTCTGAAGAAACACCTGGAGCTGTTGAGTTGCTGCGGGGTCTGCAGTTGATGTGAAATCTGCTGGGACAGATCGACCAAGGAAAGAAGGTAAAGCTAAGGAGTTTAGTTTAGTTTTTTATCCTGGGTGTACATCTGAAACTTCTAGACCCACGGTCTTGGTAGTTTGGGGAGTTTCAAGACCAGGGAAAGAGGGAGAGATTCTATCCTCAAGAATAGACAGTAGGTAGGGAAGACCGCTACTGGTTGACAGGCATACTTATTTGGGGTCCCTTTGACTTGTGAGAGGTGGATTCAAGTCAACTCCCTGACTCTTACAAGAATTTCTTTTAACTTTATAAAAAGAGATGGATGTTTTAGATATTTTAGCACTACACATGTTTATAATCTGCACTGAAATCCACATTGTAGAAAGGCGGGAGACTCAGGCCTGTGAGTCATAGAAAAGCCTGGGAACTCAAAATGATTCTGTTAAAGACATTAACACTCTTCGATTAGACAGGGATATTTGTTTCAGAAGCACTTTCAAGTATTCTCGCAGAAGACAACCAAAAGAAATTTAAAATCTCCAAAGTTAAGACCCTGACTGTTTGATGCTTAATGTCACAATAGCACAGACGGGGCAGAAATCTAAAATATTTCTCATTTTAAGTGCTTGAAATCACTTTCTTACACCTTTACAAATTACATTTACACACCTGGAAACACCTTCTTAGATCTTTATAGCTTGTATAAGCTTTAAACATTTTCTTTCTAACCATTGGACACAGATGGCTGGCTAATGAGAGCAGTCATTGCAAACCAAATACCTTTAAATAAAAGAATGGTAAAAACAGAAGTTCATTGAAATCTGTTTGGTGAGTTTATCTCCTTTCAGAGCCTGGTAGCGAGGTAAGCTGTCTTCCTTGGCTGGGGAGCTATTAGATTCCTAGTGAGCCCTGAGCTCTGAGTCCTGATCTGTACATATGCAGAGAAGGCAGCTGCAGCCTTGCAGGAGAGGTTAGTATGGTTGCTGCTGTTAAAGCTACAGTTAACCCGTCAATATCACCAGAGGTCTGAGAATTGTAAGATACAGCTGAAAGTGTACTCCAAATGGCCTATATAGCGATTAAAGTTACACAGACTAACACATTACTTAGATGGGTTAGCCTAGGTTCCCATGGTCTCGGTAGCTTTGTTGGAGATAGTGGTGGTTTTCCAGCTGTTTAATATATATAAGACAGCCTTTAATCTTCCGTTGTCATAAAGAACAACAACAAAGGCCTTTGGCTGTAAGGCCCAGGTCTGAGAGATTTTTCCCGTTAAGCAGCTTGGGGAAACTGACCTTACTTTGAACGGGCAAAGTAGGGCTACCAACCCAGAAATGTCCAGTTTCTAGAGCCTTGGCAACAGGAGCGGCAGGGTCAGTTTATCCCAGTGCATAGAGTTACCACAATTCAGGTGGCGTCATTGTGCCCCATCTGTCTATTTTGGATATCTTAAGGGTTTCTGCTAGGAGGGGGCAGTTCTGTCTATTATGGGATATCTTTTTGTTAACAATTTTAAATACAATGTTCAGCACATCTCTGAAGAGTTTGAGGATACCCAGTTTTAGCTAAATCTTAAAAACACATCTGGGAAGCTAAAGAAAGCTTGTCAGTCAATGGACTGTTTACAAGTCAACCGTTTATATGAGGACAGGATTTAACAACTTTATCACTGTTCTACTTGAACCTTAAAACTTAGGTTGAAGATTTAATTGTAGATCATTTAGCATCATAATAAGCCATAAATGTAGTCCACAGGGAGCCTGGGAACTTTTCTGATCCCTTTATACTATACCATTATAGAATGTCATAGTTTCTTTGTATGACTCAGTTTATCCAAACAGCTAAACCTTAACAAAGTGAGAAAGGACAAAGAAGCTAGACAAATTTATCTTAGAACCCGGGTGGACCATAGGAATTTCTAAACCTTATTTGTCAAATATATCTCATTACCTAAACTATTTAGAATACCGATGTTGAACAGATAGCAAAGATGTTAGTTAAGTAAATCTCTAAGTCAGCTTTTGTTAATCTGACTAGATTTATAATCTTGAAATTTTATCACCATACAAAAATTCATATCAGTGCAAGCGATCTTGGAGACCTGTTGTTGTTCCTTTCGTCTACAAAGAGATACAAAAATAAACAGAGAGCTCCTTAGGACTAAGACATTTTATAATTGCTGCTTTATGCCACGTGATCATCTTAAGAAGGAAAAGTCACACGGCATGCACCCTTTAACCTCAGCAGAGAGGACTGCCAATGTCATGTGGTTGCTTCCATCTTGAGGGAGGCAGGTACACATTTGCTGATGTTTAAAGCATGTTTTCCTAGTAGATCTATTTTTTAAAACGGGTTGAATTCAAGCTACACACACAGTGTATTCTAAATAGAGTTGAATCACATACATTCTATGCTGTAGCAGATTAAAAATAGCTATGTTTAGGTTTTATAAGCCGTTTGTTATGTGTTTTAAGCCAAATTTTCTTACAGATTTTATAGATTTTTTTTTTCAAACGGTGCTACTCGGTGAAGCCTTGGCTGCCTGTTGACCAGACTGACCTCAAACACACAGAGATCCACCTGCCTCTGCCTCCTGATTGTTGGGATTAAAGGCATTCACCGCCACTGTCCAACCCTATTATACAGATTTTAAACCATACTCAGTAAACTTACAAACCCCAAGATAGCGTGTATAGCATAGCCTTTGAGTTTGTGGGGATCATAGTGTAAAGAAATCATAGAGATACAAAGAAATCAAAGAGATCAGGAGAAGTCATAGAGATAAAAGATTTTGAAGCGTGGAAAGTAGAACCTTGGAGACGAGACTTTTGGAAGTGTGGAGCAGAGCAAGTTTAGATACAAGAGATTTGGCAATCACTTGTGTGTGCAGTGGCAGTTACAATGTGTGAGAATTGAGAAATCCAGTGTGGTGGTTTGAAAGAAAATGCCCCCCAAATGGAGCGGCACCATTAAGAGTTATAGCCTTGCTGGAGTAGGTGTGGGCTTGTTGGAGAAGTGTGTCACACTGGGGGTTGTCTTCGAGTTCTATACTCAAGCTACCACAATGTCACAGACTACTCTTATTGTCTCCTATTCAAGTAGTAGCCAGCACCATGTCCGCCTGCATGCCACCATTGTAATGCTTAAAAAGCAGCAGGAGAGAGAAAGATGCCATGCAACAGAGTTCACATGGAGGGGTTTATTATGGGAAAGGAAACATAAAAAGAGGGGAAGATGCTACGGACCGGCTCAGGGGAGCCACTCAGACCGTGAGGGAACAGGACGAAGGCTCAGGAGATTTCAGGATACGGCGGAGGAATGACAGGCAGACACCCTCAGTGTATTTTGAAAATGCTGCTGCGATTTTACTTTTTGGTGCGAGGCTTTTATATTTTTACAAACAAAGAACTTGGCAAAGGCATACATCATCAGATCATAAAAAAAGCATAAAACAGTTTACAAAAAGAATCTTTGAAAATGCTTTGACTTGGGCACGAGGACTTTCGCCCAGTCTGTACCAGGCAGCTGGCTGGGCTAAGTGACCTTGTGTTCAGAATATCTTGGGGTATGAGAGGAGAAGGCCACTATCTTCCTGGGAAAACTTTCTGCTAGGAAATTTTAAAGACATGATCTCAAACTTGTCTGAAACTGGTCTCATACCATAAATCTCAACTTTCTTCCCTCCCCGACTCTCAGGGTCAGATGCTGTAATTAGCCTAGGTTTATTCTGGCCATAATGAAGGCTGCATAGGCCTCCTGCACGTAATTCTCAGGCAAACATCTAGTGTTGCTGCAGCTGTTTTCCTGCAGAAGGCTTCTAAGGTTTCTCCTGATAAGAGCAACTCCTTTTGCTCCACATCATTAAGGAATTATTTTAATGATGACTTCCCTATTTCCAGAACTGGCTATTTCCTTAAAGGCTTTAATGAATAATGGAGCAGAACTCAAAAATGTCCTCAGCAGTCTTGTTTGTATCCGCAACTGCCTGGAATAGTCTGATCTGTTAGCAATATGCAAGGATCACAAAGAACACAAAGACAAAGAAAAGGACACACTTATGGCTTTCAAGGACAGCCAGGTCGAGTCAGTACAAATGGCGACTCAGGTGGCATTACACCACAACTGATTGCCAAGGGACAGCCTGGAACTCAGCTCCAAGAAGCACAGATCCCAATCCTCCAGCAACACCTGCCCGTCCAGTCAACATTTCTGCTACACTGGCGAGACAGCCATGGATGTATCAGGAAGGGAGAGAGAGAGAGAGAGAGAGAGAGAGAGAGAGAGAGAGAGAGCCTTGAGATAGGAGCAGCAAAAGAGAGAGATGGAGGGAGAGAAAGAGAGAGAGAGAAGGAGGAGACAGAGAGAGAGAGGAGACAGGCAGAAAAGGAGAGAGAAAGAGAGACAGAGACAGACAGAGACAGAGACAGCTCAGACCCTATACAGACCCTGCACGTACCTGATCACAAGTCTTGGTGGGACAGATATATTGAAAGAAAGGGATTAGGAGCTAGCAAGACGGCAGAGGTGGGAAGGGACTATGTGAAAGCCCAGGGTGAAGGAGCAGTAATTGTGCACACACAGGACCCACTTGTCCCACACAGCCCTCAACTCTCATGAGAGGCAATGGAGTTAGCACAGCACACACGATTCTGGAAGATTCTGAGACTTTATTTTCTCCAAGTTCTACTCACCTTCAGTACACTAATCAAATACCCACTGTGAAGGAAGTTGCACAACCATAAAAATACTTAGGTTCAAGAAAATGGAATTAAGTTGTAGCTCAGTGAAAACAAAATCTCAGTACAAGCTGGAGGTCTGCCAGCCCCCCCTCTGTGGGAACCGCGATGGTGACTGGGGAAGGGATGGTGATCGGTGTGTGGGTGGCACTGACTGCTGCTCAGGGCAGGGCTGTGCTCCTCACCTGGTTACACTGTGCTCACAGGAGACAGGCACAGTCACAGTCAGACGCGGAAAGAGAAGCCAGCAGTTCTTGAGGACACAGTGGGAAAAGAGAAAACAGACTAAATCCTACTAGGCTCAGTCCAGCTGTCCTAGCCTGTAGGAGAAAAGACCAAGGAAAAAACTGAGATCAGTGTCTTAAACAGTGATATTCTGAGCAGCTCATCACACATCCAAACAGCCCCAATCCCTAGAGTCCCCAGACTCCAGGGGTCTTTCCTCTGACCTCTCCCTGTCTCACACCAGGCCCTTGAGGGTGTCACTTTTTACATCTGTGATAGAAGGCTGGACATCCTAAAACTTTAGCTCCCAGTGGAAGGGGAAACAAGAGCAGATCGAAGCCTCTGGAGATGAAATAAACGAGGAGGTGTGGGCTGGCTGAGAACCTACAGGGACTCCTATCTATACCGCCACAGGTGTCTCAGGCATGAGCCCCCAGCATAAGGACTGGTAAGCCTGAACATAGCTGCCTTACCATTTATCCTGGGAATCATCCCTTTTATTAAAGTTCATGCTCGCATCAGGATCTAGAGGGCTTAGAGGAATCTCCTGGTCTCTGTCTCAGGGAAGTCTCCAGTACTGGGAACGCATATCCATGGGAACGCATATTCAGAGAAAGATGAGGGAACAAGATAAAAAATTGCCCTTGCGGAAGACTAACTGGACTCCTGTGTATTTGTGCTAAGTGGGGACCTTCTCATCTGACCTCTGAGAACGAGGCTCAGGTCTCTGCCTCCTCTGCCACTGCAGGGATGAATCTGCATTGTTTCCTTACGCTTCACGTCAGAGTCAATATCAGCATCAGCACAAGGCTGAAGGAGCAACTGTGTGGGCGAAACTTTGCTCTCACGCGGCAGGGGACACTCTCGGCTTGGACTAGATAAACCCACAGAGACGTGAACTCAGACCCTGCTTTTTTCTTACCTTAATTCCTCCTCTTCCACATCAGAAAAGTCACCACAGCTCCCATAAGCACAGCTCCAAGGACCAGGCCAGTAACAATTGGCAAGATGGGGATGGAGGGCTGAGGAGGCTCTGACAGAAGAATGGAAGGGACAGTGAGGCCTCCGACCTCCAGGTATCAACCATGACCCTGTTCCAGTTCTCCCCAAACCTCCCACACTCTGTGTGACTAGGCTCTGGGATCACTCCCAGTCCTTACCCCATCTCAGGGTCAGAGGCTCAGGCAGCCCCTCGTGCTGCACATGGCATGTGTATCTCTGCTCCTCCCCAGAAGGCACCACCACAGCTGCCCACTTCTGGAAAGTTCCATCCCCTGCAGGCCTGGTGTCCACCAGCTCTATATCTAGAGTCTGGTTGCTCCCATCCCTCTGCCAGGTCAGGGTGATCTCAGCAGGGTAGAAGTTCAGGGCCATGCACCTCAGGGTAATTTTTCTGTCAGTTCTGACTTTATGGGTTACAAGGATTTTGGGAGAGTCTGAGGGAAATAATAGAAAACTTCAGTCATTTTTCATTCTTCCCGGGGATCCATCGGTGCTTTGTGTTTCCTCGTTTTGAATGGAAGGGAGGGTTGGCTTGAAGGGGTTTTACAGACCCCACACACCAGTCTAAACTCAGGCTATGGAAAGTTTCAGAACCAGCTTGAACCAGCGCAGAGCAAGAGACTCTGGATCTCCTTCTAGGATTATGGACTTCTGGTTCCGACTGGATGGAGATGAAAGACCCAGAAACACTGGGAACAGACCTGCAAAGTCACTGTGGGTGGATAGCGAACCGGCCTGGCAGAGGTCATAATTCATAAGGCAGATGGAAGGGAACTGCTCTTAACTGATGGACTTAACTATCCTGAGTGAAGGCTGAGTCCTCTGGAGAATCCCTCTCTCTCGTGAAATCAGGAAACCCACTTGAGAGCTCTCTTCTCGCTTGCATGCCCGTTAGTATTCCAGCTGCTCCCTGCTGAGGGGAAATCCTCAGGGGACAGGAGCGCCAGTCTCAGAGCAGATGGGGCAGTATCTGTTCTTACCTGTTCTCAGCAAAATCTCCTTCCCGTAGTCCAGCTGTGCCAGGAGCAACTCGATGCATTCGTCCTTCAAGTAAGTCTTCACCACCTCTGCAAACCCTGCCTTTTCCCACTCCTGCCTGATCCTCTTAGCCGCCTTGCCGGCCGAGGTCCAGGTGCGCAGGTTCTTGTTCAGTGCGATGTAATCCTGGCCACTGAAGGTTAATTCGTGGAATCCGCGACTGAAGTACCCTCCGGGCAGTACAACGCAGCCATACCTCCTCTGGATCGTGTGATATCCTGGCCAAGCACTCTCTCTTAGCCACTCCCACAAGACCAGGCCCCTTTGTGGGGCCCTCCGGTGATGGGTCCGTCCCTCCCATGTGACCTTTCTAAATGGCCAGATTTGGACTTAAACTGCTCAGAAAGCCCTCTCGTGGATCTCTGGAGCCTAGTCTCTACAGGTTACATTTTCCGGGGGTAAACCTTGGACTTGGCGCACTGGGACAACCCCAAGGGGCGCTGGAAGGTTGGGATTTCTGATTCGGGTTCACCTACCAGACATGCTCTGGTTATAGATGTGGAGAGCTTTCTTCATTACTTCTTTGAAGAACTTTTTTTCTTGCAAGATGCTCCGAGTCTCCTCCTCCCAATACTCTGGCTTCTGCTGATCCACCCATGGTGCCCGGTGCTCCACCCTCTGAATCTCTGCCCTGCTGTTGAATCCCATGAATTGTGTGTCATTCACATAGCTGACAGAGACGAACTGGGATTCCATGAGGCCAGGCCAGGTCAGGAGGGTTTGGAAATGACTCAGCCGGTGTGAACCTAGGTGCAAGGGAGCCTTTAGATCTCTAGCCTCCACTTAGTCCATGCCTGTCCAAGGCCCAGGCCCTGAGGATAGGATGCAAAATGGGAAAGGGAACTGAAGTTTCTGGCTGGGCTAGGGAGGAGATAGGCTTCTCCGGACCTGCACTCCTAAGGGTAGAGTCCATTTGCTTCCCCAGGTTAGGTCCTTTCCCTTCAGATTCGCACACTCACCTTTGGTCAGAGCCAGGGTGATCAGAAGCAGCAGGAGGAGAGCCTGGGATGCACGGGTCCTCATCCTGTTTAAAGGGCAGAGACTGAGTCGCTGAGAAACTGTGTTCATCTGATGATCTTAAAACACAAGAGGCCGGTTGGCTTCTCTCAGAATTCCCAAGGGTAATGGCAGAGAGTGTTGGGATTGGGTCATGAGAAGATGAATTCATGTTAGAGGAACCTCTAGGGCCCTGCTTTCCTGGCTCGGAGCCAGCTCAGGGACCTGGTATCCTGGGAGCAGTGAGCTGCTTATGCTGGTCTTTGCCGATCTTTGTCCTCCTGGTCCTGGTCACAACATCCTTGTGAGACAAACTGAAGGGCTGTTGAGTCGGGAGTTCTCAAACACGGTGATGTCAGGACGTGTCTATACAGGCTCAGAAATGGATTGTCCCTCAAAGGCACTCATGCCTGTGTGGACTCTATCAATCCATGTTCACCAAGTTAGGAACTGAGAGTTTTGAGGCATTTGCTTCAGGGAACACTTTAATTACAAATGTCATATAACAGCAGTGCCTAGGAAAGTAATAACTGTTTTCCAAAATACAATGATGTGGTGAAAATAATAGATGCTCACATGTCTGCCTGTCCTTATCCACATCTTCCCAGTGGAGTTCCTTTGATTCTCCCTTTAACCTTTTAGTTTCGTGTGCAGTGTAGGAAATGCAGCTTCACAGAAATATACAGAAAGAATGTTTTAAGATTTTTTTCTTATTTTCTGTTCATGTGTTTGTTTGTGTGTCTATATCTGTGTGAAATTTTGGCGTGAGTCAGAAGAAGGTGCTGCAATCTTTGGAGTGGGTACTCAGGAGGTTGAGAGCAGCCAGACTTCAGACTTCCAGGACTCCAACTCTGGTCCTCGTCAAGAGAAGTAAGGGGTCTACACTGTGTACACAGGGTGGGGTGGTTTTGTTTTGTTTTTTTGTTTTTTTTTTTTTTTTGAGCCTGGCTTGGAACGCAAGACATCCACATGCCTCTGCCCCCTGAGTAATGAGATAGAAGCATGGGTCACCGCATAGTTTAGTTGGAGATTTCTACCTTAGATATTTCACTAGGTTGACATAGGTGCTACCTACATTCTGGAACTCAAAACATCACTGAATCCTTCATAGTTTTCTGCATCCATGTCATTGGAGAGTCTTGTTCATTGAGGGGATGTTGTGTTGATGGAATGTTACTTTCAAATGTAGAATACCGTTGACCAAGTTTAGAGGCATTTTGGTGCTCGTACATTTCAATAAATTTTATCAAACCTCAGTTGTAAGCATTGATAACAATTTTTCACACACAAAAATAAAATCATTGTAAGCATTCCGAAGTGGTTGAGTTTATGGTGAGGACGTCAAGTGTTCTCATACTGGTGATGGTCCACTGAGAGCCTAGAGTTTATCATTGCTGTGGTGGGCTGCAGAGGGGCTTAGAGGAGAAATAATTTATCACCTTTTATATTATAGTAGAAAGAGCATAGTTTTCTGAAGTATGTTGCAAAAATAACTACAGGGTGGACAAGAAGAAAAGCTCTATCCACTGTGTGTGTCAGGGGCTGCAGGGTCTCCACTTTGGACCAATAGTGTTCGGATAGGGCTTTTCTTTTGTGAGCTTTTCTAGCATGTCATTTTCTCCGTGTGGAGAGGAGAGGTCAAGATATGCAGGCATAGAGATCTGGTGGAGGTCATGGGCTAGGAGACCTGATGTGCCATGGTGCCGTGCTTGAAAATGACTCCTAGTCTTGCTTGCTGACTCGGGTCACTCTCAGTCCTTTATTTTGTGTTGTGTAGCCGGATCCTCAAGTCCATTCAATGATAGGATGTGCAGGGTTTTCTGCCTATGCTGCTCCTATTCTTCCTTCTCTACCCATTACACCCATGACTGCATCCTGAGAAACTCCACATCACTGTGTAATCCCACAAAGTACAGGTAGACGACTTAGCTGTAAGTGATGAGTCCATGCACGATGCACTTGGACTATACAAAAAAAAAATCCCTGGGTATATGGGAATAACATACTCCCAGGATTGGTCCAATATCAATCAAGTTCAAGTAACCAGTTCAGCTACCCTCCTGCATATCAAACAAGACCCCATTATCCTGGAAAGAATGGCCCAGCTTAGAGAGACAGGCATGCATACTGGTACCCTACAAGTCACCCCCTGGAATAAACCTCTTCTGTTTTGAAGAAATGTGGGACCTCTAATTCTCATGAATCCGATTCTTCCAGAACAGATGTACACTGTCTTGGACCTGAAAGATGGGTTCTTCAGCATCCCATTGGCAGAGGTGAGTCAACCCATCTTTGCTTTTAAATGGATGGGCCCAAAGGGAGTTTACGGAGGGCAGCATACCTGGACCAGTTTGCCACAGGATTTAAAGACATTAAATACAGACTTCTTGCCCTTCCATCAGAAGTTCCCAGGGAAAACAGATTATAAAAAGCCTCGGCAAGACTGCTACATGAGTTACAGACATTGACACACGGAATGTCGGCTAAGAAAGTCCAGCTTTGTACATCGGAGGTTACCTATCTTGGCTTCCAACTGAAGGGAGTCTCTAGGAGCCTGTCTCAGAGCTGGATTGCTGTCATCCTTCAGATGTCAACTTCAATGACTATGAGACAGGTTTCAGAGTTTCTAGGTGTGGCTGCCTGTGGATATCAGAGTTTTCAGAATAGCAAGACCTCTGTATATCAGTACAAGGTGGAGTGGGCATGGACAATAATCCCCTGCTGTGATAATTTGTACACTGTGTGAAGATGTGTCTCTGTGCTTCCTCACCTGACTAAGACACCTTCTGGTTGGTTTAATAAAGAGATGAACACAAGAGTCTGTGAATACATTATGGAGTGTGAACTGGAAACAATGCAGACGGTGAGATCCCAGTCCTCCTCCTGGACCCCCCAGCAGGTGCACTAGCTTGGAGAGGAGCAGGACTCAGGCTTGGACAAAGGGTGAAGCAGGGGGCTGGACAGGACAGTCCAGCAGGAAAAGCCAGGAGACTTTTGTTGGGTGACAATGGAACCTTCTTAGGTGCTACAGTTTCTCAGACCATTCCCCTCCAGACCTGGCACTCAACAGCTTTAGTCAGGTTTCCTGTCTCCCATAGCCAGAGGAGGACACAGCGCACAGTGGCCCTCAGTGGAGGGGTGAGTAGAGATTGACATGCACACATCCCTTTTCATATAAGCCTGACTACAGGGAGGCTGCCAGTCTTTCCTAGAATTCTCTGTGGGAGTGGCAGAGACTCTGGGGCCCTGTATCCAGGGCAGTATCTGGGGCAGTATCTGGGGACAATGGCTTACCCTGATCCCTGTCTTACTGGTCCTTTTCACAACATCATGTTTGTTGTGGGATATTTGTACACTGTGTGAAGCCGTGTTGTTGTGGTTGGTGAAATAAACAATAAAAGCTGTAACAAAAAATAATGCAAGCTGAATGGCCAATTGGTGGGCAGGAAAGTCAGGCAGGACTTTCAAGAAAAAGAAAGAATCTAAGGATGATTCTAGGCTCAGAGAGAGAGCACACACACCAATGAGACACAGAGGGAGTTAGACATACAGAATGATAGAAAGGTAAAAAGCCAAGAGGCAAAGCGTAGACTAATATAAATGAGTTAATTTAAGTTATAAAATCTAGTGTGGGACAAACCTAAAGCTAAAGTCTCATTTTCATAATTAATAAGAAGTCTCTATGTCTTTACTTAGGGCTGGCATGCCGTTCCGTCCCTGGTCTAGAGCTGCTGATGCTGATGTAAATGAGTTTCTGGGAAATTATCACGAGCCACTGTCCACATCATTCCCAGTGCAAGCGATTCTAATTTTTTGCCATTGATTCATTTAAATGGAAAAGGATTCCATGAAATGGAGGTTAATGCTACTCGTGAAGCTGTTTAAAGACTTTTTTTTAAAACTAAAGGTCGTCCACTAAGAGTCTCTTTACAAAATGCACACACTGGAACAGGGCATGGTGGTTGCATGCCTCTAATCCCAGCACTTCAAAAGAAGAGGCGTAAATATTAGGATATCAAGGCCATCCTAACCTACATGAGATCACGTCTCAATACAACAATAACCACAACAAAAATTCACATAGTAATTGTATACTTCCTACCTGTATAAATCACTTGCTAAATACCTGCCATCTCTTACAGACATAGATAAGTTGGCATAGTTTTCAGCTTCTCAGGGGGCTTGGAAGTTGATTGGCCCTAGAAGGTACTCACGCTTGTGTGGAGTATATCAGTCTATGCTCACCACGTTAGGAACAGGGATTTTGGAACACTTGCTTCATTGAGTGCACTAATGATAGAGCGCATGTAAGCAGAATGTTTGTAAAAAGGAACAGCTATTTTCCGAAATACAATGATATGGTGGAATAATAGATGTTTATTTACATGTCTGTCTGTCCTTATTCTGGTCTTTCTTACTAGTGGTCTTTTGGGTTCTGCTCTTTAACCTTTCAGCTTTATGTGCAGTGCAGGCCTTGCAGCTTCTCAGAAATACACAGGAAGAATACCTTTAGATTTATTTGTTATGTTTTGTATATATATGTATATGTGTGTATATGCATGTATATGTACATATATACATAGATATACATTTGTAGGCTGATGTGTTTGTGAATGTTGGGCTGCAGTTGTCAATTCAGGCCAGGAGAGGGCGGTAGAAACCATAGAGTAGGATGCACAGGCCTTTGTGGGCTCCCAGACGTTTAGGATTCTGACTTTGGTGATCTAAAGAGTGTAGCCACTCCAGTCAGAGGGAGGGGGGAGATTTTTAGTAGCATCCTCAGATGATTTTACTTTTGTTTCTTTGTGAGGAGCTCACCAGAAACTCACAGGTATCCCTGTGCCTCTACCCTCTGAGGGCTGAGATTGAAAACATGGGCCACCACACTAATTTAAATGTACATTTTTACCCTTGACAATTCACTAGGACGACACAGGGGCTACTGAGGGAAACCAAGTGTGACTCGGTTTCCATCTGGAGTCATTTCTGGCTTCAAGACATTATTTGAGTTCAAACTTGCCTGCTCTACTTTTTCCTGTAACCTTGAGGGCTGTGAGAGACTTCTGATTTAGCCTGTGAGACAAGAACACCCTATCTAACAGACGGTACTGCTGACGACAAAACCCAGGAACATCAAGATAGAAAGGAAGGCTGCTTCCGAGCAGCAAGCACCTGTTGGAGAGGAGGCTGCTCACTCAGGGACGGCAATGGTCTTGTGGTTAGATACGGACTGACATCTGTGCTGTGCTTTGTTCTGCTCTTGGATGTAAGCAAGCTCTGAAATAAAATCTGGGCTGTTTAGCTGCTTTGTCATGACCAGACAGACCTCCGGATTCTATCCTGTCTTCTGACTTTTCTTTGACCTTGAAGATCCCCTATCCAGAGACCCTAGCTGACCTTGCAGGAGCAGGCTCCTACAGGCTACCTACATTCAGTAATTTGAAATATCATTGAATCCTTAATAGTGTGCTACATTCACATTTATAGGAGAGTCTTGTTTGTTTGTTTGTTTGTTTGTTTTTGAAGACAAGATTTCTCTGTAGTTTTGGAGCTGGCCTGGAACTAGCTTTTGTAGACCAGGCTGGCCTCGAACTCACAGAGATTCGCCTGCCTCTGCCTCCTGAGTGCTGGGATTAAAGGTGTGCGCCACCACCACCTGGCTCATAGGAGAGTCTTGATGAGTGGATGTTGTGTTATTACACTTTAATTTTTAAAAGGAGAATATTAGCTGAGCGGTGATGGTGCATGTCTTTAATCCCAGCACTCGGGAGGCAGATTGATTTTTGTTGGGATACACCCAAGAACTGACCAGTGACTGCCTTCTAAGTTGGGTTAACTAGAGCAGCCCCAAATTCACTTCTTGGGCCCCATTTAAGGAGTAGTTTTACAGAAGAGAAACTGTGGAGCAATAAGAAAATACAAAACAAAACAAAAACCCTTAAAAATCATGTGATCACTCACCATGTGATTAGGAGGGGTCAGGGAGGGTCAGGGTATTCTGGAGCACGTCTTTAATCCCAGCTCTCGGGAGGCAGAGGCAGGCAGATCTCTGAGTTTGACACCAGCCTGGTCTATAGAGTGAGTTACAGGGCAGGCTCCAAAGCCTCCAAGAAACCCTGTCTCAGAGACGGGGGAGGGGGGGGCACCCCAGAACAACAACAACAACAGCAAAAAATAGGCAAAGCAAAACGACAAAAAAACAAAAACAAAAACAAATCAAGTTCATGGGTTGGGAAAGGTCAGGTTCCAGGGAAAAGAGCTACTCAGTGCTCACAGAAAATAGTAAATTGTTTTTAAAAATACAGCATACTGGCTCTTGCCTTTAAAATGAAGTCAGGCGGGTTCCTCATCAGCCTCTTCCAACACAATAATTCTTTGGAAAAATTCCTTCCACGGTGACACCACACAGCATGATAACTCTGCCTACTCTGGCACGCGTTAGCACCAAGTTGCTAGAAAACTGAGCTAAGTAACACATGCTTGACATGTGATAACCACTATTGATGAGCTCCTAAGGTCGTCTGCTCAGGTTCACACTCACATTTGTTCGGCTTTGTCTTTGCTCACTTTTAAACTTCAGCTATTGGGATAAACTAAGCCATCCTACCAGAAGCTGAAGTAATGGAGCATCTAAACCCCCCTCCCACCAAAAAAGCCCCTTTCTCAAGGCCAGGCATTTAGACAAGTCCTCAGTTCCTCAGGGGTTTGAAGAAAGTTCCTGCTTTCTAGAAAGAGAGACAAATTCTTAACTCTCGCAAGAGGAACTTGTGGCCCTTCTGTGGACTTGTGACTGGTGCCTAAAATCTCCTCAAGGTCAACTCTAGCTTCCTCAACTCCTGATCTCAAGCCACACCCCAGCTCACGCCATTTAACCTCGAGTTTTAAAGGTGTATTCTTTTCTCAATAAGCACGCTGGCAGCCGATCGGATTCACCCTCAGATCTTGTCCCTCTTCTGACTCCAACATCCTCTGTACTTGAGGGTCCTGCTTCACTATACCAGACAGAGGCCAGATGGTGAGAGATCGCTGTACCTCAGGTCCCCTGGCTCTTATTAATCTGCCACATCTGTGTCTGGAAAATTGGCTCATTTCATCCACACAGAGTGAATGGCATGTCAGGATACTTCTCAAAAAAAAAATGCCTAAATGAACAATATTTGTCTGAAGTTGGAACCCTGCTGCACCTGCCACACACAGTGGATAGAACTCACCTTTCTGCCCACCCTGTGTGTGTTTATTTTTCGCAACATGCTTAACAACTCTGTGCTGCTTCTGCTTAAATATAAAATGTGACTCAATTATTTCCCCTCTCAGTTCTCCTGCAGCGCACTCCAGCAATCATAACTCTAAGCTCTCAGGAGAACATTACCATTTTGAAGGCGTTTGAATCCCTCTCCATAAACTTTAACCACTTTAAAGGCTTACAGATTTCTCTGGTGAAATTTATGATAATATTAACAAGTGAGATTTGATAAAATTTATTTAAATGCATGAACACTGAAAGACTGTCGAACTTAGCCAATAATATTCTCCTTTTAATTTTTTTTATTTATTTATTTTGTTTTCAGACAGGGATTTAGCTGTCCTGGAACTAGAAGCCTATTGTGAGTACTTAGAACAGAACTCGAGTTCACTGCTACAACAACAAGCCACAGTAACCACTAATTTTAACTCTCCAATTCCAGGGAGACAGTTTTCGCCTACATCCCTTTGCTGGATCCCAGGACCTGGAACAAAGCCAGGCAGAGGGCGGATTCCCAGCTTTTACTGAGACGTAAATCTCAGGAATACACTCCCTAAAGGTGGAGTCTGGAGCAGGAAAGGCAGCTTGCTTGTTTAATGTAGTGGGAATCCCCTTTCTCTTGCATATATGAGGGACATCCTATTTACTCTAAGAAAAGAAACCTCACCCAGCAAGCCTCTCCACCCCTGAGACACAGCATCAAACCTCTGGGCAAGAGAGGAAATCTGAGACACAGACGACCTTGCAGTTTAGGGAGTCAGGATGGAGGGGGCATCTCAGCTACAGGAAGGCTTCATCCAGCATTTCTGCTGCTCCGCATCTCCCAGTCCTGCCCAAGCCACAGCTACGCAGCCCTGAGAGCTGCCCTATGCCACAGCCCCACAATTAGGGACCAAGGCATGGTGGCTGTGTGGAGACAGCTGTGGCAAGGTGATTCTACATCTCCATAGGACCCAAGAGGAGGACACAAGACAGGAGGGCTAGGTCCTGACCCAGAACTGTGGAATGGTGATTCTTGCATTCACACGGTAGATGATCTGTGTCTTTTGGAAGGTCTACTCTGCATTTGAGGAGGACTGTGCTATACCTAAGGATGGAGGTTGATGGAGGGTTCATACTGGTGTCACTGGGAGACACTGGGCAGATGTCTGGGCTGGGAATGACTAGAGAGTTGTCAGTGACGCATTATTGTTCTCAGTTCCTGCGCTTCTACTCTGGACCCTCTGAAGACACATTCTCCATGACCACTGACAAACCAGACAACTCCCATCCCAAGGTCTTTTTTCTCCTTCAGATCCTTGTGACCTAACCAGGAACCAAAGGCTTGGACCACTCAAGAAAACAATTTGACAATTTGTGGTACAAAGAAGACAATGAGAACCTCAAAATCAGGGACCAGAAATAGACATTTCAGTGAGGGCCATAGGTCTCCATTCCCCACTTTTTCTTTGAATATGTCTATGATACCAGCATCTGGGATTGGAATTAAGGGTATTGTGAACAGAAACAGGGGAACAGGGATTCAGCTCAAGCAATTCATCCCCAGACAATGCTCACAAGAGGCCAGGTCCTCCAAGGGTAGGTCTAATTGAGGAAGCAGGGCTCTAGAAAGACGGCTCCCAGGAGCTAATCTTTCTACTGCTCAACCCACCAGGCCTCCGTCATTCCCACTGGGGACGAACACTCCACAGCACACAGGATGAGGACACCTATGCCCTGTGCCCTCCATCTGGTGCTCGCTGTTCCTTGAGGAGCTTGACTCTGAAGTCAGCAGGTGGGGTCAGGCGCCTCTGCAGGGGGATGTGGGGGTGAATCAGCACAGAAGCCATGCCTCGCTTTGCCCCATCGCACCCTCCCTGCTCCACCAACTGGGTGGTTCCTGCCCAGTTACCTTCCTCATTCAGTCCAGAGCTACACCTCCCCACCCCGCTCTGATGTGAGATGTCCTTCTGCCTATGAGTTGCTTTTTATTGGTTAATGAACAGAGCTGATTTGGCCAATGACTTAGCAGCGTAAAGCCAGGCCGTAAATCTAAACAGAGACAGAAAGAGAGAGTAGGTGGAGTCAAGAGAGACGCCATGCAAAGGAGAAAGACACCAGAACATTACTGGTAAGCTATAGTCTCATGACGATACATAGATTAATAGAAATGGGCTAATTTCAGATGTAAGAGCTAGCTAGAAATACACCTAAGCCATTGGCCAAACAGTGTTGTAATTAATATAGTTTCTGTGTGATTATTAGGGTCTGGGTGACCGGGAAATGAAAGTGCAATCTCCGTTTACACTTCTCCTCTCCAGGTCCAAGCCTGAACAAGGCATTCTGGGAAAAGGATGGGGTCTCACCATACAACCTTCCCAGGTTCACCCTTCAGTGTGTTATTTCTACACCTTGACGGCCTTCTGTTCCTGTTGTGTGGATGACACTCAGTCTGTGAGATTCCACAGAAATAGGACTAAGCCATTGGGCCCCACAGTGGAGAAGGGGTGTTAGATTTCAAAGAAAAACTGAGGAAATTGCTCAGCATCTCTGACCAGACTTCTGCGAGTGAGTGACCCTGGTTCAAAGGTCAGAACCCCTCCAAGTCGCCCCTTACCTGGGGGAGAGTCCCCATCAAACTGACTTGTGGAGACTCTGGAACCTGGAGGGACTTGGTGACCAGACCGAGTTTTGGGTGCACTTTAGGATCAAAAAGGCCTTGGGGCAGTTGCGTGGAGGTGAGTCTGACTTTGTGTAAGGTGTTAATTGGCAGCGAATCTGACAGCAATGGCAGGATATTACAACCTAAAGAACGTACATGACTGTGGCTTGGGCTTGTGACGTGACTGAGGGTACCGGCAGTTTACCTACCCTGGTCACAGATGTGGCACCCTGAAGGAGGACCCGAACTCCTGGACTACAGACAGCAAGGCAACAAGATTTATCACGTCTGACGTGGAAGAGGAGGAATAAAGAGAAGGAAGGGGCAGGGTCTGAGAGCTTGTCTCTCTGGGGATTTCAAGCCGGAGCTATGTACACGCCCCGACCCATAAGATGAGAGAGATATTCACACCTAAGTGCTTACTCAGCTGGGGCCTCCATGCAGAGATTTACTCTCTTGTAAAGCGCGTAGAAAATGATGTACGATGCAGATAATAGAGTTCAGACTCCCAGCAGAGTTATGGAGGAGGTCCCTGCCGGTCACAGACACGCGGGAGGCCAGTTAGTCCTCTCCATGTACAACATTGCATTGTGTTTCCTCATCCTTCCCTGGGTTTGCAGTTCCACTTCTGGAGACTTCTGAGAGATAAGGATCGAGGGGTGGCACTCTGAACCTCCCATGAATCTGCTTCCGACCTGGATTCTCACAAAGGTCAAAGACAAGGAACCTCTGTTCAGGTCGATAGTACGCACTGTGGGGCCTGATCCCGGAGATTTGCGTGGACTGCTATTACCCCTCCATTAGTCCCATCTCCTATCTGATTTGATCAGGTCATGTTTTGCTTCTTCCCAGGCAAGACCAAGGCTAGGATGCAGAGGCTTCTGTCAAAGATTTATACAGATGTGACCCTGTAGGGCCTGTGGGACAGGGGCAGAGTCGCAGGGTAATGTTCTGGGTTATCCTGATTCTCAGGACTGAGGCAGTTTGAACAAGTGATGGGCTCCTCAGAGTGTCGCCACTCACGGACCCTGATGTGAATTTATTTCTTGTTCTTTCCTTTACAGCATGGGACAACCATAGAGAAGTTGTTCTGGTCCTCCCTTTCCCTGTGTTCCTTCCAGAGCTCCTGGCTTTTCATTCAGCCATCGGCATCTGGTCGTGTCTGAGTATCTGTCTCCCATCAGTGCTGGGTTCTCAAGGGAGGAATCCAGTCCAGTCCAGAGCACTGAGACCTCCCTACGCTGAGCCTCTCTGTTTCCAGCCCTCCCTCTCTTCCAGCAAAGGCTGCCTTAGAAGTCTCCACCACTGACAGAACTTAAGATTTCATTGAACTGCAATGTCATTCTTCTATGAGTATACCGTTTTGCAATTTCTTGCCAGGGTGGATGATTCATTCATGTACTAGAAACGAGTAAAATCCATAGAGAAAATTACGTGCGATAACCTTACGGAATCTGTGTTTGCTGCACCAAATGCATGGTCTTTGGTAACAATTCACTGGCAGTGTGAAACCAGGTGCATGAGAGAGGAGGAGTAGGAGGAGAGAGAGAGGAGAGAGGGAGAGGAGAGAGAACTGTGTGGGGTATGAAGTCTGAATACAGTTTCACCTGCTGAGAGAGACAGAGACAGAGAGACAGAGACAGACAGAGATAGAGACAGAGAGAGAGAGGGAGGGAGGGAGGGAAGGAGGGAGGGAGGGAACTGTGTGGGGGTATGAAGTCTGAATACAGTCTCATCTGCCTGCTGCTTGTAGCCTTGATGCCCTTGGTGTTCCTTCCTGGGTTCCCAGACATCTGCTGCACACCGGGCAATTCTATGCAATTTCACATCACTAGAGACAGTATTCCTACCACGAGGCAGTCCTTCATGGATTGGGTCTCGGGTGCTGCTCACACTCTAGCCATGCACTGGGCAGTCTGGATACTGACCTGGCCCCTGTGAGGACCTTTCTGGTGTTAGTGAGCCCACACTTGGCCACCTGTGTTAATGGTCTGCACAGACTCTGGGCCTGGGAGATTTCTACCACACTGAAGTCTGCATGGTCTGGGTCAGTTTCCTTCCTTACTGTGTGTGGGAACCCTGCCAGGTCCCAGCACATATTCCCATGCAATGCTCCGACTGTCCCCGGAGTGCAGTCACTGGAGGGTCTGGGGCTAACAAGCCACCAGCTTAGCAGAAGTCTCTGAAAAATGGCACTTGGCCACTGCTCTGGTTGGGTACTGAAGGGAGATGGTTTTCCAGTATCTCTCCTGCTCTCCTGCTGTGGCTGTTTGCAACTTTTGTTTCCCTTGCTCCCTCTCTCCCACCTTAAAATATCTGTTACTGAGAGAGCAATGAAGATTTTCAGGGAGCTTCTGTCTTTCCCATAGCTCTGGTCCCTTCTACTAGGAGAAGGTGCTCTCTAGACCCACCAAATCCCTCCTTCGTGAACTCGTGACTTTTTTATAGTGGTATATTATTTGTGTTTTAATAAATAAAAGCTTGCCTAAAGATCAGAATGCAAAGCAGCCACACTGGTTAGCCATAGAGGCCAGGCAGTGATGGTGCACGCCTTTAACCCCAGCAGCCACACTAGTTAGCCATGGAGGCTGGGCAGTGGTGGTGCACGCCTTTAACCCCAGCAGTAGAGAGGAATATAAAATGGGAGGAGATAGGTCTCAGCTCAGTCTCATTGTGAGATTCCTGGAAGCAAGGATCGCCCATTCAGTCTGAAGTAAAGTAACAGCCAGTGGCTGGCCGCATTGCTTTTCTGATCTGTCTCTGGGTTTTCATTATTAGTGCTACACTTTTTCCTTCTGCCTTGTAAAGTTTTATTTCATAGTTTGATGACACGCTAAAGGATTCTAGCCATCACTCACAGCTTCTGATAGTTTTGTCCAAATCACCCCAACTATTCCTGGCAGATTTTCTTGTGTGCCCGTGCGGCGTGTGCCAGCCCCATCAGGTTTTGTTGCGTACTCTGCCGAGTTAGACCTGTCCTCAGCACTGCTCACGAGCCTGGGGTCACTCTCCTTTGTGTGTCCCTTGTCTCTGACAGCAGCAGAGGATGTTTCTGTCTGTCACTGCTTCACATGAAGGAACCGGAACACAGGACTCTTTGTGGTGCTGACGACAGAATTCTTCGGGGGTCAAAACCTGGTTTCTGACAGCCCTAATAAGCTAGTCATGGCCACACACTTACAATAAGCCTATTGAAGTGGTGAGGACAGAGCAAAGGAGAAAAAGGAGATTAGGGAACAGGGAAGAGGGCCAAAGAGCTCAGTGACCCCCAGATGCCCACCAAGTTCATCTTTCGGATCCTGGCATGCGGTTTAGTTTAAGTACGTGACAGGAGGACCTTGCCCTGTCTGTTCTCTAACATTTCCTCTAATTTATTTATTTGTTTATTTATTTTTGCTATGTAAACTAGAGATTTCTGGTCATCACTCACCTCTCCTGATGGCTGTTGTCCAACTTCCCCCAGTACGTTCTCTGGAGATTCTATCAGACTGTGCATGTGTGTTCCCCTCCATCACGGATCTTCACGGCCAAGGCCTCCTGCCTCCACCTCCCAAGTGTGCTGACCTGGGTTGCCATGACACCCACACCACTGTCTATTTATCCATGTCTAGAAAAGAGTGTAGTAATTTATCAGATGAGACTTGTAGACAGAAATATAAAAATTACTATGTGAATTTTGTTGTTGTTCTTTTGAGAAAACAATCTCCTGTAACTCAGGAAAGCCTTGACCTCTTCTGCTTCCCAAGTGCTAGGATAACGGCATGCCCCATCCTGCCTGGTTTCACTGGAAGGACTCGGCTAATACATTATTAGAGAATATTTTTAATGCAAATGATAAAATGGCCTGGGGAAGTGTAATAGCCTTATGTTCATGGAATTCATGCCAATTTAAAAGAATCAAAGAGAACTTAGAATTCCATAGACTTCCATACTTAAATATGGCCAAGTTCTCAACAATGACCTAACCATACCCCTCTAGATCAGCAGTTCTCACCCTGTGGACTGTGACCTTTGGCAAACTTCTATCTCCAAAAATATGCAATTTATAACAGGAGCAAAATTGCAGTTATGGATCAGCAAGGAAAACAGTTTTATGGTTAAGGGTCACCAAAACAAGATGAACCATACTAAGGGGCACAGCATTCAGAAGGTTGAGGACCACTGCTCTAATCTGTTGACTAACTTTTGCCAGCAGCAGAGGGAAGGCCATAAATAAGAGATCAGAAAACACGTTGTCACTAAGGAATCTCCAGAAGCTTGTTCCAAGCTCTGTAATGGAAAACCTCAGCTCCAGCCAGATCGCCGGAGGCAGAGTGCTGAAAGGACATCTCAGCCAGCCCCGTGACCTGAGCCGCTGACCAGGACTGAACTCAGAGGCACCACTGCAGATGGCAGGAACAGTGGTTCTTGCTAACTTCATAGAACTGTACACCAGCCAGTCTACACTCCCCTCGTTCACAAGAAGTGGGCCTCCTCCCAGGAAGCTGAAAACAGAAACCGCCTTGCTAAACAACTTCTCAAACTGTTGCACCTGCGTCCCCTGCGCCACACAGCTGGTGGAGCCCTTCTTCCCGCCCGCTCTGCACTCCTTCGCATCATAGTTAGAGGTGCATTGTCTTCCTCCTCCACCATGAAAAGTGTAAACGTTAATTCATCGCCCACCAACCCTTCCCTAGACGACTCCAACAAAGATAAAATCTAAGCTCTCAAGATAGCACTTGATCTCTTCACCATCAGTTAAGACTTCTTAAGGCTTCCAAAAGCTTTCTATGAAATGTGTGACCAGATTAAAGACTGAGTTTTTGATTACTAGTACTTAAAGGAGTTGGTCAAAGAAGCCCTACTTTAAAGTAAGATTCATTCACATAGCATCCAGTCAATACACAAGACTCCCTCTGCGCGTGGGTGAGGAGGACTCAGTGTTGTTTCGAGTCCACAGTGTAAAGAATCTTGAGAAAGTACCGCCTGTCCCAATTTGGTGACATATCAATGAGAAAAAAAAATCACAATTAGCCCACTTTGTTGGTGCATTGCTTTAATCCCAGGAATGTAGAGCCAGGAGCAGGCCGATCGCTGAGTTCTAGGTCATTCTGGTCTACATAGCCACTTCCAGGTCAGCCAGGGCTTCACACTGGGACCCTGCCTCAAAAGAAAACTACAGTTATTTGAAGATGTTCATGAGACCATTTCTGCTGGGCCTGGGGAGATGGTTCAGCCACGAAGTGCCCTTGCTGCCCTTGCAGAGGACCTGAATTGATTTCCCAGCACAAGTCCCTGGAACTCCAGCTCCAGGGTTTCCCAAAGCCTCTTCTGGGTCTTATGAATTCATACTCCTTGCATATACACAGAGACACACAAAAATACATACAAATAAACGGGAATCTTAACATTGTTTCTCCTAAAAATATGCCTGTGAGACTGTATTTTTCTGCAATTCAAAGGAAACAAAACTGTTACAAAGGAAACACAAACCCCACACCATTTGTAGTGGGAAGGATGAAGATGAGGATGACGAGATGTCAAAAAGCCGACAAGACCTTTGCACAGCATCATTCCATTTTGGAAAACAGTTCTTTCTCTGTTTATTCTACTTACTTGAAATCGGCTGTTAATGTCCACGCTGAATCAAATGTCTCAAACCCTCTCATTCCTAACGGCAAACATGAATTGGTGTAATCCACAGGTGTACAGTCCCCATTGATGGCTACACCATGTCTAAGCCGTGTACAGATTTTGACACCAAAACCTTTGAGAATTACTTACTGACTTTCTGGGCTCTGGGTTAGGACTCAAGGATGCTGTGAGCAGAAGCAGGACGTGGGGATCAGGGTAAAACAACTTGTGTTCAGACATTGATCCCAGGATACCAGACCGCAGAACTGGGTCCGAAGCAGGGCCCTAAGGATTTCTTTTCCAAGAGTCCATCTCTCCATGACCCAGCCCACCAGATGTACATCACCACCTTTGGGAATTCTTAGAGAAGCCGGCCAGTCAGCCTCCTCCACATCAGACTTATAAAGAGAAGCGATACCGGTCCTGGCTGAGATGCCACTCATCTCGGAGGATGAGGACACCTAGACTCTCTGCCCTTCTGCTGCTGGTGCTGGCCTTGCCGCTGACCCAGAACTGTGCAGGTGGGTGTGGGACCTGAAGGGAAATGACCTCTAGGGAAGCAGGGTGCCACATTGGAAATCCTCATCTTTGCTTCTCCTCCATTGCCTAACCAGACCTTTCTGCTCCCTCATCTGTAGGACACCTGTCCCTCTCCCTTCACCACCCCTGCTCTCTTCCCTTCCCAGTCCACCAGCCAGCCCTGGGCCCAGGTCAGGGTCTCAGTGCGCATCATCCCCAGGCTCACACTGGCTGCAGTTTTTCGACACCGTGGTTTATGGACCGGACATCTGGGAGCCACGGTGCATCTACGTCAGCTACGTTGATACCACACAGGTCCAGGGATTCGATAGCAAAGCAGCGACTGTAAGAGTGCAACCTCGGGCTCCCTGGATGGAGCAGGAGCCGCCTGAGTATTGGTACAATCAAACGGAGGAAGCCCTGTACCAGTCACAGAACGACCGAAAGCTTTTTCGGGTCCTGATGAAGTACTACGGACACAGCAAGGATGGCGGTGAGTCATCCCCGATCTGTGGTCACAACCCCTCCATGTCCAATTAGCTCCACTCCGGATCTCCAGGTCCAGGGTTAAGTCGAGGACTGTGATCCGGGAACAGGGTTAGTTTGGGACAAAATCCCGGGAGGGGGAGAAGCAGCAGTGACTGATAGTTGAACGGGGGCGGGGCAGAATATCACACCCTACAGAAGGTGTATGGCTGCACTGTGGAAAATAATGGGAACTTCCTCCGAGGGCACTATCAAGTCACCTACTATGGCCACGATTACATCGCCCTGAATGAGAACTTGAGCTCCTGGACTGCAGAGGGCAAGGTAGCTCAAATCCTAAAAGGCGTCTGGGTGGAAGAGGCAGAGGCAGAATACTGGAGGACTTACCTGCCGGGGGATTGCGTGAAAATGCTTCGTAGATTCCTGGACCTTGGGAAGGAGACATTGCTGCGCTCTGGTAAGAGGGGCGCTTGCCAACTCCTTCTTCTGAGATTAGAACTCCTGTCTCCTGAGGCCTCCTCCCTCAGCAGGGAGCAGCTGGAGTATTTACACTGTCTTGCATCAAAGGCATAAGACTGCTCCTGAGTTTCCTGACTCAACATAAGAGAGAAACTCTCCAGAGGATTCGCCCTTCCCCCAGGATAGTCCAGGGTGTCAATTAGACAGCCGGTCTCTTCCACAGCCGCACTGCGAATTAGGGCCTCTCTTCAGGCCTGTTCACTGTCCATGCACAATGACACTGAATGTCTGACTCCGGGGTTGCTGAGTTTCTTAAGCCCTCCCCCGCCTCCTCCACCCAGTCAGAACCAGAAGTCAGAAGTCTGTTTACCTAGAGTGAGATTCAGAGCCTTCAGCTCTGTGCTGGCTCACGATCATTCTGAAAATTTCCGAGGAATTCCTCATCCAGATCCCGAGTTTAGGCTGCTGTGTGAGTTCTGCTCCCCTCCACCTCTCCCACCCTTTCGGGGGATGGTCACATAAGCACTGCTCGATCCCCAGGAGGAATGCCTGAATTCTCCAATTGCTCCCCTCAGACCCTCCCCAAACATATGTGACCCGTCAAGTTAGACCCGGAGGGAATGTCACCCTGAAGTGCTGGGCCCTGAATTTCTACCCTGCTGACATCACCCTGACCTGGCAGAGAGATGGGAACAACCACACCCAGGATATGGAGGTGATAGAGACCAGGCCTGCAGGAGATGGAACCTTCCAGAAGTGGGCAGCTGTGGTGGTTCCTTCTGGAGAGGAGCTGAGATACACATGCCATGTGAACCATGAGGGGTTCCCTGAGCCCCTGATCCTGACATGGGGTAAGGAGTGGGTGTGGTGAGCAAGAGTCTGTTGTCAGGGAATGAAGAACCAGGGTGGGATCAGGGTTGAGAGCGAGGGTCAGAGCCCTCACTCTTTCTTCCTCTCGTTCACCAGAACCTCCTCCACCAAACTTCTTCCTCATGGCGATTCTTACTGGCCTGGTTCTTGGAGCTTTGGTTATGGGAGCTGTGGTGATTTTTCTGACATGGAAGAAATAGAGGTAAGGAAGGGGCAGGGTTTAAGTTCTTGTCTCCCTAAGGACTTCAAGCCCAAGCTATGAATGCACCTGTCCCATAAGAGCAAAGTTGTATCCACGTACAGGGGCCTCTATGCTGACGTTAACTCTGTTATAAAGCATAAAGGAAATAATGAACAGACCCATCACCCTCTTGTTAGAGACCTGATTCTGGTTCCCCACAGACAGATGTCACAGAAAAGGCCCCTGCTGAGAACACAGGAGGCCAGTTAGCCCTCTGTGTGTACAGTCTTCCATTGTGCCTCCTCCTCCTCCTACGGAGCTGCAGTCACAGTTCTAGAAAGGTCCCTAGGATTGGACTAGGAGTTTCCTCCCACACTCATGACTCTACGGCGTCCCTGGTCTGTTGTAGGAGGGTGCTTGTTTGTTCCTGGCTGCTCAGCCCTAAGATAAACACACAGAAGCCACATTATTTGTAATGCTGTTTGGCCAATAGCTTAAACGTATTTCTGGCTAACTCATATCTTAAATTAACCCATCTCCATTAATCTGTGCATCGCCACAAGGCTGTGGCTTATCAGGTAAAATTCCGGCGTCTGTTTCCAGTGGGGCTACATGGCGTCTCACTGACTCTGCCGTCTTTCTCCCAGCATTCAGTTTAGTTTTCCCCACCTACCTCTATTCTGCCCTGCCAAGTCTAAGACAGATTCTTTATTAACCAATGGTATTCACAGCATACAGCAGGGAATCCCACATCACAGGTCTGTCACTGGTTGGTTCTTCCCACAGGTGGGAAAGAGGCAGCTATATTTTGACTGCCAGTAATTAGTGGAAGGTGGTTCCTGAGACCCTTGCAATAGAGTAGACAGATACCCATGGGGGCGTGGCTCACACATTTCTCTCTTGGCCCTATTGGTGTGGGCTCCTAACAGGTCTTATTCTGTACTGCTTTAGGCAGGGACAGCGTCCAGGGATCTGATTAGGACAGGAAGTACCCTGAGAACAAATTTCTGAGCTGTGGTGACTCTCTTTCTGGGATCCGTGTAGTACGGCTGCCTAGTCAGTCTCACAACTTCACAATCTTAACTCAGAATTTGTTCTTAACCACTTTCTCCTAAAGTGTGAGACACCCACCTCGTGTGACTTCAAAAGCTCCTGACTTTTCTTTCCACAACTGACACCCATGTCCAAGCATATGTCTCCCGTGAGCACGCCATGAGGAATTGAGCAGACCTGAGCGTGTCTCCTCTCCACACTGACATGTGCCTTCCCCAGTCATCTCTCCTGATTCAGGAGAGGAAGGCCTGGAAACCTCCATCAGAGACCGAATTTAGTTTCCAATGAGCTACAAGTATATTCTTCCTTCTTGAAAATAAGGATGTGGCTATTTTGCTAATTTTGTTTGGTAAATTTTTCCCATGGTTCGCTTAATGGATAAACCCAGTCACAGAAAGGTGACAGAAATAGTAACTGTCTTGAGAAGCTGAAATCCACCTTTCGATCTCTTGTCCTTTTCTAGGTGTCTCTCCTTCTCGTCAGCCTCGTGTTTAAATATGTTAATGCCTCCTCCTAATAAACTTGAACTTTGCTTCATATTGGTAGTTCTTAAATTCTTTTTTTTTTTTTTTTAAAGTCAGGAATCTTATCTTTGCCTGAGGAGTAGAGGTCTCTGAACAAAACTCCTCGGCTGCCACACATGCAGCATGAAGCTGTCTTTACCTGCATCAAACAGCCCCTGCCATTGTTCCTGCTGGTGACAAGAGGCCTCCCTGAAGCGGTGCTGGTCAGCTCCCTCGACGGCCACTGAGCTGATCCACTCTACTCTCTGCTTTGCACGTCACCCATGTTCCGTCACCTTTATTAGCCAAAGACCAGCATCATGGTTTCTTTAGTTTTATGGGTGTTTTACCTGCATGTAAGCAAGTGTGTATACTATTTGCATGCCTACTGCCCATAGATGCTAGAAGAGGGCCTCAGGTCCCTGGGAACTTGGGTTACAGACAGCTGTGAGATGTTTTGGAGACATTAAGAACCACACTCAGGCCCCCTGGAACAAAAGTCAGTGCTTTTAGCTGTTGAGCCTTCTGTACAGCCTCAAGGCCCACACAGTGTTTAATGACCAATCCTGTGCCAACAATTCCCTTAGAGCCGTTCACACCCCATACTTGGGTCATATGGAACAACACACTGACTTCCAGGAAGACATCCACTGGATGCCCTAAGTCATTCCTTTTGCCTCAAGAGACCTTGCTGAGACCTGAGACAAAATTGAGATGAACTGATTCTGCAGTCACGTCTAGAGGAGAAAACTTTGTTAAGCAGAACATTCTAGATTCAAAATATGGTAAGAATTGCTGATTCTTGAGCTGGAGGGATGTCTCTGTGGTTAAGTACAGTGATTGCTCTTCTGGAGGACTGGGTTCAGTTCCCAGCACCTACATGCTGGCTAACAACCATCTGTAACCTCAGTTGCAAGGGATCCAACGACCTCTTCAAGTCCCCTCAAGCACTGAACACATGCGATGTAAAGACACATATACAGGCTAAACACCTATATCCATAAAATGAATTTTTGAAAACTTGGTGATTCTATGTATGACATGCTCCAGTATCTTGATTCTCTTTCCTATTTTTTGTTCGAGACAAGGTTTCTCTGTAGCTTTGAAGCCTGTCCTGGAATTAAACCAGGCTGGCCTTGAACTCACAAAGATCCTTCTGCCTCTGCCTCCTGAGTGCTGGGATTAAAGATGTGTGTCACCACTGCCCGGCTCTCACCGCACTTTTTCAACTGACAAAGGGCTGACAAAAAGTCCACGTCCCTCCCTGCTCCTTCCTGTGCCTTTCTATCTGTATCCTAGGTCTTCCTAGTCTCTATGACTAATTCTTATCAAATAGTTGCTGACTCCACCCCCTGATCCAAGGTTAACTTTATCAACACAGTCTCAGGATGTCAAAGTACAATCAAATATTCCACAGCATTTCTCCCTTTTTGTCTAAATAAAAAGGGAATGTATTGACTCTAACACATTAAAACTACAAACAATAAGAACAATTATCAGGTGAGAATTACATTCACAATGTTCAGTCCATTTGTATTTGGAAAAACCAGAGAAAAATACTTTATTATCTATCCTATGTTGTGCTGCACACTGTACCTTGCATGTTGGTACTGCAGCATGCAGGACCCAATGCCAAGCAAGAATAATGAAGGCAGTTCTCCTCCAACAGCCTAATGTTTGGGTTCAAAGTCAGGGTCTTGTGCATATCAGAAAACCTCGGAACATTCTGCTACTGGGCCACATCTCCAGATATGTATCATATGTAATGTATCTTATCTGTCAATATAAGTTGAATATATATTCAATTGTGAAATGTAATATTGGGAGATAAATGCAATTATATCTCTTCCATGGAACAAAGCTCAATAGAAGGATGGAAATGGCTCTTCATTTAGTATAATATAAACCTCAAATGCTCCTGTGTCTCTAGAACCCCTCCTCAGACTGATGCACACTCGGGTGCACACTATAGAGTAAAAATTATAGTAACTGCAAATATTAAGGGAGGCTTACAGACACAGATGTGCACATTATTGACCTTCACTTTATTTGACGTAACATATAGATTTGCATATGAAGCTGGCCACAGAGCCAGAAAGAGAATCAACACTCACTCCTCACTTCAAGTCCAAGGTAGAATTCATGAACCCCGTCTAAATAAATATTAATACACTTTATTTTACTGTGGTACCGAAGATGAGTATCCACAGTTATCTGATAACAGCATTAAAATATTCCGCCTTCATATTTGGATAAGGCAAGCTGATTCATACTCAACAGGAAGAGCAGGCTAAATGCAAAGTATATATGAAAATCCATCGTCTTTACTGAAACAGATTAAGGAAAAGACTTGCAAACACACAAAGTGCAAAAAGACCCACACTTCAGACCGTTCATTTGGGAAATGATTATTTCTCATAAGATTTTATTTTGTCAACGCAGTGGATTTGTTAATATCTAAATAACTGAATACATTTTAAAAGGTTTAGCTTCTAATATTATTTACACATATAACTCACAAAAACATGTTTTCCTTGGTGAAACTTATTAAATCTTATGAGCACATGGAGATCCTGAGACCAGGAAGTCTGAGAACAGCTGACCAAGACAACTCTTGAACTGGAGTCAGAGAGACAACATGGCGAAGCTCTTGGTGCTGGAAGAGGGAAGTAAAGTTAAGGGCCCAGGTCCCTGGTCAGGAGGGCAGTTGGCTAGGACGCCAAGCCCTGGAAATTTCCCATCTCCTGCAAGTTTCACTTCCTGGTCTCCTAAACTGTGTCAGATTCTTCTGCCTAGACACTTATGACGCGATGGTAATTCCCGCTCCCATTGGGTATCCGGTTTCTGCGGATGCCAGTACGAGATTCCGGGTTCTAAAAACCCGCGCAGAGCTCCTATGTTCCCCAGATCTCTAAATATGAACGATGGCGCTGCGCACGCTGCTCCTGCTGCTGGCGGCCGCCCTGGCCCCGACCCAGACCCGCGCGGGTGAGTGCGGGGTCGGGAGGGAAATGGGCTCTGCGGGGAGGGCGGGGGCGGCACCGGGGAAGCCGAGTCCCCGCGTGGCCCAGCCGGACCCTCCCGCCCCTTCTCCACCCGCATCTCGAGCCCCTCTCCCCTCTCGGCCCCCACACCAGCTCCGGATCCTGAAAGGAAGGTGGAGCCGCCGTCAGCTCCTTGCTTCTTCTAGGCTCATATTCGCACTCACTGCGTTATTTCGGCACTGCTATGACCCAACCGGGACACAGGGAACCGCGGTTCGTCGCCTTCGGGTTCGTGGACGACACGCGGTTTGTGTGGTTCGACAGTGATGCGATGACCCCTAGAGAGGAGCCTCGGGCGCCTTGGATGGAGGAGAAACGGCCCGAGTACTGGGAGCGGCAGACTCGGATCGCCAAGGCTAACGCGCAGATTTTCCGTGAAAATCTGAGGACCCTGCTGCGCCACTACAACCAGAGCGAAGCAGGCGAGTGACCCAGATCACTTAGCCTGTGTGGCTTGGATAACCCCAAATAGTCGACCTGGCTCATAAACCTAAGGCTACTGCCCGGCGCATCTCCTAGACCCCACAGAACTAGAAAAATTCTGCAGCCTCCGGGGTAGACTCTCAACCAGTAGTGGTCCTCTCTCCCTCCCTTCCTCCATGAGGCGGGGCTAAGAGTGGCAGGCGGGGCCAGGCCTCTGGGGCTGATTCCTTTTGCCTTCCAGGGTACCACACCATCCAGTCCATGCGTGGCTGCTATATGGGCAGTGATGGGCGCTTCCTCAGCGGATACTACAGGACGGCCTATGATGGCGCCGACCACATCTCTCTGAACGAGGACCTCCATTCCTGGACTGCTGCAAACAAGGTGGCTCTGATTACCCAGCGCAAATATGAGGCGACGAATGAGGCAGAACACCACAGGGCCTACCTGAAAGTTACATGCATGGAGTGGCTCCGCAGTCATCTGGAGAAGGGAAGAGAGTTACTGCAACGTGCAGGTACTGAGTGGCAGCAAACACCTGGATCCCTGTGTAGACCTTCCTGCTTCGGGTCTCCTGCAAGGTTACCTCCCGCCCTTCTGAGCTAGCCCGGGTGAATCTTCTTGGGTTCTCTCTGGACAATTAAAGAAGCTGCCTTGCTCCCCGGGATGCAAGGTCAGTTCCTGCGGTAACTGACCACCCTCCAGCAACCTTGGACATTATTTGGAGCCTCACTTTGTTTTCTGCCCCCACTCCAGTCTTTGGGAATTTGGTCAAGCTTTTCTGAGCCACTCAGCCTCCCCCCAGGTCAGAAGTCAATGTCCCTTTCAGAGACTTGGAGCCTCTCACCCTGGGCTGGCTCGAACTGATTGTAGGATTTTTCCAAGGTAGAGAGTAACCTAGAAGCCTGGGTTTTGTGCCTCCTTTCCCATCTCAAGTGTCCTCTCTATTCTCAGGGCAGTCACATGAGCCCACTATTTCAGTGAAGGTAATGCAGTCTCTGAACCTCTGAATTCTCAGATCCCCCAAAGACACGTGTGACCTATCATCCCAGACCTGAAGGCGACATCACCCTGTGGTGCTGGGCCCTGGGCTTCTACCCTGCTGACATCACCCTGACCTGGCAGAGAGATGGAAAGGAACAGACACAGGACATGGAGCTGGTGGAGACCAGGCCTGCAGGGGATGGAACCTTCCAGAAGTGGGCAGCTGTGGTGGTGCCTTCTGGGGAGGAGCAGAGATACACATGCCATGTGTACCATGAGGGGCTGCCTGAGCCTCTGACCCTGAGATGGGGTAAGGAGGGGCAGGCTGCCAAGGAACACAGGAGCCCTCTGGAGACCCTGAGTAGAGCCAAGCCCTTTGCTTTCATTTCCCAGCTCCACCTCCTCAGCACAAGGACCCCATTGTGGGAGTCACTGCTGGCCTGCTTCTCTTTGGAGCTGTGGTCATTGCTGTGGTGTGGAGAAAGTTACCAAGGAGGAAAGGTGAGAAGATTGGGGTCTGTTTTTCATTGTGAATATGCAGGATGTATGTTTGTGTGTTTCACGCTATTAGTGTATAGGTCAAATGACAACTTTGTAGTTAGTTCTCGCCTTCTGAGTTTATGTGGGTTCTGGAGATCAAACCCAGGTCCTCGGGCTTGCATAGCAAGCGCCTCTACCCACTAAGCCACCTGTGGAGTGTGTTCCTGAGGGAATTAAAAGCCCATTAGAAGTTTGTGCCAAGATGACTGTGGCCCTGTGGACCTGGCTCCCAGCACCTACAGGTCAGAGAGCCTTCTAGAGACACTGACCTCTAAGAGGGCAGTTGGTCCTTCCTGTTCCAGCCCTATGGTGTGTTGGTCTGCGTGAAGTTCAAGCTACTTCCCCATGTCCCAGGATTTGCTGACTCTTTTAGGCTGTCTTGGCCCATGTCCATGACCTCTCACCTCTTTGTTTTCGACAAGCAGAAGTGGCAGCTGTGATCAGGGCACCTCTAAGTTTGGAATGGCTAGCCCTGAGACGCTGGCAGCAGTGTGCCCTTAGTTCCAACCCTGCATCTTCTGTGGGCATTTAAGGCATCTAAATTCTAAAACACAGGAGAACCTGAACTCAGAGCCAAGAGTGGCAGGCCCATGCTGTGGGTTTCTGGGTCTGGAATGCAGGTGGATCAATATGCAGTGACCTGCATTTTTCATGAATTTTCCTCTACAGCATGACTCCGTAACTGAGCCATACAAGGGTGAACACATACACAACATACTATGTCACGAGGAGCCCCTGACTTCTCTTTCTGCAACTGGCACCTGACTATGTCCATCTGTGTGAGATTCTGTCAGCAAAATGTGAGTCTGTTCAAGCTGGGATTAGAATTCTCCATCTGTCTAGAACAGCATCTAGATATGAATCTGTTTGGAATTCTTACCCCAGGCTTGGTTGATGGCTTAGGGTACAGCAAGTTGCTTCAAACTTGGGAGAGGAAATAAAATTTGAGAACATTCCAGAATCTACCTCTGCTGTATGGGTCTGTTTCCGGTTGGGGGAGAAGACTGGGGATCTAAACACGGATGGGGCTGTGGCCCATCTGGTGTTCAGCCACTGTAGACCTCACCTGGGTCATCTTTGCTTCTCCCACCTGAACCTTTGATCACAAGGTCCCTGCTGTGGCCCCGCACCTCATCCTGTTTGTAGGACCATACATAGTGAAGACAGCATGTGGCAGGGAAGCCTGGCATTAGGCCTAATATCAACCTTCAGCCCCCAATGTATGTGCTTCTTACTCCTGTGTGTGTCTTGGCCCCTTCCTTCCAGATGTCCCGCTTCCTTGGCAGCAGCAGGTGTTTTTGTCAGGCACTGCCTGCTGTCTCCAGTCTGAGGCACCAACTTTCATCAAGGCTCACTTCTTAGCTTCCTTCCAGGACTTCCCAGCGAACTGTTCTTTCTGCAGCCTTTGTGAAGGAACTGAATTCGGAGTTAGCAAAGGCGGCTCTGCCATGAGTTCCTGCTGCCACTGTTCTGTCTACTCAGCTACTCCTCTCCCTGCCCGCAGCCCAAGCAGCCCTGGCACTGCCTCAAGAATTTATGAGAGTCCAATTTAGATTTTTCCTTGGTTAGAAAATATGACCATTTACAATCTTCTAAGCCATGTACTTGGGTGTTGCTGCAGGGTGCAGGAGGGCTGGGGAAATAGGGGACAGCCCAGGCCATGAGCTCAGCATGAGGACAGCACAGGCGTCTCTCCTGCTGTTGGGCTTTCACTCTACTGCATGCACCGATACTGGTTTTGTTTTTGCAGATCCTGCATCAAGTCAGTCTATTAAAGCCACTTTTCCAATAGCACATGATCCTTTCAATGTCTGTGTCACATTCTGGTAATTTTGGTAGCATTTAGAACATTTTATTGCTGGATGTGGTGCCGCAGGCCTTTAATCCTAGCACTTGGGAGGCAGAGGCAGGCGGATCTCTGTGAGTTTAAAGCCAGCCTGGTCTACTGAGTGCGTTCCAGGACAGCCAGGACTGTTACACAGAAAAACTTGTCTCAAAAAACAAAAATAAAACAAATAAAACGTTTTATTATTACATGAAAACTTTATTTTATTATTACATTAAAAACTTTCTTTTATTATTGGACAAACTGTAACCCGTGATTTTTGTTGTTAAATAGCAAATTTGCATTAGAATACCACAAACCATGCCCATATAAGGCAACACACCTGGAGCTAGAAAACATTATTTTGAGTGAGGTAACCCAGACACAGAAAGACAATTATCACATGTACTCACTCATAGGTGGTTTTTAAACATAAAGCAAAAAAAGCCAGCCGACAAATCACAATCCCAGAGAACCTAGACAACAATATGGGCACTAAGAGAGACTTACATAGATCTAATCTACATGGGAAGCAGAAAGTAGAAAAAGACAAGATCTCTTGAGTGAATTGGGAGCATGGGGACCTTGGGGAGGACAGAAGGGGAGAGGGAAGAGGCAGAGAAGGGAGCAGAGAAAACTGTACAGCTCAATAAATATCAATTAAAAAAGACAAAAGACAACACACTTATTCAATACATATGCGTCTCCTGACACTCCAATGACTGGTCGTTTCCCATCTCATTTTTTCCTGGGTCTTTTCTATTCCCAGAAACATAATTTTGAAATTACCAACCAACCCTACTATATACTCTCTAAGTGTTTAGGTAAAAGGAACTGTCCCAGCTCTCACTTTAAGCCATAAACTACTTGACGAAGCTTCATGAGAAAGATATGTTGAAAGCTGGGACAGTCGAACTGCTAGGCCCCTCTAGTTAGCCAATTGTGAGCACAAAGGAAAACTTCCTGAAGAATAAAAAATGGCTACTTCATTGTACACATGAATGTAGCACGAATTCTAATTGGTTTTAATAATAAAAACCCAGAGTCAGATATTGGGGTAGAGGCTGAAAGATCAGAGAAGTAAAGGAGTCAATCACTAGAGGGACCTTTTACCTCCATCGAATCCTCAGACTGAAGCGGGTAAGACTCCGCCTCCAGAATCCTCAGACTGAATGCCATGCCCTCCTGCCTCCTCCCATCTCTCTCCGCCCAGCCATATCCCTTCCTGCCTGCACCGCCTTAGTGCTGGGAGTAAAGCTGTGTGTCACCACCGCCTGGCCTCTATGGCTAACTGGTGGCTTGGCTCTGCATTCTGATCTTCAAGCTAGCTTTATTTGTTAGATTGTTAGACACATGAATGGTAAGGAAATGAAAACAGGTTTTTTTGCTGATGTGCTTCACAGCATCTGAAGCCAAAGCCTAATGCAGAACAAGACCCTAAATACAATTCCAAAGGCGGAGATGTTTGAAGACAGCAGAGACTGGTTCCCACGGATGGAAGAAACTGTCTCCGTGCTCATAGAGAAACACCAAATCCTCTCGAAGAGCTAAGAGAATGAATGAAGATGACTGTGCTGAGCAACAGATTTTCAAGGTAGACAAAACAGCCATATAGTAGAAGATTCCACATGCCTCACTTCAAAGCATCAAAAGACAAGTTAATTATGTTAAGAGACTAATACAGTTAGTGACTGCAAATTGAAAACAATGATCTAATCCTAGGACCATTAAGAGTTACACTAGGGAGCTGGAGAGATGGCTCAGAGGTTAAGAGCACTGGCTGCTCTTCCAGAGGTTCTGAGTTCAATTCCCTGGCAACCACATGGTGGCTCACAACCATCTGTAATGAGGTCTGGTGCCCTCTACAGGCCTTCAGGTGAATATGCAGGCAGAACACTACATAATTTTTAAAAAGTTACACTAAAGCTCTCTACATGGAGAAGCATGTGTATGACAGCACACCTGGTCAAAACATGGTTTCTAGATATTTTAAGTCCACTGTTGAGACCTACTGCTCAGAAAATATTCTGCTTAAAATATTAGTTTCAATGTTCCTTACTACTCAAGGGCACTCAGACATACAATTAAATTGCTGCTTCCTGCTAACTCAGCATCCATCCTGCAGCCCTGTAGGGTCGCCTTGAATTTGCAATCTTAAGTACTGAAGAAACGCATTTCAGACATAGCAGCCACACTGCCTCCTCTGAGGTACCCAGTCCACTCTAGATGTCATGAGTACCTGTGATGAAAATGTAAACACTGTAGAAGAAGCTGGTTCCAGCTCTCCTAGATGGATCTAGAGAAGTGGTTCTTGACCTGTGGGAAATTAAACAACCCTTTCACCAGGGTCGCGCATCAGGTATTATTTACAATTTTGAAGTAGCAACAAAAATAATTTTACTAATAAAGTAGCAGCAAAATTCAGAGGACTAACTCCAATTCTGAAAATTCTTTTACTGTGGGTAAAAGCCAATAAACACCATTATATGCCATGAATGGGGAAGGGCATTTTTCTCTTAAAGATCCAGCCTTGCTGGCGTCACAGTGACCCTTCTGCGTCAGCATCTTGATTGCTGGAATTCGACGCACGCACCACCATGCCTGGCTTTCCTAAGGAGACATCTTTTGTGAAATGAAGACTTAGTTGATGCAGAAACATCATTCTGTGTAGTTTTCTTTCAATTGTCTTGCTTGTCACAGTAGTATAAGCCCAGCTCTTAGAAAATCTGAGAAAAGGCGTGGTGGCGCACACCAGCACTCGGGAGGCAGAGGCAGGCTGGGGATCTCTGCGAGTTCAAGGCCAGCCTGGTCTACAAGAGCTAGTTCCAGGACAGCCATGGCTACACAGAGAAACCGTGTCTTGAAAAAAAAAAAGAAAGAGAATGGGACACTAGTATTACTTACAAATTGCTTATGTATAGTGGCATTTCAATTATATTTTAATAAATAAAGGCTGCCTTAATCCCAGTAGCCACACTAGTTGCTGTTAACTGGAGTTTCTTTCCCATTAGGCCCCACAGCCATTTAGCCTCAAATAAACACACAGTAATAAACTACATTACTCATAAACTGGTTGGCCTAGTAGCTCAGGCTTCTTACTAACTAATTCTCACATCTTACATTAGCCCATTAATCTTGTCTGTGTCAGCCACATAGCTTGGTACCTTTTCCGGCATGGCAGTCACATCTTGTGTCCTCTGCATCTGCAGAATTCCCAGAATTCTGTTCTCATTGCCCCTCCTTACTTTCTGTCTGGCACTGGCCAATCAGCATTCTATTAAACAAGTACTAGAAATAAATCTTTACAGGGTAAACCACTATCCTGCAGCAAGCTGCCATAGAAATCAGGTGGTGCATGCCTTTACACCTTTAATTCCAGCCCCAGAGAGGACTATAAAACGGGAAGAAACAGCTCTTAACAGTCTCATTCTGAGAGATTCCTGGAGGCAAGATCACCATCTCAGACTGAGGTCAGAACAGTGGTTGGCTGTTTTGCTTTTCGGATCTTCAGGCTCAACCCGTTTCTGACCCTGAGCTTCTATTCATCGTGCATCCCTTATGGACTGTTGTATTAAGTACAGAACTTCTGAATCACTCATGCAATGGTAATGCAAACCTATTTCCCTTTTCTTCATACCTCAAAGGGCACCCGAAAGAAAGAAAGGGGCAGGGCGGATGGCCAGAGAAAATTCCCAAGACACAAGACTGAAGGGGGAGGAGGAAGGCACAAGTCCTCGAGGCAGAAGGTACCACAGTGGAAGAGGCCACACTGGGACATGTTTAAGGGGCAACTCAGAAGGCAAGTCAACGGCCTTCAAACTACCTTATGTTAGGAACAACGTGTTTGTGAACTGCAACAACTGCTGCAGCTTATAACCCTAATGGCCAAACATGACAGCAATGAAGTGATTATCAAATTTACTCTTAAAGTCATGGGCTACCATAAAAGGGAAGCAAAAAGCAAAAACCAACCAAAACGAAAAAGCACTAAAGAGAGTTTTGTTTTTTTTTTTTAAAAAAGTAGACTTGTATTTGCCATTCGTGGTCTTAATTTTTTTTTTTTTTTGAGATGGGGGTGGGTGGTGGATTTCTCTGTAGCTTTGGATCCTGTCCTGGAACTAGCTCTTGTAGATCAACTAAGATCTGTGCTGGGGTTAAAGGCGTATGCCACCACTGCATGACTTGTGGTCCTAAACCTATAACCTCTTAAGTAGAGGGTTAAATAGGCTTGCTAGCTGTGTAGACTCTAGCACTCTGAGGTGAAGCAGGAGGATCAAGGTGAAAGCAGTCCTCAGCTACTTAGTGAGCTCAACTGCACGCAGCCTGGACCACACAAAATGCTATCTCAAACAAAACAAAAACACCTGCACGGTGTTTGTAAACCATCTCAAAACGTACAGGAACCACGAACCACTTCCTCCAAAAGGAGGACATCCATTAAAATCCACTCAAATGTGATGCATGCCAGCTGTTAGGTAGAGTGCTATGTAGCAGTTTCTGAGATTAAAACCGTGAAACAAAGAGGGAAACTTCCTAAAATGTAGGCTTACAGAGGCAAAGTACGCTGTTCTAAAGAGACGTGAAGTAGACACAAAGTAAACGTCCCTGAAACTGACTAGATTCCCCAAATCCTTTCCCCATGAGTCTATTAAACTGTAGAGACTATTGAGGGCCTCTCTCAGACAAGCCCAGCAGAAGCAAATAATGCCTAGAATTAATAAGGACAAGCTCAACAGCTTGGAAGATGCCCAGACCCACTGAGCCACCAGGAAAGGACAGTCCAATCTTTTGAGCTGTGGGGTGTACTCCAGGTTTCTAGCTTTGGGAGCCATGCTGGGGTGTTTTTTGGTGACACTATGTTGTGTCTCTTTGAGTCATTTCTGCTCTTGTAAGTAAACCCTCACCCAGATTCCTCTAAATAACCCCAGTAAAACTCACGCTTCACCAAATCAGACTTCAGAGATACTCATACTTCGGTATGTACAGGTGCCCTACCTGAGCTGAGCAGGCGTGTGTTTATCTCCCCAGAAAAGGTCTGTCTCATGACCTTTTCAGAGGGACAAGCTACCTGTGCTATCTATCGGTAGTGCAAACATGCATCCTAGCACTAACTCCTCCTGAGTCCATGAAATCTGTACCATCAGACTTTCCCTCCCCATTAATTCACTCCCTTCCAAAAAAATTTTCACCACCGCCAGATCTGACACTTCCAAAAACTGGGAAACTATCCACAAGCTCTATCTGCTCTCCCGTGGAAACTTAAGCCAAAGAACCCGGCTTTGGTTCTCACCCAGTGTTTACTTGGATCTGGTCCGCCCAGCACCGGAGAAGCAGCAAACCACCGGACCAGTCCAGTTCTGCTCCACCAAGGGGAAAGCAATTCGTGAACGTTAGCCAACCAGGAGAGCATCAAGCGCATCAGGGTCTGCAGCCTAAGCAACTCACCTACTCCGTGACCATTAAAATGCTAAAACCTTCAGTCAGTCGGAAGTGACGTGCCAGCTCAGCCTCTCGGGTCAGCCACGTAATCCGTCGCCGCCGCCTGCAGCAGCCACCCTCTCCCCAAACTGACCCAGAGACCGGGAAAGTGAGACCCAAAGCCCATAATCCGTAGTCACCCCGGCCTCTGCGGCGCCCAGCCCCACCGGGGAGCGGCCTGAGAACCCCCGACGCCGGCGAGGTGACACCGAGGCTTCGCCTGCCGAGATGAACCGCCGGCCATGGGCTTCGGCGTCCCGCCACGCGCATGCGCGGCCCTGGGTCTCCCGGGGACCGCTCGGGTCACCTGGGCGCCAGCACCGCAGCCACCTGACGCGACGGGTGCCCTCCCGCCCTTTCATAGCCGCGCGGGCCCTCACCTCCGGCCACCCGCGGCGGCCCCGGTCTAGGCCCCGGCGCCGCGAGCCCGCTGAGCGCCGCGCCCGCTGCCTTCCACCAGCCGCGGCACCGCCGCTTCCGCTTCCGGCGAGTATTGTGTGTCGCGCCGCGGGGCGGGGGTGAGGGGAGGAGGAAGGAGGGAGGCAGTGCTCCGGCGTCTCCGCGCCCGGCACTCCGGGACCCGGAGCCGGGAAGGTAGGTAGGTGCTGCGCCGCCGCCGCCGTGCGGGGCCTGGGACCCGCCCCTTGCCCATCCGGCTCCTCACGCCGCGGCCCTCCGCCCCGACGAGCGCGTCAGCTGCCCGGCGTGCAACCACAGCTGCCTCCGCCCGCCTCGGGCCCGGAGGACGTTTGCCGCCCCGGCGACGTCAGCGCGTCCGGCGTTGCTTGGCTACCCCGCCGTTTCCCCCTGTCCTGCTGCCTCTGGTCTCCCCGGGTGAAGCTGACGCAGTCACCGCGGGGTCTGGACTGCGACATGGCAGCGGGCATCCCACCTTCACGTCACACCTCTCCCTCACTTAGACACGCATCCCTTCCTCCCTGCCAACCACGACGTGCGCCCCCTCACTCTGGTCCTCATGCTCCCGATAGGGCAGGAGAAGATGGAGACCGGGTGAGACAGAGTTGTGGCCGGTGCTCGAGAGGGGCTCCCAAAGCGGTGATTAAAAAGATAGAAGGAGGACGTCTCTGAAGTTAGTACTATTACTGAGACATAGTAATGGAGAGAGAGGAAGGACCAAACCAGAGGAGCACAAGGCCATGGTCTGGCTGCCCTCTCCATCATCATCACCACCTCCAGCTCCAAATCCTCTCCGTTCTTCACTAATCCAGAACCCATTTCTCTTTCATACCGCTTATTTACCACTTAGATACGTCCTGGCCCCTTAAATGTGCATATAATTCAATTCATTTAGGCGAGGATGCTATCTAATATCTGCAAAACTGGGGAGGGGAGCCGGACGAACGGTGGTGGTGGTGGTGCACGCCTTTAATCACAGCACTCGAGAGGCAGGAGCAAACGGACGTCTGTGAGTTTGTGAGTTCAAGGCCAGCATGGTCTACAGGAGCTAGTTCCGGGACAAGCACCAATGCTACAGAGAAACCCTGTCTCCAAAAACCAAAAGAAAAAAAAAAAAAAGATTGGGGAACGGCACTTAGTCAAAATCGCATTCTAATGGTAGAGAAGAAATCCTCCTACTGATCTTAATCTGCATCTGAATTTCTTTCCTCAGAAAGCTTTCTGTATAACTAAGGCAGGCCTTGAGTTCCTGATACTTCTGCCCTCACTCCCTGGGATTATAAGCATGTGCCACCACCACACCTGGCAAATTTCCTTCTTTTAATTCCTAGCCAATCCACCGAATATCCACGGAATTAATTTTCAGTAGAAACTTTGAAAGATTAAACTCGCTGCTGAATGTTTAGAATGGACTTTTACCAAGTCTCTTCAGAAAAGTTACTGCCCTCTGCTCAATAGTATTCTCTGAGAGTTGAAATGTATTTTAAGAAATAGGTTTTTTTGTTTTGTTTTGTTTTGTTTTGTTTTGTTTCTAGCCGGGTGGTGGTGGCGCACACCTTTCAGGAAGCAGAGGCAGGCGGATCTCTGTGAGTTCGAGACCAGCCTGGTCTACAAGAGCTAGTTCCAGGACAGGCTCCAAAGCTACATAGAAACCCTGTCTTGAAAGACCAAAAAAAAAGTAGTTTTTGTTTTCTTTTGTTTTGTTTAGTGTAGGTGCAATGCTTATGTATGAAGTTCTTTAAAGTAATAGTAATAACAAGTTCCACGACTGCTAGCCAAAGCTCCATTAAAAAAAAATTTTACTCTACAGTAGCCCAGGCTAACCTCATCCTTGTATTGATCCTCCTGCCTCACAGTGAGCTACCAATCTCACTTCCCAGCCTTCCCTCCCTCCCTATAGAGATCTGTGTGTTCAGGCTTGCCTGGAACTCACTGTGTAGCCCAGGCTGGCCTTCAGCTGATGACGGTTCCCTTCCTTGACCTCAGGGTCCTGGGGTTCTGGAGTTAAGCCACCACATCAGGCTCTTTCATCTTTAGAAAAATGTGTCAACTTAAAGGAAGCTTCTGATTGTAGTGAGAAAATAGAGGTGAAAGAGATGCTAGGAACGGCTTTTGCTTGCTGAGTCAGAAAAAGCAAGTGAATTGATTAGAAGTCACAATACCGTAAATAGAGCAACAGGTCTACTGGTAGAGAAGGGAAAATACCAAGATGGGACTCAGCCTAGAGTTATGGCTCAATGGGAGCTGACGTCAGGATAGGAGTGCAAAAAAAAAAAAAAAAAAGGTAACCCTTTAACGAATACCTTTCTTTTTTCTCTCCCCATCGCCAAGTCAAATAATGGCCGAGACAAGTCTAATAGAGGCTGGAGCCTCTGCAGCCTCCACAGCTGCCGCCCTGGAGAATCTGCAAGTGGAGGCAAGTTGTTCTGTGTGCCTGGAGTATCTGAAGGAGCCAGTTATCATCGAATGTGGGCACAACTTCTGCAAAGCGTGCATTACCCGCTGGTGGGAGGACCTAGAGCGGGACTTTCCTTGCCCGGTCTGTCGGAAGACATCGCGATACCGAAGCCTCCGGCCCAATCGACAACTGGGCAGCATGGTGGAAATCGCCAAGCAGCTCCAGGCAGTCAAGCGGAAGATCAGGGATGAGAGCCTCTGCTCCCAGCACCATGAGGCCCTGAGCCTCTTCTGCTATGAAGACCAGGAGGCTGTCTGTTTGATATGTGCCATTTCCCATACCCACCGGGCCCATACCGTTGTGCCACTGGATGATGCTACACAGGAGTATAAGGTGGGCAACCAGACACATGACGCCAGTGTGGGGAAAGAGAATACATTCTCTCCGAGTAGAGGGGTTTAAGCTCCTGAGGCAAGGCTATCTCTGTTCCTCTATGTTCTCCTCAGAACTATATACATGGGTATTCAGTGCATCTGCTCAACTGTCCTCCACAAGAACAGTGAGGAGTACCCAAAAATTTCTGTGACTTATTGCAAAACAATTGAGTCTTCAGAGTATTGGTATGTATGGTTTTTGGAATATATCAGAATTTTTCTTTGGTTGTTTTTTTTTTTTTTTTTGCTTTTTTTTTTTTTCTTTAGTTTTTGGTTTTTTCAAGACAGGGTTTCTCTCTGTAGTTTTTGGAGCCTGTCCTGGAACTCAATCTGTAAACCAGGCTAACCCCGAACTCACAGATATCCACCTGCCTCTGCCTCCCAAGTGCTGGGGTTAAAGGCATGCGCCACCACAGCCAAGCCATATATCAGATTTTAAATAAATGAGTGAAACCACGTAAGAATCTGAAAAATAGTTTGGAAGAACTGAAAAGTATTTTGATTTCTTCATTTCTGCCTATTCACTCAGGATGGTTTTCCCCATTTGTTGGAAATAGCTAACATTACGTTAGACTGATAAATCCAGCAGACTAAGCTGAACCAGCCTGCGCCTTGTCCATGTAACGAGTAACATGACATTTAAGATTTAAATCGCTAACACGGGCACAGTATAACTGTTTCAGTCATAAAAATCAAAGATGATACTGTCTAGAATTTTCATTTATTCTGCTTAATTAACAAAATCTTGAAAAAATATTTAAGGTAATTTACAGCCAGGTTTTATTTTGTCTATAAGTGGTTAGATCTGAATGGAAGCCCAGGTGACAAAAGGATATCAAGACAGGCCTGGTGATACACACTTATAATCCCAACACTCCTAAGGTAGAGGCATTAGGCAAATGGGAGGTGAGGTCAGCCGTGGCCACATGTTTGTAGCCAGGCCAGGCTGCTGGAGACCTTACCGTGAAACAACAACAGTCCACAAATCAGTAAAGGTTACCAAGGTATAAAAGGTAGCTTCTGGCTGGAGGAGGGTGTAACCTGGGAGGAGACTGTTCTTGGTGTACACACCCTGCATGAATTCTCAGCACCATCAAAACAAACCAAAAAGAAAAGAATAAATCAAGTAACTTTGAGTGTAGTAGGCAGTTGTTTGTAAGAAAACAGAATGGGAAAGGAAACAGGTGATAACAGCTAGGGTACTAGATTTGGGGAGAACAGTCAGGTGTGCCTCAGACATGATGGGATGAGCTGATGGCAGGGAAGGGGGTGTGGTCGAGAAGTGACGAGAGCAGAAATCAGATGGTTTAGGGTGGGGAAGGTGGGGAAGATGATTTAGCAGTTAAAAACATGTACCAGTCTGACAGATCACCTGAATTTGGTTCCCAAATGGCCGTTCACCATTGCCCACAAATGGGTTAAGCTCTTAAGGAGTGGATGTATCAACTAACTCTAAATGTCTCCTCTCCTGCTCTCTCCCAACCTTCAGGAGAAACTGCAGAAGTGCCTGGAGCCCCTGGAACAGAAGCTGCAGGAGATCACTTCCTGCAAAACCTCCGAAGAAAAGAAACCAGGGGAGCTCAAGGTAGAGCAGGCAATCTGCGCCTTCACTGCTTGGCTGGGTGTTTGCCTGTGAGCGAGTCAACAACACTTTACTTAATCTATCAGTTAATTGGAAAACTGCTATTCTCTCAGAATGATATTTCATTAGGTATTTGTTGTTAAACCGTATACTTAAATTACTTGTCATGAGTTAAGTACTGAGAGGGTTTAGGAAACGAATGAACTGTTGAGATGACTCCGTAAATAAAAGTGGCTGCTGTGCAAGCATCAAGACTTGAAGCCCACATGAAGGTAGAAAGATAAAAATGAATCCACAGAGTTGACATCTGAGTTCCACATGTGCATCGTGGCCTACGTGTTCACATACTCATTGTGTGTACACACACTGTATATACAATAATAAATACTTTTTAAATAAGCAGACAGAACATCTTACCTCTGCTAAGTCCAGGGAGTCCTTGCCCCAGTATTCTCCTCCCACAAGCAAGGAAAGAGGCTCTCCTAAGAATACAGGGATGGGAGGTTCAGCAGGAGTGAGGGATGAGCTGAGCAAGAGCTCCCAGAACTGCTCAGTGACCTTTTGTTTGTTTTTAATTACTTTTAATTACTCTTTTTTCTTTAAAATTTTGTGTGTATGGGTATTTTGCCTATGTGTTTGTCTGTGGACCAAATCCCTGCCTGTTTCCCAAAGAGAGCAGAAGAGGGCCTCAGATCCCCCAGAACTAGAGTTACCAATGGTTCCAAGTGCCATGTGGGTGCTGGGAATTGAGCTCAGGTCCTCTAGAAGAACAAACGGCCAGTGTTCTTAAACTCTGCAGCCCAACAGAACCACATTCTGTTTTGTTTGTTTGAGAGAGTCTCACTATGTAGCCATGGCTGGCCTGGAACTCACTAGTAGACTACGTTGGCTTCGAACTCAGAAAGGTCCACCTGCTTCTGCCTCCCAGGTGCTTGAAATAAAAGTGTGCACCATAACATTTGGCTTAGAACTACATTCTTGTAATTAAGTAATCTAAGGTAATGTTGATTCATTCCCAGAATGCCTTTCCCTTCCTCAGCCTTCAGCTTTGGCATTCTTGGTAAAATACCATGACCGAAAGTAACTAAAGGATGAAGTTTTACTTTAGCTTCAGTTGCAGAGGGAAAGAGTCTATAATTGCAGGGAAGGCAGTGGAGCAGCGAGAACAGGAAGCTGGCAAATCAGATTTCCATCCACACACAGGAAGTAGGGTAAGACTGTAAACTCTCAAAGCCTGCCCCCAGTGACATACTTCCAGCGAAGCTCCACCTCCTAAAGGTTCCATAACTGTTGTAAAGACCCCAAGAGCTACCACCTGGGGGCCAAGTATTTAAATACATGAACCTATGGAGGGTATTTCTCCTTTAAACCATGATAATATTTGAACCAAAGTATAGCTGTTGTCTTTGATTATAATTTTTCCTTTTAGTGGTCTTTAAAGCTGCAATTCCAAACATTCCGTTTATGACTGTTTGATTTGTCCCCTGCCCATTTCCCGCTTTGCTTCCTTCTCTCCTCAGCCTCCAGAATTAGACCCAATAACCCCTATAAAACAGTTTGTAGGGGCCCAGAGAGATGGCTCATCAGTTAGGAGCACTGGCTGCTCTTCCAGAGGACCCAGGTTCAATTCCCAACACCCGTATGGCAGATCACAACTATCTGTAAATCCAGTTCCAGAGGATCCTACATCCTCACATAGACATACATGAAGGCAAAACACCAATGCCCATAAAATAAAAGTAAATTAAAAATTTTCAAATTATAAAAACAATTTATAATAGCAACACATACATATAATCCCAATACTCAGGAAGCCAAGACTGCAGTTAAGACCCTGTTTAAAAAAAAAAAAAATTAAAATTTTAAAAAGTGCAGAAGAACTGAGGGTATGGCATCAGTTCACCAACACTGCAGACAAAAAAATATTAAGTTTATGAACTGGCCATGGATGGTGCACACCTGTAGTCACAGAGGAGGCTGGAGCTGTAATATTACTCCTATCACAAGTTCATAGCCAGCACAGGCAAGCCTGGGCTGTGTAATAAGATGTTATCTCCTGGGTGGGGATGGAATTTATAATTAGCTATACTGAAATCAAAAATTTTAACAAAAAAGTTCAGATAAGACAACCTCCTTATATAATTTTAAAGAGACTGTCGTATCCGGTAACAATGTAGAGTGACATTTAGTTAGTGATGGAGCAGAGCTTCACTGAGTAGTTGTGGCTGGCCTGGAACTATGTAGACAGACTTGGCCTTGAACTCATAGAGCTCTGTCTACCTCTGCCTTCTGAATGCTGGAATTAAAGGTATGCACACCACTCCCAACTAGAAGTAATTTCTAATTAAAAGTCTGATATGTGAAAAGACACGATAGTGTAGTTATGTGCTTGCAACTGTATGTGACGTTATCAAGTGAAATAAATATGGGTTCATTCTGAGGCGGATGTGAGTTACACACCACAAAGCAGGTTGATAGCCTATGTGGTAAAGTCTAAGGAAACAAAATAGAGTGTTTTTTTTAAAGATTTATTTGTGTACATGTGTGTGTGTGTGTTATGTGTATGTGCATGCACACCCATGTACCCATTCTGTCAGAGACTAGAAGAGTACAAATCAGATCCCCTAGAGTTACAGGCAGTTTCAAGCTACCCAGTGTGAGTGCTGGGAACCAAGCTCAGGTTCTCTGGAAGAGAAGCAAGCCTTCTTAACCACTGAGTCATCTCTCTGACCCCTAAAAGATAGTCCTCATGAGCCTACTTCAGAACACCTGCTTCTAACACGCACACACATTGAGAATCTGTATTCAGGACAAAGGTGAGAACACATCCTGTTCCGTTGCCTCCCCGTAATGAAAGCCAGGCTGTTGTCTGCCGGAGTAGCTGTGGATCAGGACTGCTGAGCTTGTGAGGCCCACAGGCTTTTGTCTGTATCCCAGCCGTCTTCAGCCTGAGCTGCTCCTCGGTCCCTGTCCATCTCCTCTCCTCTGAGTTAATGCCTCCCTGTCAGTCACAAGGACTTGGGACTCCTTCACTGATAACCTCAGAGAGTGGTATGGCTGCTGTTTGAGTTCTAAACTCAAACTCAGGGTGCTTTGTTAGAAGTAAAAGTATGTGCTGCTGTCAAGAGCATGTTTCAAATTTTAAACAACTGATTTACTAAAAAGTATCTGGAACATGATCCTGGGGTGGAAAAAATCTATTTTCTATCAACACAAAGAACAATTCCCATCTCTCTCAAAGGGAAAAAGAATTTATTCTGGAGCCAAATATGAGCGATCTTGGCATTGAAACACAGATTTAGGTACCCCAAATTTCATGTTCCAACTTAGAATCAGTTTCATGAAGTTTTTATAGAACAGAACTAAGAAGGCCGTAAAGCAGGACAGTTTTCCAGACTGTGGTAGAAACGTGAAATAGGTAGTTACAGCCAAGTAGAGCAGTGTCAACTGTAGGCCCTGGATGCTGTCTGACATTATTAAATTAATACATGTTTTATCTGTTAATCACAGGCTATTAGGTCCAGTACAGAGGTGGGCACGGAAAAGGCTATGTAGGAGGCTAAAGGTAGCCCGAGATAAATGTAAGTAGGCTCTGGGCCTGCAGCAGTCCAGCTCCTCTCCAGACACAGCTCACTCCAGGAATCTCAGCCCATCAGAAGTGACTTCAACTGTTAGGCAGGAAGATCCCAAGTTCAAGGCCAGCTTGTGCTATATTATAAGACCCTATTTGAGGGGAAAAAAATAGAAACAGCAACCAAAATAAGTTCAGCCCTAGAAATTTAAGTATAAACTTTGCATCAACTCATTAAACTGTTACTGATTCTGATAGTTTCCTCTGTTCTCTTTATCGGGTTAATGTGCCACAGTTATTAATGATGAAATCTTTGGCTTTCTAGTATTTGTACTTTAACAAACTGTGTAAGTAAAACATCAGAGAAGAAAATAGCAAAAGTATCCCTGATATTTGTAACAGTAGATATCATCACATCATTGAGTTCTTGAACCTTGAATGTATTTTATTAAAATATAAAAGGTTAATTTAGGTTTTGAAAAGTCAAGTGTTGATTGTTTTAAATCTTCCCACTGATTTGCACTAGCAAGTCCTGTTGGGAGTGTGCAGGTTTCAGTACAGTTTCCTTACAGAAAGAAAATCAGGAATACTGCTAGAGGCTTCCCAGTGACAAAGAAGTTTATACTGAGCCTGGTGGGTCTGCGAGAGACTCCCTCGTGCCTCCTGGTCCTGACCACATCCTCCCTTGTTCTCAGAGACTAGTGGAGAGCCGCCGACAACAAATCCTGAAGGAATTTGAAGAGCTGCACAGGAGGCTGGATGAAGAGCAGCAGGCACTCTTTTCCCAGCTGGAAGAAGAGGAGCAGGACATTCTACAGAGACTTCGAGAAAATGCTGCTCACCTTGGGGGCAAGCGTCGGGACGTGGCCCACTTAGCTGCTGAGGTGGAGGGCAAGTGCTTACAGTCGGGCTTCGAGATGCTTAAGGTTCGACCTTTGCTCCGATGTAGTTCCTTAGGTCAAATGCAGACTAGCTTTGTACATGACACACAGTCAGCCTGGGGTGCGTCCTTTCTTACTCTACATATTCCAGATATGTACATGGGCCTTTTTCTAGAGTAGGGCAGCTCAGGTTTCCACCATCTCTATGTCCTTTTAGAACTTATATGTCTGGAGCTAGTGAGTTGGCTCAGTGGTTAAGAGCACTTGCTTCTCTTGGATGAGACCCAGGTTTAGTTCTCAGCGTGGAAGCTTATAATACACTGTAACTGGAGCTTTGGGGGCTCCAAGGCATTGCTTACACATGATGCACATACGTACATACAAGCAAGACACTCATACACATAAAATAAATCTTTTTTTTTTTTTAAAGTAACTGGAGGGACAGCCATGGGTGCTGAGAACCGAACTCTTATATTTTTGGTTGTGAGCCTAGCCTTTAATGGCTGAGCCATCCCTCCAGACCAAAATAAATCTTTTTTTTAAAATGTATGTAATTTGTGCCCCCCCAAAGAGAATCCTTTTCAGAAGATAGAAGTCTATTCTACTTAGTGATGAACTGTGCGTTCAAGTTTTTGTAAATACCGTTGCCCTTACTTTCCAGTCCTAGAACTTAATTTACGTAGTGCTAAAGCAGGGGTGTAGAAGTATAATTTTAAAGGATACTCAAAATGAATTTACACAGTAAAGTAGTGCATTGTCACCTCTAAAATGTTTGATGTGATCTACCCTAAGCAGGTACTTGGTACTGACAAGGCTGTAGGAAGCATATCTTATCTCAAACAAGATGACTGACATTTGAGTCAGGAAAGCTTCACTGTACATTTATGTGACGTATGTTGCTTGGTGTTTATCCCTGTGCCTTCCACGTGTGTGTACTCTAACTGCATTAAACCTGAAATTCTGCAGGGTGAGATTTGTTGTGTTTGTCATCTGGTTCCCCAATAGTCTCAAATCAGGATTGATATGAATTAGTGTTTATTAACCAGTGCTAGACAGGGATGTCTAGACCCCAGTGGGAAACCTCCTGTGCCACCAGTCTGGAGTTGTCAGTACTGATTCTCAGTGATGCTGAGGTGTGTGCTTGGAATTTGGGGGACAAAAGAGCAGATACAACCTCTGTTTTTGCATGGAGCCTCTATTGTCTTTGACGAGGAAGACAAATGTACAGGAAACCATTAGGAAGTAGTATTAATATCAAGCTTTGTTATGACCAGTGGTTGAAATTGGGCATTCCGTGAGAGACACACACTTAAGCCCATCTGAAGTTTGTCCCTTGGGGCCCTCAGTTTGCCTGCTGCTTAGTTGGAAGATCTGGAACTTTTGAGGAGGAGTGAGAACCTTTTTGCCTTCATGACCCATGAATTCTAGGACCAATCTTACTTTCTTTTTTCTTTTCCTCTAGGATGTGAAAAGTACCCTGGAAAAGTAAGTGATTCTGTCTCTCTGAGTTAGGTCTTGACTTTTAGTAATGCCTTGGCGGAAGTAGGAAAGGGATAGTCCTGTAGTGTCTGAGTGAGAATGGAGCAGGATGGACCATTGAGGGTGATAACGCTTCACCTCCCTCTTGATATCGGGTCGTATTTGGTCGTACAGTGAGAGTGGGGAGCTGAGCTGTGTTCCAACAAGACGGTGGAAGGGGCTGGAAGCACAGGAGTAGGAAGTGGGGGGGGGGGGTTGGTTGTCCATTTGCATGGAATGTAAGAATATTCCAGGAAGTCCTCAGGCTCACCAAGATACAGACCTGCCCAGGGAGCCACACAGCTCTTAGGGAGGAAGGAAAGTGAGAGGGGTCTGGTCTTTTTTACCTTTCTCTGAGATGACACCGCTCACATATTCAGTTGGCTGGAGCTCCCCCTGATGGTATTCTGGCTTTCTTTATCACCCATCCCTCCTAGATGTGAGAAGGTGAAGACCATGGAGGTGACTTCAGTATCTATAGAGCTGGAAAAGAACTTCAGCAATTTCCCCCGGCAGTACTTTGCCCTAAGGAAAATCCTTAAGCAGCTAATTGGTGAGTTGTTCCCAGAAGTAAACTGGCATAGGGCATGCAAAGGAGTGGAAGGTTAAGATCCTTCCAGTGGGCTGCATTTCTCTCATGCCCATCCCACCTGCCCCTCTCACCTTAAACCATGGAGTTCAGAGAAAAAAAAACTTAAGTTCTGCTCTGTATAGGACCTAGAGACATTAAAGGATTCCTAACTCAGGTGGAGTGAGCCAGGAAAGCGCAGGGGAAATCGTTAATATTCATGTAGTGAAAAGCAGTTGCAAAGCTGGGCTTTACAGGATTCAAGTCCATGCTCACCCTGTCCGCAGCTACCACAGCTCACTCCCTCAGACAGCGCCTTTCATTTCTTCCATACTCACCCACTGTGTTCTGGGGACCTCTCAGGGGCCAGGCTTTGTGTAGGTAGGCTAGGAAAGCAAGGCAGGGACGTTTAGCTGTTCCCGTCCTCATCTAGCTACCCACTCTGGCTTCTCCCGCCAGCGGATGTGACCCTGGACCCTGAGACCGCGCATCCTAACCTCGTCCTGTCAGAGGATCGGAAGAGCGTCAAGTTTGTGGAGACCAGACTCCGAGACCTCCCTGACACGCCCCAGCGTTTCACTTTCTACCCTTGTGTCTTGGCTACTGAAGGCTTCACCTCTGGTCGACACTACTGGGAGGTGGAGGTGGGCGACAAGACCCACTGGGCAGTGGGAGTGTGCCGGGACTCTGTGAGCAGAAAGGGCGAACTGACTCCACTCCCCGAGACCGGCTACTGGCGCATCCGGCTGTGGAACGGGGACAAGTACGCGGCCACCACCACACCTTTCACCCCTTTGCACATCAAGGTGAAACCTAAGCGGGTGGGCATCTTCCTAGACTATGAGGCTGGCACACTGTCTTTCTACAACGTCACAGACCGCTCACATATCTTCACCTTCACTGATACTTTTACTGAAAAACTCTGGCCTCTCTTCTACCCCGGGATCCGGGCTGGCCGGAAGAATGCTGCACCTCTTACCATCAGGCCCCCGACAGACTGGGAGTGACAAGAGGCGGAGCGCAGTTGGGGTGAGGCAGGGTCAAGAGTGATGGGTCTTCCTTCCTGTGACCTGCTGGAATGTCTTGGCGCGTGCGTGGTTCCAGTCCTTAGCCATCTTGAGAAACCACCTGGTCTCTGGGATGGTAAAGATGGGACGGGGCTGCGTGGCAGAGCACAGAGGAGCGCCCTACTTACTGTAGCGGGAGAACGGGCTCCCAGGGGAGCGTGATCTCTGGTGTCCAGCGGATTTCTTGTTGCACAAGGACAGGTTGGGAGAGAAAAGGCTTTCTAGAAACAGAAAGTCTATATGAAAGGGTCTTAACTTGTTTAAAATGCAGGAAACAGAAACCTTTAAAAGGCTTCTGTGATTTGGAGTAGTCTTGTTCCTGTGGGAGCGCACAGGGGTCTGGGTACCTCTGTGTTGGAAAGATGACTGACAGCTGCTGTCATGAGTCTAGAAGTTGAGTGACTTTGGAGGGCAGAGATTGGGCATTAAAGTTAGGAGGATCAGGGAAGAGGCTAAAGGGATATTTCTAGAAGTGAGTGAAGGAGATGGGGATTTCTTTTGTTTTCTCTTCTTAGGTTAATGTTACCATTACCCATAGGTTTAGCCAGAGGTTGGAATTTGGGGAGAAGGATAAGGTGGGCAGAAAGGAGAACCAGGTCTCAACCCTGGTTATTCCTGTCCCTGCAGTTGGTTGTCTCCAAGAAGGAGGCTCACCTTTCTCCCTTCTGGAGGTGAGATGGAAACGGCCCTGCAGGACACACATTTACTCTCACACTGTTTTCCCAAGGGAACGTGGAGAGGAGTCAAATAGTAGAGGAAAGGGAACGGTCTATCCAAAGCCCTGGCCTTAAAGAATGTTACAGTAATTATTCCCAAGTCGTCTGCCTTGTCCGCTGGCTCAGGTGTCCAAGCCAGAAGGAAGAACGGTCATGGAGTCTTTCTCACCCCGCAAGAACAGGGTAGAAGAGGGTGGTTTGTGTAGCAAAGGGCCAGATAGACAGCTTCGCTTCTGTTGCTGTCCTTCACCCTTTGACATTCCCTTTTTCAGAGAATGTAAACCGTTTTAAGTTAGGCCAAAATAAAAGCCCATAGGGTGCATATGTTGTCACAGAAGGTCATGTGATGCATGCCAAACCAAACAACCCGGATTTTCTGCTGCTTGGGTATCTTCGTTGAAGACAGACAAGAAGCTGCACTGGGGGCCTTCGGTTCTCCTCCCACCTCAACAGGACTTTGTCCACTCTCTTCTTACCTTTGTGCCTTGACTGTGGTTCTTTGTGGCAAGATAATTTGGTTGGTCAAAATATGGAACAAAGGATCCACTGATGTGACCTCTGAGTTTGTGTGGTAATTTGGCAGTGGTCTTGTGAAAAATCACTGGGTATGAAAAATACATGTTCTTGGGTCTCACCCTCCATCCTTAATGAAGTTTTGGGTGGGCCTAGGAGTCTACATTTTAACACACTCCTCTCATTTGACTCCGAAGGCCCTTAGTAAGTTTCAGCTAATGGCCTTACTCTGAGCTGGAAGCCTGGCTCTCCACCCATCCTGGCAGGAGTCTTGAGACAGGAAGAGATCTGTGACTCCCCGGACATGTCCTGAGGAGACAGGCCATAGAAACTGTCCACATGGCCTGCACTGTAACAGCGGGCGTCTTTAATGAGTGGAAAAGTGGGAGAGAGCCATGCCTGCTGAGGGCTAGGTGCTATTTCCTCCCTCATAATACGATATAATCTTTTCCACCTTGAGCCCCACAGGCATCAATACTTTTTGTTTCATTTTTTAAGGTTTATTTATTACGTATGCAGTGGGTTGCCTGCAGGCCAGAAGAGGGCACCAGATCCCATTACAGATGGTTGTGAGCCACCATGTGGTTGCTGGGAATTGAACTCAGGACCTCTGGAAGAGCAGGCAGTGCTCTTCACCCCTGAGCCATCTCTCCAACCACATTTTATTTTATTTTTGATTTTTCGAGACAGGGTTTCTCTGTGTATCTCTGGCCATCCTGGAACTCACTCTGTAGACCAGGCTGGCCTCAAACTCAGAGATCCGCCTGCCTCTGCCTCTGCCTCCCAAATGCTGAGATTAAAGTGCACGCCTTTGGTAAAAGGGCGCCAAATCTCATTACAGATGGTTGTGAGCCACCATGTGGTTGCTGATAATTGAACTCAGGACCTCTGGAAGAGCAGCCAGTGCTCTTAATTGCTGAGCCACCTCTCCAGCCCCTACTTTTTGGTTTTGAGTCAGGGTCTGGCCATGTGGCCGGTTCAGACTTATATGTAGTTTATAGCAATCCTACCTCAACCTCCCAAGTGCTGGGATAACAAAGATATAATGCGAAGCTAGACATTGGCCGTTTTGTTGTTACATCAGAGATGTTCCAGATGCCTGTGTTTGGCTTCAGGAGAGTAAGCATGTCTAGCCTGGTATTTACTGCACACACAATCCTCTCCATACATAAAGAGACTATATGTTTGTTCTAAAAATGTTTCGCTATTTTAAGATCCTTAGCCGCGCTGGGCCTTACGTAATAAATATATGAGGAATACCAAACTAGGGCCGCCTCCCAGGGAAGAACACACAGGGCGGGTGGGGCTGTCTGCTACCTGACAAGGGCAGCTGTGGGGCCGCGGCCCCAAAACTACAGTTCCCAGCAGACCTTGCGCGTGCCCGGGGCGGGACATCCGGAAGAGGGGCAGACGCTCATGGCGGGCCCAGTGAAGGACCGGGAGGCCTTCCAGCGACTCAGCTTTCTGTACCAGGTAAGACGGCAGGTTCCCGGTGGGCAGCAGTCCAGTGCTGCGGCCGCAGCGTGACCCGGGTGGCCGTCCCTGTCCCCAGGCTGCACACTGCGTCCTCTCGCAGAACCCAGAGAACCAGGCACTGGCGAGGTTTTACTGCCATACGGAGAAGACGATCGCGAAGCGGCTGGTCCTGCGGCAGTAAGGCACGGACTGGCGGGAGGAACCAGGGTCGCGGTCGAGCGGTTGCCCACTGCTTCTCCTCCTCATCCAGGGACCCCTCGGTGAAGAGGACGCTCTGTCGAGGCTGCTCCTCTCTCCTCATCCCGGGCCTCACCTGCACCCAGCGCCAGAGACGTGAGTGCTGCCTCGGGCACCGTGGTGGGCAGCAACCCCTTCCCCCTGGAGGGGGGAGGCTTTCGCTAGCTGATTTGTGACTACGTGATACTCTGTAGTTTAATAAAATAAAATTAACACTATTTACTTAAATTATTTAATTTCTAAGATTCATTAAGTAATACCGACTGAGTGGGTTGTGGTGGTTCACACCTTTAATCCCGGCACTTGGAAGGTAGAAACAGGTGGTCTCCATGAGTTCAAGGCCATCCTGATCTAGACAAGTCAGACCAGGGATGCTTAGTGAGACCCTGTCTCAAACAGAAACACAATCTCTCTTTGATTTTGGTTTTGCTGGTTTTGGACACAAGGGTCACTGCAGCCGAAACTGGCGTCCACCACCCTAAAATCTCCTGCCTCAGCATCCCTAGTGTTAGGGATTACAAGCGTGAGACAACACACACACACACACACACACACACACACACAGCTACTAGAGTAGTATTTTTAAATGCTTGCATTGAACGAGAGTGAATTGCTGAATTACTTCTACCAGTGGCAGGGACGTAGGTATGTCATGGTAGACAGAATCAGACAGAAATTTAGACATTGGTTAGGATTCTCACACACACACACACACACACACACACACACACACACACACACACACAAGCTTGCTCGCTTGCCATCAAGGGGCTGGGAAGATGGTTCCATGACTAAGATGCTTGATATGCAAGTATGAGGAAGCACCCATTTGATAACTCCCTTGGGGCCAGGTGAGGACACACACAGAGTCTGGCGTCTTTCTGGCCAGACAGTCTAACTGAAAACATCTGGCTCCAGGTTCAGTGAGAGACCCTGTCTCACAAAGATATAGTGAAACGAGGTAAAAGAAGACCCCCCCAAACTAGATTTCTGTCCTCCACACATAACACCCACACGAGTACTCCTGTGTCCACACATACACATGTACAGAATATAAGTATAAATAAGGAATTTTTAAAAGAGAATCTGTGATATAAGAAAATGAATGCCCAGAAGGCTGGGATTTGAGGTGAGCAGGGTGGAGAAAAATGTAAGACTGGAGAGGGAAGCTAGACCTTATTAAGGGCGGTGGTGGCGCACGCCTTTAATCCCAGCAGAGGCAGGAGGATCTCTGAGTTCGAGGACAACTAGTGAGGTCTACAGAGCAACTTCCCAGACAGCCAAGGCTATACAGAGAAACCCTGACTCAAAGAAAAAATAAGCTTGAACTTCATCTTAGAGTTCCAAGGAATTGATTCTCATGCAGGGCCTCCCATACACATACCAAATTTACATTCCAAATGCAGATGAGATAGAATTCCTACTGACAGTGGAAGAAAACTGCAAGACCTTTTTCTCAGAAGCGTGGGCACTCTCTTTATTTCCTCCACTTAAACCCCAGGTCTGAAGGGACAGCGCTGGACGGTACAGACCTGCCTGACGTGCCAGCGTAGCCAGCGGTTCCTCAATGACCCCAAGCATCTGCTCTGGGGTGACCGACCTGAAGCCCAGCTGGAAAATCAGGCAGGTGAGCAATAGCAGGGAAAGATGAGGGAGTCCCCAAGAGAAAGGACAGTGGAGGGTTGAAAAGCAAGGTGGGTGAGCCTGATCGGTGTCAGGGGTGCCACAGTCTTGGGAAACTAATTCTCTGATTCTCCTCCATCAACTAGATTTCAGACCGTCAGAGCCCCTGCCAAGCACAGCCCACCTCCCTAAGGAGAACATGCAGCCTCAGGCTTCAAACACCAATGACTAATTCACTCCATTTCCCAGATAAATAAAAATTTAGGTTTGTTTGACTTTCTGTCTGTTCTGTGATATTTCAACTGGTTTTATTATTTTCCTCATTTTGCCGGGGGTGGGGGTGGGGGGTGGTGGTGGTGGTGCAAGGCGGGGCGGGTTGTCACGGTAACCTTGCATCTCTATTCCACCATCCTTCCCGGTTTCCATTCACCGCTAGGTCCCCTAAGCAGCCCTTGTCACCCCTGCATCCTCAACACAATGATATATATCTGGAAATTCCTTACATGCTCGTGTGCTTTCTTAGTTGATTCCATGTTGAGGCGGCCCCGACTGTTGAAATGGGGAGACAGACACTGTTCATATCCTCTGGGCATACGCAAACTTGGCCCTTCCCATGTCTCAGAATTGTCCTCTGTAAAATCATAATGGATATGGCTCAAGTCTGGACTAACAGGGAAAGGTGCTAAGCATGGACGGCTTGCTCACATAGGCTCCACAGTAAACTCAGCTGTCTTGCCTGATATCTGTG